>NC_026007.2:73239668-73603604 GCF_000442705.2 Elaeis guineensis | reverse complement strand
AACTTCAGGTGAATTGCAAAACAATAAATATCTGAAAAGTCCTAGGTGCCTATCAAGCCCAAAACCTCCTTACAGAAGTACTCTTATTCATGAATAGTAGTAGTAGAAGAAAGAAAAATCCTTGGACAAATCTTTGACAGTCCCAAAGGATGGACATGCTAACAAAGTTTGCAGTAATAATTAAATTATTAAAACCAAAAAAGACGCATGAAGGAATAGGAAGCTGGTGCAAATGCACTAGGCTCAGATGGTTGCTTTATCTGCTCATGGAAGGACTTGTGTAAAACCCTTCTCATACAAGAGGTGTCAGAAATAAGCAAAACTCATCATAGCCACCACAATAAAATTCATTTAAACCAATAAAAAAGGGGAAGAAAAAAAAGAGAGGAAAATATAGCACATTCTGTTTCTTTTGGAATCTCATTAGTTTAAATCTTTTTTATATCATTTTTAACTGATTCGACAATAGATGATTTACTAATTTATGCAACAGGAAAGTTGGTGGCAAAACAGTAGGCTCAGAAGTTTGCTACTCTGCTCAAAGAAGGGCTCACTTTAAGCCCCTCTCATACAAGAGGTGTCAGAAGAAGCATTCCTCATCACAACCCTTCCTCCCAGTAATCAGTACTGGAATGGCCAGTGAGAAGACGATGCCACTTATACCTCCCATTTTACACCTGCCGATGGCAGCATAAATCTTCAAGGTCTTAACTTTCTCAGGAAACTAAAATGTATCACTAAACTGTACAGTCATTGACTAGCCATGATTTATGATTTTTCCCATCAGTTATTAAACAAAATTTTAAAAGCAAAATGCAGATGAATGAATAATTTCGTACTTGATTCCCAGATCAATGTGCTCCTGAATGCCAAAGCCGAAACATCCAGTATCACTAAAATTTCTCCTCAGCAACTCGTATTCCTTCACTTTCAACCCACTCTCAAGCAGTTGCATTGCCTTCTCACCTCTAACGGTGACATAACAAGCAATCTTTTCATTGCGCCGGATACCAAAAGATCGAACAGTATACCTGGCTGTATAATCAAAGAACTTATTATGGATATGTAGCTACACAATTTAAAAATTTCAAGTAGACGTATAAATGTTGTAAAAATGAGTCACCAACCTTTAGAGAAAACAGGAGTTTGTCCACTCAGTTGTTCCAGCACCTGTAATCACATCATGAATATTAGAAAATGACAATAGAATGCACTCATGGTGCATGTATTATGAGAACTATAAAAATCGCACACAATAGAATTAAATCCTTCAGTCATGAACTCAGAAGAAACAATATCTGCGTGACACAACTGTTAACCATTGAACAACTTCTGAACAGCTGCATTTATCTGCAATGTCTAAACAAGAAAAGGAAAAATAGGGAAAAGGGGGAGACCCACACAAAGATATTACAGACAGCTTTTGGTAAATGCTGCTTATTAACATCTACATGCAGCTATGAGAATCGAGGACCCAAAATTGCCAATATAATTAATCAGGCACTTTAGATAGTAATAACACCCCAAACAAACACTCTTTTCTACACAGTAAAGAGAAAGGCATTGGCAAGGGAAGCTTTTAAGTTGTATTCACTGATGCACTTCATCCTTGAAAGCCTTTGTTAGGCCTTTAGTTTAGTGCTCAACCATACTCTCATCGCATCAAAAAACCTTTTAACATATGCAAAAACATCATGAAATGATCTAAATACCAGTAGACCACACCAATGCTGATGAGTGTGAAGAGATGGAGACTTGAAAAAACTAGGCCATGTTTTACTGCAAGGCTGAGGAACAACGTGGGAAGGAAACAACCAATATAACAATAAGCCCCATCAACTCACTGTTGTGCCTAAATGCATACACTTATACTCCAAACCTTCGGCAGCTTATTATTCCTCAATGACCACCATAGTACGACAGGGCCATATATCATAGGATTTCTCTAAGAAACAACCAAAAGGCTATCATCTCACCTTTGATCAGCGAAAATTATATCCACTCTTAAAAGTTCAAATAACTACCATGGTCCACCCCTCACCAACCATCAGACAATGCCACCAAATCACTTTTAAGAAAAGTTTCATATCTATCCTTTATTCCTCATCTTTTAAGTTATATATAAAGGCTAAATGTTCATAAAACATTAATGCTAGTGCAATAATTTCTTAGCCCTCACAAATGCCTAGATCACTGTGCAAGTGGAATAAGTGGGACCTTGTTAAAAACATAGGGAGTAAAAACGTTTTATGAGAATCTATTCTAGCACACGAGAATGGCTGTCACTATCCTTGTCAAATATTGATCATCCTTTTCAACCCAAACACACCCCCCCCCACCCAAAAAAAAAAAACAAATAAATAAACAAATGTGTACAACAAGTGTCTTAACAATGGCATTTACAAGAGTTTATGCTGATACATCATTGACATAGCAGTGCTTAGCCTGTTGAGGAAGAAAATATTCAACACCATATCAAGTAACAGACGTTACATATTTACCACCCTTCATCTAACATGATTCAGTCCCATGCTATGCAAACCATAATAATGCATAACAGTCATGACTGATTATTAATTAGTGCCAAACTTCTTATGCAAATATGACCGTGAACGCAATCCTCCATATAACTTGTTTAGAAAATGGCAACACAGAGATCATGCAGCAAAAGGTAGGAAATTATTATGTATATTAAAATCTCAAGGTCAGATTTAGCACTTGTCCAAAGTTATCTGATATAGATGCATGGCCAATTCAACCTAACATGAAATGATATCAACAGCTTCAACCAAAAAGGAAGAATTCATGAAAAATAAATTAGAACCAGGAAACTGATAAAAATATGCTTTGCTGAAGAACCGTTTAAAACTATTATGGATTTTAGAAAAATAATACATCATGGACATGGATGAGCGCAAAATAACAGAAAGTTCCTTCGATGTTGAAGATTGTAGTGGAGCATTTGACACTTGTTACAATGACTGTTTTAGGACACATCAAATTGGCAAGAAGCAAATACATTATATTCTTCTAATTGACAAGTGGCCTCTTTATCATATGACTAAATCCAGAATGACCTCTTCAGTGCAGTCAGTTCTTATTTGTGAATTTTTTAAGCTGTCTGGCTGATATTTCCCTCCTGGGACGTACCAAGCTAAGGCTTATCTAAAGCTTTTTGGAGCTATATTTACAAACTTCCAGGAATATATCATAACTAACATAACCCATTACTAATATCAAAGAGTTGATTCAGTAAATCCAACGCTGACTTTATTTCCACGATACAGGTAATTGACGAACCAGATGGAAACAATGACGAAAGTTGGACGAAACAATCTAAATTAATTTTTGATTCTTCGCATGAAGCATCTTTTGAAAGGTCCAATCCAAATGTTTTAGGATGGAAACAAAGTATTTTCGGTTCACAATCTTGGCATTCGGTTATTACAAATCACCAGAAAAAGTACCTACATTTACTACTTTTCAAAAAAACAAAAAGAGATAATTTTTACTCCATAAACGTTTCGATTTTGTTAACCCTTCCATTCTCACTGCTTCACAAGAATCACAAACGATAGAGTTTTGACAAATGATCTCTTTTCATCAACCGTGCAATTAGTTAAAAAAAGTCCCACAGAAAACTCTACCGGTAATCGATCCCGAGTCTTCCGCAAGGGGGAGGGCGAGAAGGTTTACCTTGGCGGCGCGGGTAAGGCGATCGCCGCTCTCTCCGACGGAAATGTTGAGCACCAGCTTCTGGACCTTTATCTCCCTCATCGGGTTCGATTGCTTCTCCGACCCTAGAAGAGAGAGAAGAGATCAAGAAGGCACAAGGACAAATAGGAGGAGGAGGAGAGAGATAGGGGAGCCGGGGAAGAGAGGGATACCATCGCTGCGACCTCGGCGACGCTCTCTGGATCGAGGGAGGGCGGCTCTCGGCGGAAAAAAGGGGGGGCAAACTCCGAGAGCTTAAACCCTAGGAAGCTTTATAAATGGGTCCTCGTGGAGATTCGATATGAGTCGCTACACATAGTTAGCTAGTTTGTAAGCATGCAACGATAGCCGTGGGATCGATATCAAACGGTCAGATCGTGGGAGGGACAAGGAAATGCCCGCGGTGGCTAAGCAACCTGCCTAAATATATTCTTTGACTTTGAGATTCGTGACCCGTGAACAAATGGCAGTGCAGTGTAGCAGAAGTCCATGAGTTTAGCACGCACCTGAAGAAGGAACGACGTAAGGCCAGGGGATGGAAATTTATATTTTGTCATTTCTTGTGAAGAGCTGAAGACAATAAGGCTCTAATCTGTAAATTGAGATTCATTCTCCCTGAGGCTATCTTGATTTGGTAACTTTACAAAGCCAACCACATGTTAAATAACTTGTTATGGTCAATTTCACTCAACTCGATCATATGTTCCATTCCCCTCGTTAATTTGGATCATTGAGTTTGCCTCTTTGAAGTGATAGAAGTCACAGAGATCTAATATTTAAGTTGTTCAGTCTGTCAACATGTAGATTGACTCGGCTGTATTAGTTTACAACGATATAACTTTGAAGTTGTTTAGCATTCCAGAATGTAGATAGATTCATAGATTTTGATGTGCATTTTTCTTTTTCATGCGCAAATGAAGGATATTGATTTTAATATCTACCTTGCCCTTAAGCAAGGAAAATGATGCCTCATCTATTAATTCAAAGATAGAATGAAGGAGAAATGCTTCAGGGCATCCATATATACACATGAAAAGTTTAACAGGTCCACATAGAAGATTGTCCGTGATCGTCAGAATGCCAGGAGAGGGAGGAAAGAAGAAGGAAGAACTCCTGGACAGCGTGAGGAAGGGAATTGCATTATTTCCATGCATCCAAATTCCATTTCATCCATAACCTCATACCACTTAATTCTCCAAAGTAAATATTACAAAAATGAATAGGGAAGCCTCAACCCACTCGGAGACAATGCCAGCCACACCTCTCCAATTCACTGAAATGCCGAGACTCATCTCTTAAATCTCAACAGAATGGAAAATGCTCAATCCTGTACGCTTTTCAGTACAAAATAATAGTGATAGAAACAAGTATTGTTAGCTACACAGACCCACCAAAAGTTGATGGAAAGAAAGGATCTGCAAACTTTTCTTCAAATAAATTGATCACATAGAACTTTGGAAAGAAAAATGAAGCATAAAATGCATGATTTACTCTTAATGCACCATTAAGTCTCATCTCATGACTCATCTTTGCTGACATGTGGAAGCTTTGGCCGGGTATCTTGTACTCCATCCTCTAGCTATCTTTAAGGAGGTCGCCTATGAATTTCTTATCTTTGCTTCTTGCTCCTTAATCGCAAAAGTTAGAGATCTTACATCCAAAGCTCCTGATAGTTCACTCTGACATTGCTGCCAAGTACAATAAGATAACAAAAAGCAGGATGACATGATTTTGTGTACGTGTTAATCTGTAAAAACTTCATCTTATAAATATGATTGCAGTACCCATTGATTTTGGAGTTACATCAACCAATCTGAAAATATTTTAAATGAGATCGCCATAATTTTTTCTTTGACATTGGCACAAAAGGAGGAAAAAAGGAAAATGATAACAATGCGTTCTGGTTTTGACAGAGAGATAATAGCATGTGCGAATCAGTGCATCCACTTGTTAGCACAAATGATCAGGATGTGCATGCAATGCTAATAGCAGATGCTTGAATAGGAATTATTGTGCGGAACGTATTAGCAGTTAACTAATAGATTTAGACCCTCCCTGATCAAACTCACTCCTACAAAGCAACAACACATACAACCCACCATATTGTCTGTCCGATGATGCATTATAGCCATTTATGCTGTTTAGAAACCAACACGCTAGTTACAGGATTACAACAAAGACCGGAGTTTTTCTTTTTTTTTTCATTGGTTCAGTTATGCTTATATAAACATGGATATAAACATCGGCATGACAATTGGGGGTCAAATTTTCAAATCTGTCTTAATAGGATTCCATCATCCATCCTCATTAAGAATAACTAAACGAAAACATACCTTAACACAGTTAGCAATATGGATCTACTACCAAAAATTGATTAACCTCAACATGTAAAAACTTGTTAAATGATGCCTTATGATGTTCAAAATAAGCAAAGGAAGCCAAAAGAAGAGGATAAGAAAGCAGGAGAGACCTATGGCACATGATAGTGCCTTTGGATACATTTATCTACAGCATGTAAATGTGGAATAGGAAGTTCGCATCTAGACAAGAAATGACAAGCGTGCCATCTAGAATTTCCAACCTGCAGAACACATGAAGGTATGTTCTCTACCGATCTTTTTTTATTTTCCTACAACTAAAAGGAAATCACTGTGAACTTTGGATGCTGATCGAAGCCAATTCAGGTTAGGTGATATCTCCTTCAAAATAGAGCATCATCTGTACGCTGTCAATGCAGTGATCGCTGCTGCTACTATCAGATTCCAGTCATGCTCTTCCAAATTCCCAATCAAGAAAAGAGACTGAAATATATCACTAGGAGATCCTTTAATTTTATTGATGCTTTTAAGCAGAATGGTGGCAAATTAAGCTTCATGTGTCATAAGTTAACAATACATGAGCCTTGGTACAGACATAACCCTTCCTAACTTCAGATGTTTGAGTATTTGACCCTTAGAGCCGTTATCTATTCAATTCATATATAAAGTCACATTTTAAATGTTCTATTGGTTATCTAGAAGAATTTGGAGAGTTATATACAAGAATTTAACAATATAAGGACACACAAGAACAAATTCTTTACAGCAGTCAATGCATCAAAAATTTGAGCAAATATTTACACCTTTTTTGAAACTAGATCCATACTCAGAAGTCAGAACAATCTCGAGCAAATATTTACACCTTTTTTGAAACTAGATCCATACTCAGAAGTCAGAACAATCTCTACGTGAGCCACATTCACAGATTGCATTGACAACAGACAGTAAATACATGTTGCTGAGATTGCTACCAAAAATTCGGCCAGTGTACCATATCCTATCCCTTGTCCAATTAAAATGTAAGAGTCACTAGAGACCATTCAGCTTGAAGCATCTATATATTTTGAGAAGGAATACTAACCTATATAGTAATTTCATCCTTCATATCCGAACATGATGCAAAAAATAACAATAAGCAATACGAAATTCTTAAAGGTTATCTAATTCTACGATTAAATTGGGATTTATTCAATTAGCGAACAAGGTAATGCTTGTTTTGTAATGTATCACTTAATACCTCTTCCAGCAGCTGCGCCCGCCGTTCCATCTCCTCTGTGGACAACCCCTCCTGCTTGTGAACCAGCGGCAGAACGCACAGGAGGTGCGACCGGAGGAACTCCGAGCAATGCCGCGCAAGGCCGCACGCCGGGAACGCGGACTGGCACCCGACAGGGAAAAAGGGGCAATTCACCATCCTCATCGGGCAAACCGTGATGCAATGCCGATCCATCTCCCGCCGGACGAGGCTCTCCGAGCACCCCTGCTCGCACGGCACCACCCTGTAGGGGCACGCCGCGTAGTGCCGCTCCCGGTGCGCCGCGCAGAACTTGGCCATGCAGCCCTTGCTGTCGCACTCCACCGGCCGGAATTCGCATCCGTTTTTATGCTCGGCCAATGCTTCCTCCGTGTCGAATTTCATCCCACAATGGAACTCGTTCTTGAAATCCAGATTCCTCAACAGAATTTCCGCTACCGACTCCCTTCTGTCGATCGACCAGAATCGATTCATCTCCATTTCTTGACCGAAATCGTCGATCTTGTCCTCCCGGCTCTCGCTCAGCAGCCAGCCGGAGACGCGGCCGAACATGGTTCTTTTCGAGCTGGCGAATTCTTCCATGAGGTCGGAGACGATGTCGGCCGGGTCGTCGGGCTTCTCTTCGGTGGGATTTGGATCGAGATCGGCGTTCTCGGGATGAATTATCGATTCGGCGATGTAGGTTTGGCTGCGTTGGGTGAGGTACTCGACCATCTCTTTTCGAAGGTCGACGGCGATGGAGGAGGGCCCAGAGAAGAGGTTGCCGGCGGTGGCATCGACGCAGGCGGTGGCGAGGCCGGGGAGGAGGAGCTGCGCGAGCTTGTGGACCATCTCGGAGTCGCGGTGGGGGCAGGGGTGGGACGGGGGGGCGGCGTCTTTCGCCAAAGGGGATCAGAGACCGGGAGATCCATTGGGATGGAGAGAAGAGAAGAGCGATTTCCTGAGGGAATGGGTTTGGATGAGGAAAGGAAACAAGGGAGAATGAGAGAGAGAGGTGGCAATCCAATCAGAGAATGCGGATCTGGGATTCCCAAGATTGGTAACTATGTCTCATTCAGAAAAAAAAAAAAAAAAAAATTGTTGTTATCAGGAAAAGAAAAAGTAATAATAACATTACTTTTTTTTTTAAAAAAAAATGATATCCGCTGATTCAAATATGCATATGATAAGGGTTTCCTAATTAGAGACTATATATCTTGTTCAAAAAAAGAAAAAAAAATACGATTACACAAAAAAAATATATATATATAATATTTACAAAGGGAGTAAGGAAATACATGAATTGATTCCATCCAAAATTAGCCTCTAATATCAAAAATGAAGCTAATTCATAACCATGAAGATTCATATTCCTTTCAGAATCATGTTCTCTTCAATCGTAATAGACAAGCTAGATATTTGGCAGATCTTATTGGGCATTGTTTTGGATTAGATTCATCTATTCTAGAATGTAAAACTAGACCTCGAAAATACTTGAGATAGTATGCTTGCCACATAATTGGCCAGGCAAGCTGGATCTAAACCTATAAATCAGTCGGGTCAATTAAGTTGGGCACCATTAGATTTTTGAGTTCTGTCTTGGTTTAGTAAAAAGTTTGAATCTGATTAGAGCCTTAGAAAGCCGAAACTTTTTTCAATACAGAATAGGTTGAAGTTTTTCTATCCAATGAAGTACTCTTCGGCCACCGATGACTTGGCAAGGACATAGGTATGTCAACCTTTGGATGGTAGTACTAGAATTTTCTTAAATTGAAAATACGTAGACATATACAATATCATGTATGGATTCAATAAGTGTCATGACTATGATATGATCTTATACATTTTTTTTGAATCTCGGATGAAATTTCTATATATTTATTATAACAATCTTGAGATGCCCAACAATCAAAAATAAAAATTATTGATAGCAATGAATATTAAATTAATTTTTGAAGTTACTAGTTTTTTGTAAATAATAATGCACGATAAGTCAAGCACTCCATCAATACACACCACGGCTCACGTACAAAGAGGCTAATAACATTTTTAGTCACTATAGTATTGCTCTTTGCAAATAGTAGTTACCATGAGCAGATCTTTAGGCGGTCTAGTTTAATAATAACAAACTTTATAGTTCTAAGAGTAGGTCTGTGTGCAAATAATATGCCGAATCTCAATTCATTATTGGCTATTGGATATGAAAAGAAAAATTTTGAATATGATGATCAACCCAACACGACATACTGATCATATTCTAATATTAATTTTAATGATACACATTATTTAGATACTAACATTTATTTTAATGATGCACATTACTTGGATATAAACACTTATCGAATGTCGCAAATTAGATTATATGACCACAACAAGTATGTTCCCCTGCTGATATTAGGAAATGCAATCCATCCATATCTACTGTAGAACCCACAGCACCAAGTATTATCCTTAGCATTCTAACTCGTTGAACATGAATTCCAATGGTACCATCCCTTGCCACTTAAAGCAAGGAGCAAATGTTCGATATCAAAGGACATAAACCCTTTCTTTTGAGCTCTATTTCTTAGTACTTAAGTTGCACAAACAATAGGCTTGGTTTACCCAGGGACCTTGATTTCGGCCCAAGTGGAGAGGTGGTGGTGGTATGAGAAATTTAGAACCCCCAACCCTTGCAAAAAGAAAAAGAGAGAGAATGAGCATTCACATGCAAACCATGAAGTGAAAAAGAAGATAAATCTAAATTACTATTACTTAGAGCAGGAGCTAAACCTCTGACAAATTCTAACGTCTCATCAAGCTACATGCCCACGATCATCAGTAGATTTCATGTACATCTGCTCACTTTGATATTTTTCATAAAGTCCAGGAACCTGGCGTGTCAAGACCTATTGCGGTCAATCTCCTCATCGTCTGATCACCGAAAACGAGCACCTACAAGGAAAGTCCACACTGATCGGAGATGACTCCAGCGGAGACCCTCCGATGGTCAAGTCAGAGAGGAGACTAGGCAACAGTAGAAAAAAATCAAGGAGCTCAACGAGAGAGAGAGGGAGAGTAAGTCCAAAGATTTCGAAGGGACCTCCTCCAGCACTATTGCCTTCTCCGTTTTATAGAAGAGCGCAGCATGGCGCCGTCATTAATGGTGCAGACAATTGGAGAGTTGTCAGATCGTCGTGTCAGAGTCGCCGTGGGGCTGTCAAATCGCCGTGGGGCTGTCAAATCACTAGGGTTGACCCCTGTCTAGGGTAGGACGACATCCCAGGGCGGCTATGCCGCACGCCTCTGTCAGGACGGATGGCCTTCAGCAGTCGTACGGCGTTTGGAGGAGCCGACCGACTGCACGTCGGCGTCTGGTTGTGGAATGCCGGGTGAAAACCCAGGGACCCTCCGTCGGTCAGTCGGACGCGTTGCGGGAGTCGGATATCGGGCTCCGCAGTTTCGGCCAGTCGGAAATGGAGAGGGTCTGTCCGACCGACATATACTCGGTCGGACGGTGTCGGCAGTCGTCGGTCGGTGCCGTCGGTAGAGTCGGACGTCGGTCAGGCGGGCCCGACGGTGAGTCGGTGTGAGAGGGATCGGTCGGTATATCCCAATAGTTGCCCCCCCTACTCCTAAGTCGGATGGCGTGCTGGCCAGCGTCCTTGCGTGGGCGGCGGCGTCGGACGAAAGGAGTGGATATCCATCACATTATGCTCCGACTCTGACGATCGTATCATCGTTCGATCTGGTGCCAGACGTCTTACGGATGTCAGGCGACTCGTCGGTGTCAGACGTCCCGTCGATGTCAGGCATCCCGTCGATGTTAGGCGTCAGGCATCCTATCGGGAATGGGAACCGCCGTTTCCGCCGTCTCTTCGGGAACACGAACCGCCACGGCTTTTCCGTCGCGTGGCAGGGGGCTATTGGGCTAGATCCGCTCAAGCGGATGGCGGTGACGTGGCCTGATCTGAAGGCAGGTACGTTGAACCGTCGGGCTGAAGGAGGGTCCAGATATCGCCACGTGTCACGATCTGGGAGATCCTCGCTGGTCGCGCTTTCATCTCGGCCGTCAGGGGGCACTATATATACAGGGTCACCTGCATCCGGATTTTTACTTTTCAAACTTGCTGTCGAGACTCTGGTTGAGCGGTCCCTTGCCTCAGGTAATCGTCCCTGTTTCCTCCCTCAGTGAGCCTTCATCGTTGTCCTTTGTCTTCTTCCTCGCTTTCTCGTAGTCCTCTTCCTTCTTCCTCTTATTCTTTGACTTCTGTTCCAGCATAATGGCTAGAACATCTCTACGAGGAAGTCGGTCGAGGAACCCGACTGACGATTCTCGATTGACCCCGGAGGTGGAGGTCTCTTCACTTTCGGGGCCGAACGTTGATCGGCTCCGGGAGCAGTACTGCATCCCGGAGCAGTTTTAGCTGTTCGCCCTTGGAGCCAATGGTCGGGTTAACAACCCGCCTGCGGGCCAGGTGGCCTTCTACGTCGAGGATCTCCGGGCCGGTCTTCGCTTTCTGGTTTCGGAGTTCGTCCGGAACGTGCTGGACTACTACGGGCTGTGTCCGGTGCAGCTTGCACCGAACTCGGTCCGACTGGTAGTCAGCTTTGCTCTGTTGTGTCGGCTTTTGCCGACCAACCATCGCCTTTCACTCTTCCGAGCTTTTTTTGTTCTCCGACCCCACCCTAAAGCCCAAGGGTGGTGGTATTTCAACCCTCGGAAGGGTCTCTCCTTTATTACTGGTCTTCCATCGTCGATTCATGGATGGAAGAACCAGTTCTTCTTCGTCTCTTCTTCCGTTCCTTGGGGGTTCTCTACCCGCTGGGGGGACCCCCGAACCCAACCAAACGAGAACAGTCGGGTGGAGGTCGGGAACTGGGAAGACTTCCACCGTCTAAAAGATATTTCGGTGCCGAAGCAGAAGGAGCTCGTCACCGAGCAGGCCCTGTATGACGTCGGTCTCAGCTCGGTTCCTCGCCTAGGTTTGTGTTTTTATTTTTATTTTTTTTTGATGCCGATCCTCTGTCATCATTGCAGATATGCCGCCGAGGACGAGATTGACGGCAGCCGATGTTCGGCAATACGCGACGCGGAAGAGGCCGACGCAAGGGGCCGAACCACGCGGCCTCCCAAGAGGCCTCAGGTAGCTCCGCCGAGCGAGCCGGCGGGGGCAGAGGCGGAGCCCGACTCTGAACGGGCGTCGGATCGAGAGCCGATCATCGCACTGTCGGTGCCGACAGTGCCCATTGAAGTCCCATCCGAGGAACCATCGATCGAGGGAGCAGCCTCGCCCGAGGTACGGATGACCGAGGAATCGATCGAGGGTGTGCCGGCTGCTCAGCTGGCAGAAGAGGTTCGGGAAGAGGCGCACGAGCCCGAACAACCTGCGTCGGTGGCTGCCGCACCTTCGGGAGGGACCCAGTCGGGCTCGAGCATGCCCTCCCTTTCCGACGTTAGGGCCTGGGTGTCCGCACGAGGGAAGGCCCCGATGGCACCCGACGATGACAAGAGGTCGGCCGGTGGTGGAGCGTCGACCGACTCCCCACTTCCCGAAGGAGCGTCAGCCCTGGCCAACCACGACTTGGCCAGGAGGCTATGTCAGACAGTTATCCTCCCAGCCGATCATGAGGTCATGAAGAACCAGAGGGTATCTAACATGCTGTCCTCCTTCTACCCAACCATGATTCGGGTAAGTCTCTTCCCTTTACTTTTCGTTCTCGTCGTTGCCTTTCATAAGTTCGATCTTCTGACAGTCGGCTTTGTTGTCCGCAGTTGATTTACAATATGTCCGAATTGGAGGTCGGGTATCGGAGATTCGGCAATCTCCGGGCGGCCTGGAAAGACAAGGCCATGGCCGCCGAAGCCGACAAGGCGGTGTCGGTCGACCGGGAGGCCCGGCTTGAGGTGGAGATTTCCCGCCTCTCCGAGGAGGTCTCCCGACTCATCGGTGCCCTGGCCGCTTCGGGGATCGAGCTGCAGTCGGCCCACGAAGATGCCAAGCGGAAGTCCCGCACCGTTCGTCGGCTGCGACGCGAGCGGGACGACTTCGCCAAAGAGCTCAAGGCCGAACGCGAGCAGCTCCGAATAAGTCTAGAAAATCTTGCTAAGGCCGAAGAGAGCCTATCCACCACTCAAGCTGATGCGGACATAGCAAGAGCGGAGGCGGAGTCGGCAAAAGAAGCCATGGGTCGGGCCGTGAAGGACTTCCACGACTCCAAGGAATATCGAGAAGAGCTTCTGGAGAGCGGCTTCCTCTCGTACCGAGTAGGGTACGAGGATGCTCGGAAAGCCATCCGCTGCCTGTATCCGGAGCTCGACCTTGGTAGCATCGTCTCTCCAGAGTCGGAGGCCCAAGCTGTGGAGGAGACAGCCGACCCATCGTCGGGAGATCGCACCACCGTAGTGGAGGCCGACGCAGACCAAGTTGCCGAAGGCCCGGCGGCTCCGACCACTGAGGCTACCCCGACCCGAGCAGACACGCCGATCGCCACCGGTCTTCTCCCGATGGAAGAAGCCGACTCCGGTGATTAGTCGGAGTTTTGTTTTTACTTTTGTTTGATGTACTTGTAGTCGGACTTCGGCCTAATTTTGTAAACTTAGCTCGAGCTTCAATGAAATCAAAATCTTTTTAACTTCAACTTTTTCTTTGTCTCTATGTATCCTGGGAAGTGTCTTGTGTGACTCGCCGAAATGCTTTCGAACGCATAAGTCATAAGCCCAACGTACTAGTTAGGGTATTCAGTAGGATCCCAGGTAATGATCCAGAATAGTCGGTAGTGCGCACCATGGCAAAGGCAGAGCGAACTCCGACTTTAGATCAGCCTCCCGACTGTCATATGACTCGACAGTTGAGAGCTTAAGTCGAACGCCCGTCGCCCAGATGTGAGTCGGGCGTGTTCGTCGAGTCGAAGTCGATCGACCTCCGGACATAGCTCGGCAACCCGATCATTCCGTAGGATCCGATAGCCGAATGTCGTCTGATGCATTCAATCAGATGGCGTTCGACACATTCAGTCGGATGGCGTTCGACGCGTTCAGTCAGAAAAATGATGACAAGTCAAGTTTCCGTTACCCAGATCTTGGTCGGGTACATACGTTGCGGCGTGCGATAAACGGTGGTAAGCTGAATATCCTTCGACCGATCGTGATCTGGTCGGTAAGTCGCGAACGTGACATTGGTCATGTTGGCGCTTTGCCTTTCTTGGCAGGGGCCAAGTCGACAAGTTAGCCAATCATTTTGCCCGAGAGTTTGACTGTAGAAGGAGTGTGACTCCCATCATTGTGGATATATCGGTCCTCGTAAGTGTCCGATGTGTCGTTGGTGATCGGTCCGTTGATTTTCCAACGAAACATTGGGCCTAAGTCGGGGCGTCGGGGCTCATACTTCTGGCGAGCGCCGACCCACAGTCGAAGAGTCGAGATTCCAGACTCTGAAGTTTTGAAACTAAATTTGTATTCCGGACGAGGGGATACAAAGTTCACTAGTAGTACAACCTCAGATTGTCGGCATTTCAAGTCCGGGGGATGGCCGTTCCTTCCAGGGTCTCGAGTCGGTAAGCTCTCGGCCCGTAGGTGTCCGCTATCTTGTAAGATCCTTCCCAGTTCGGGGACAACTTCCTCCGGTCCAGGGGCTTCGAGACTTCCGCCTTCCTTAAGACCAGGTCTCCGGGTCAGAAAAGCTTCGGCTTAACCCTAGCATTGTAGTACCGGGCAACCTTTTGTCGGTAGGAAGTTATACGGAGCTGTGCCTCACGTCGGAGTTCGGGCAGGAGGTCCAAGTCGGCTCTCCGACACTCGAAGTTGTCCGGCTCATGATATTGCTCGACTCTGATCGACGGTAGCCCGATCTCCAGCGAGATCATTGCTTCCGTTCCGTAGGCCAAGTTGAAGGGAGATTCTCCGGTTGGGACACGGGGCGTCGTTCAGTACGCCCACAGGACAGAGGGTAGTTCCTCAACCCAGAGGCCCCTGGCTTCATTCAGTCTGGTCTTCAGTCCATGTAGAATGGTTCGGTTGGTTACTTTCACTTCGCCGTTGGACTGTGGATGTCCGACTGAGGTCAGTCTGTGCGCGATATGAAATCTTGTACAGAAGTCTCTAAAGTTCTGATTGTCGAATTGTCATCCATTGTCGGTGATAATGGTGTGCGGCAATCCAAACCTGAAGATGATGGATTTCTGGACGAAGTCTTCCATCTTCCGCTAGGTGATTTGCGTCAGAGGTTCAGCTTCCACCCACTTAGTAAAGTAGTCGATTGCGATGACTATGAACTTTCTTTGGCCAGATGCCGGAGGGAAAGGATCGAGTATGTCGATCCCCCACTGGGCGAAGGGCCATGGGCGACAATAGGAGTGATTTGGCTGGCTGGTCGGTGCTGTATGTTGGCGTACCTCTGGCATGGCTCACACCTCCGAACCAGCTCAGCCGCATCCTTTCTCATAGTGGACCAGTAGTAACCCTGCCGTAGGACTTTGTAGGCCAAGAATTTGCCCCCCAAGTGATTTTCGCAGATCCCTTCATGCACTTCTCTGAGTGCGTAGTCCGCATCGATCGGTCCCAAGCATCTGAGTAAGGAGAGAGAGAACGACCTTTTGTAGAGTCGGTCATCCATTATTATGTATTGGGAGGCCACCCATCGGAGCCGTTTGGCTTCCATGGGGTCTTCAGGGCTGATTCCGTCGGTCAGATACCGGACGATCGAATCCATCCAGCTTGATTCGGCTGCTAATTGCAGCACCTCCTCGGCCCTGTCAATGCTCGACTGCTCGAGGCTCTCCACAAATGTTCGACCCAAGGCATCGTAGGCTGATGTCGCAAGCCTGGAGAGTACATCGGCCCGAGCGTTCTCCATCCTGAGAATGTGGGAGATCTCGAAATACTTAAGGTGTGTCACGAGATCTCTCACCTTCTGGAGATATTTTGCCATAGTCGGGTCTCGTGCCTCAAAGTCACCTTTAACTTGCCCCACGATCAGCTGGGAGTCGGAGAAGACTCTGAGGCTGTCGATCCTAAGCTCCTTCACTACCCTCAAGCCAGCGAGGAGCGCTTCGTACTCGACTTGATTATTGGAGGCTTTAAAGTCAAATCGGAGGGCGTATTCGGTGACCACTCCCTCCGAGTTGGTGAGCAGGAATCCGACCCTGCTCCCTTGAGCATTGGAAGCTCCGTCGATGTACAACACCCAGGTAGACCCGGGGTCAGGTTCGGAGGTTGCAACCTCTGCGGGGCTCCCGCCTTCCGATCCTTGGTCGGTTGTCGGGCACTCCGCAATAAAGTCGGCCAAGACCTGGGCTTTCAGAGCAGGTCGTGGTCGGTACTGAATGTCGAACTCACTGAGCCTCATTGCCCATTTCGTCAGTCGTCTCGATGTGTCGGGGCGGCGCAATATCGCCCTCAGGGGCT
Organism: Elaeis guineensis; assembly: GCF_000442705.2. Taxonomy (NCBI): domain Eukaryota; kingdom Viridiplantae; phylum Streptophyta; class Magnoliopsida; order Arecales; family Arecaceae; genus Elaeis; species Elaeis guineensis. Next base: position 73,586,953 of record NC_026007.2, on the reverse strand, counting down.
GGTCGGTGAGGACCACGATGGCGTGCGCTTGAAAATACGGACAGAGTCGTTGTGCGGACACGATCAGGGCGAATATCATCTTCTCCATCTTTGAGTACCGAGCTTCCGCACCGTGGAGCACTTTGCTGGTGTAGTATATGGGTTGATGGATTCGACTCTCGTTCTCCCGGACGAGCATCGAGCTAATCGCCTCAGGGGAAGTGGCCAAATAGAGGTACAGCATCTCTCCGACTTTCGACTTCACAAGCAGTGGCAGGGAGGCCAGGTACCTTTTCAGGTACTCAAAGGCTCGCCAGCACTCATCCGACTAAGAGAAGTCCTTCACCTGTCTCAGGATTTTGAAGAATGGGAGGTATTTTTCAGCCGACCGAGAGATGAATCAGCTGAGTGCGATGATTCTTCCGTTCAGCTGCTGGACCTCCTTCTTGGTGTCTGGGTGCCGCATGTCGATGATTGCCTTTATTTTCTCAGGGTTAGCCTCAATTTCTCATTGAGAAACGAAGAACCGAAGAACTTCTCCGAAGTCACCTCGAAGGCGCACTTATTCGGATTCAGCTTCATCTGGTGTTGTCGCAGAGTGCAAAATTTTTTTCGAGATCTCGAACATGATCTGTAGTCTACACGCTCTTTACCAGCATGTCATCCACATACACCTCCATGTTGCGCCCGATTTGGTCTTTGAAGACCTTATTGATGAGTCGCTGGTAAGTAGCTCCGACATTCTTCAGTCCGAAGGGTATTACTCTGTAGCAGTAAAGGCCTTGGCGGTCACAAAGGCTGTGTGCTCCTCATCTTCGGGTGCCATCCGGATCTGATTGTATCCGACAAAAGCGTCCATGAAGCTGAGCAGTCGAAGACCGGACGTCGCATCTACCAGCTGGTCGATTTTTGAGAGTGAGAAGCTGTCCTCCGGGCAGGCGCGGTTTAGGTCGGTATAGTCGATGCAGATCCTCCAGCTCCCGTTAGCTTTTTTCACCATGACAACATTGGCGAGCCAATCGGGGTATGTAATTTCTCTGATGAAGCCTGCCTGAGTAGCTTGTCCACTTCCTCGTCAATGGCCTTTTGTCTTTCGGGAGCAAAAGACTGCTTCTTCTGCCTCACCGGCCTCATTGCTGGGTCGATGTTGAGTCGGTGAGTCATCGTCTCCGAGGGGATGCCAGACATATCTGCTGCCGACCAAGCGAATACGTCGGTATTGGCTTCAGCAGCTCCACTAGCTGCCGTTGCTCGGGGTCGGGTAATTGAGACTCGACCCAGACCACTCGTTAGGGATTCTCCGTTATCGGGATGGGAACAAGCTGTCCGGCCGGTTCACCCCATTCTTCCTCTTTCCGTTGGTCCAACTTGTCGACCGTCAGGGAGCCCTTCAATTCGTTGCTTTGAGCAGAGATCTGGAAGCATCACCGAGCGAGCTGTTGATCCCCGCGCATCTCTCCGACTTCATTTTTGGTCGGAAACTGAATCAACAGATGATACGTCGAGACTATCGCCTGAGGCATTTAGTTTGACCTTCCAAGTATGGCATTGTAGGTCGAAGGTATTTGGACGACCGCAAAGGTCAAGTGGACTGTGCTTTATCGTGGTTCGGTTCCAGCGGTCACGGGCAAAGTAACTTCTCCTTCCATCGTGACAGCATCTCCAGCAAAACCTATCAGGGGTGTAGAGACTCTTTTGAGCCGGTCAGCCGACAGTCGAATTCGGAAGAAGGTCGAGTAAAACAAAACATTCATCGAACTTTCATTATCAACAACGATCCTTCTTACATCATAATTTGCTATTATTTTCGAGACAACAACAGCGTCGTCATGGAGAGTTTGGATACCCCGAACATCTTCATCTGTAAAAGTAATTACATCGTTTTGGTGCAGCTTCTTCGTCGGCTCCCCTCCAGCAGTCGTCCTCGGGCCCAGTCGTTTGGAGATCATGTTGATGACCCGGCCATGGGCTGGTTATTCGTTGCTTCTTCAGTCGGCTGGGATCGTCGGTCGGTGACGGATCGAGTCGATGGGTTCCTTCGGAATTTGCCGAGATACCCTCGGCATATGAGGGCTTCAATCTCATCCTTGAGTTGGATGCACTGCTCGGTGTTGTGGCCATGGCCCCGATGAAATCGACAGTACTTTCGTCGGTTGAGGTCCTTTGCCTTCAAAGACGGAGGTCGTCGCAGATATTCTTCCCCTTCGATCTCCATCAAAATCTGTGCATGAGAAATAGAGAGAGGGGTATAGGAGTCATACCTGGGATGCGTCAACCTCAGACTTCACCGTCGAGGCGACCTCGGGCTCCGTCGCTGGGGTGAGACCTGCTTGTCGGTCGAGGGCCTGCTAGGCTCGGTAGGGGCCCGACCCTTTCTTCGCTTCTCCTTCGGGCCTTTGGCCTCAGTCAGACACCGATCGGAAGCTCCTTCGTCCGTGCGCATGTATTTGTACGCGCGCTCCAGCAGTTCGGCGTATGTCCGGGGGAGGGTCTTGTTGAAGGAGTATGTAAATCAGGACCCCCTTAGCCCCCTCTTCATGGCTGAGATAGCCATGTCTTCGTTGAAGTCCCGAACCTCAAGCGTGGCTGCGTTAAATCGCACCACGAAGTGTCAGAGCGTCTCGTTTTCTCCTTGTTTGAGGGAGAAAAGGCTGTCCGAGGTTCATGGCGGCTTTCGGCTAGTGCTAAAGTGGGCCACGAAAGCATGTTCAAGTTGCCCAAAGGAGTGGATGCTTCCTGAGCGGTGGCCGGAGTCCAGGCCCTGGCGGCCTTGCGAAGTGTGGCGGGGAAGCCGATGCAGAGAAGGGCATCGATCGCCCCCTGGATCGTCATGAGAGTCTTATAGCTCTCCAGATGGTCAACTGGGTCGGTGGAGCCATCGTAGGGCTCCACATGCGGCATCTTGAACCGACTAGGGATCGGCTCGTCGAGGATGAGTCGGGAGAGAGGTTGGGCGGTCTGGAAGTCGACATCGTTCGAGGACTTCTGTCCGTCCACCTGCAGCTGGGCAAGCCGACGGTCGATTTTCTCGAACCTGCGTTCGTAGTCGTCGGTGCTGAGAGACCCCAGGGGTGGAGTCTCCCGATAAATCTGAGAGGGAGGCGGATGGTGTTCGCGGCCGCTTCTCCTTCCTTGCTCGTTCCAGCTGGGAAGGAGACGGCCGTCGAGATCGATGGGCATCAAATCGTGGCCGCCTCTCCTCCTCTCGGTGGGAGTGCTGTGACAGCTGCTCCCGAGGAGGGGATGGAGACCGACGCGGGTGTCGGTGGCTGCTCCTGGAGGGCATCGGGTGTACCGTCGGTTGCTCCGTCGGTGAGTGCGGCAACCGGGTTGGTTGTCGTTGAAGGCTCTTAACCGCGTCCGTCAGCACGATCATTTATCGCATGATCGCCGCGATCTGTGCCTCCGTGGTCACTACAGGATGCAGAGAGCTAGGTTCCGTCGTGGAGGGTGGAGGAGAGGCCTCTTCCCAATGGGAAGAGTGCTTCGTCGATCCGGTGGCCCTCGATCACTGAGCCCTGATTCTTGTCATTTCGAAAGGGTGTTTCGAGTTTTGTGGGGGTCGTGATTCCTGTCGCCCCCCTACCTGGCGCGCCAAAACCTGTTGCGGCCAATCCCCTCGTCGTCTGGTTGCCGGGAACGAGCACCTGCAAAGGAAGTCCACACTGATCGGAGATGACTCTGGCGGGGACCCTCCGACGTCAAGTCAGAGAGGAGACTAGGCAACAGTAGAAAAGAATCAAGGAGCTCAGCGAGAGAGAGAGGGAGAGTAAGCCCAAGGGTCTCGAAGGGACCTTCTCCAGCACTGTTGCCTTCTCCGTTTTATAGTAGAGTGCAGCATGGCGCCGTCATTAATGGCGCAGACAATGGGAGAGTTGTCAGATCGTCATGTCAGAGTCGCCATGGGGCTGTCAAATCGTCGTGGGACTGTCAAATCACTAGGGTTGACCCCCGTTTAGGGTAGGACGACATCTCAGGGCGGCTATGCCGTACGCCTCTGTCAGGACGGACGGCCTTCAGTAGTCGTACGGTGTTTGGAGGAGCCGACCGATTGCATGTCGGCGTCTGGTTGTGGAATGTCGGGTGAAAACCTAGGGACCCTCCGTCGGTCAGTCGGGCGCGTTGCGGGAGTCGGATATCGGGCTCCGCAGTTTCGGCCAATCGGGAACGGAGAGGATCTGTCCGACCGACATATACTCGGTCGGACGGTGTCGGCAGTCGTCAGTCGGTGCGGTCGATAGAGTCGGGCGCCGGTCAGGTGGGCCCAATGGTGAGTCGGCGTGAGAGGGACCGATCGGTATATTCCAACAAGACCAATGAAGTTTGATGTAGCTTTCTAAAAGAACAACTAATTAAATAACCTACCAACCAATATCTGTGAAATATAATTTTCTAAAGAAGAAGTTTAATATTTCACAGTAATAAAATTTCAAAAACAAAGCAAAGAGAACAAAAAAAGAAAAAAAAAAAAGGGAACAAAATTCATTACTACAAACAGAGAAAATTACCAGCAAGATTCTGTATTTCAAGATCACGATCCACGAACATCAAATATTAGTTTGGATGGTACCACCTCTTGCCGTTTAAGACAAGGAGAATGTCCACACTTACTTTCTAGTTTCTTCATCGTCATGGTTTCATGAGAATTAGGTTCGGTCAACTTGGAGATTTGGATTTCAGCTCAAGTTGAGGCGGTACGGGTATAGGATGGGTGGAAGGTTAGAAGCTCTCCCTCTTAAAAGAAAAAACAAAAAGCAAGAGCACGATCTGAGGTTCATATGAAGTTGCTTTCTATTTGTTGGTAATGTGAAATGAACAAGCCTGGGTCCAAAAGACTCGAGAATATATGCAATAAAAAGTGAGGACTTCCAATTAGATGAGAGATTTTCAGAATAACATGTCAATTGTTCTGTTTATTGCACATGGATCATAGTTAAAAGCTTCATCTAATGCCTACATAGTATTTATCAATATTAATATAAAATTTATATAAATTTTAATTTAATATTATTAAAAATTTATTTTTTCATACTAGATCAAACTTGAGTCTTTGGCAATATGCTCTCCATTGCAAGCCTAATATCACATAAATTTTTTATGCAATATTTGGTCTAATGCCAGTAACATTTTTTATAAATTATATAACAAATTAAGTTAACATGGGAATTATGGACAATCATGCTTTTTCCCATGGTAATAGTATACCATACAAGAAATTGACAAATTTGACCCACAAGATTAATTCAAGAGCAAGTGAAATATCGGCTACACGACTATGGTTAAAAAAATTTTTGGGTACGAATGGCCGTCCTTGTTCTGAAATGATCCATTTTGGACTTCTGGGACCATTATCCTCAACTCTAGTGACTAAAATAATTTAGAAGTCTTTTATTCATGCACTGACCTGGCTTAATGTGCACTGATTACCAATGATTCTAGATTTATAAGCAAATCATGTGCATTGTTTCGAAGCTAGAGACTTATTCCCTCTATTAGTCTAAATCTAATTAAATAAAAATTAATAATTTTTTTGTTTGTTTTTATTTCTTCTACTCTTCCATAAAACGCTGTGGAATATAAATATTTCATCCAAATAACTATAGGTATATACGTATACCATCTAAAATAGCTGTTGGATCAAAGATAAACAGCCGATATCATCAGAAGGATTTATTTTTTTATAAATAAAAAATTTATCTAAAAATTTATATTTTTATAAATAAATATATTTTAGATAATATTTAAATAAAAAATAATTTATTCATATTATTTTATGATGTGTTGGGTATAAAATACCCACAGTCGAAGTCCTCAGCAGAATCGGCTACAGACAGACTGCGTCCGGACTTCTACGGAAGCCGGACTCCGCCAACAATGTCAACCGCAAGTAGACTCCGTCTGGACTCCTACGGGAGCCGGACCTCGTTCTCAACTCCAACAGCTACAAGCAGACTTCGTCCGGACTCCTACGGGAGTCGGACTCCGCCAACAACTTCAACTGCAAGCAGACTCCGTCCGGACTCCTACGGGAGCCGGACCTCGTTCTCAACTCCAACAGCTACAAGCAGACTTCGTCCGGATTCCTACGGGAGCCGGACTCCGCCAACAACTTCAACCGCAAGCAGACTCCGTCCGGACTCCTACGGGAGCCGGACTCCGTCCTCAACATCAACCACTGGTAAGCCCCGTCCGGACTCCTACGGGAGTCGGACCTCTCCTTTGACTTTAATTGCAGGGAGACTCCGTCCGGACTCCTACAGGAGCCGGGCTTCGTCCTCAACTCCAACAGCTACAAGCAGACTGCGTCCGGACTCCTATGGAAGCCGGACTCCGCCAACAATGTCAACCGCAAGTAGACTCCGTCCGGACTCCTACGGGAGCCGGACCTCATTCTCAACTCCAACAGCTACAAGCAGACTTCGTCCGGACTCCGCCAACAACTTCAACCGCAAGCAGACTCCGTCCGGACTCCTACGGGAGCCGGACCTCGTTCTCAACTCCAACAGCTACAAGCAGACTTCGTCCGGATTCCTACGGGAGCCGGACTCCGCCAACAACTTCAACCGCAAGCAGACTCCGTTCGGACTCCTACGGGAGCCGGACTCCGTCCTCAACATCAACCGCTTGTAAGCCCCGTCCGGACTCTTACGGGAGCCGGACCTCTCCTTTGACTTTAATTGCAGGGAGACTCCGCCCGGACTCCTACAGGAGCCGGGCTTCGTCCTCAACTCCAACAGCTACAAGCAGACTTCGTTCGGACTCCTACGGGAGCCGGACTCCGCCAACAACTTCAACCGCAAGCAGACTCCGTCCGGACTCCTACGGGAGCCGGACCTCATTCTCAACTCCAACAGCTACAAGCAGACTGCGTCCGGACTCCTACGGAAGCCGGACTCCGCCAACAATGTCAACCGCAAGTAGACTCTGTCCGGACTCCTACGGGAGTCGGACCTCGTTCTCAACTCCAACAGCTACAAGCAGACTTCGTCCGGACTCCTACGGGAGCCGGACTCCGCCAACAACTTCAACCGCGAGCAGACTCCGTCCGGACTCCTACGGGAGTCGGACTCCGTCCTCAACATCAACCGCTGGTAAGCCCCGTCCGGACTCCTACGGGAGCCGGACCTCTCCTTTGACTTTAATTGCAGGGAGACTCCACCCGGACTCCTACAGGAGCCGGGCTTCATCCTCAACTCCAACAGCTACAAGCAGACTTCGTCCGGACTCCTACGAGAGCCAGACTCCGCCAACAACTTCAACCGCAAGTAGGCTCCGTTCGGACTCCTACGGGAGCCGGACCTCGTCCTCAACTCCAACAGCTACAGGCAGACTTCGTCCGAACTCCTACGGGAGCCGGACTCCGCCAACAACTTCAACAGTGAGTAGACTCCGCCCGGACTCCTACGGGAGCCGGGCTCCGTCCTCAACATCAGCTGCCGGTAAGCCTTGTCCGGACTCCTACGGGAGCCAAACTTCGCATCTGATTTTGATTGCAGGGGATTCCACCCAGACTCCCACGGGAGCCGGGCTCCACCCACGACCCCAACTGCAAGGAGGACTCCGCCCGGACCCCTACGGGGGCCAGACTCCGACCGCTGCCGAACTTCAGCCGACAGATCTGCACTCCCAAACCACAATCACGGCCACTATACTGCTCCACTCCCTACGACGGATCCCACGCGGCTCCATTACTACCTGACAGGTCAAGATAAACGGCCACGATCCTGCTCCACCTCCTGCAACAGATACCGCACGATTCTCCCCTTCGCTGGCAAGACGCGACAACAAACGCCGCCCCACTTCCCGCGGCAGATTCCACGTGGCATGCCCTAGTGATAGCTACGGGTCTACTCCACTACTCTTCGCAGTAAATTCTTCCTGACTGTAGGCGGCCCACTACCAGGCGGTTACAAACGTCGCCATCAATCCGTTACCTCCTCCACCTATAAAAAGGGGACCCAGATATGTTATTCTCTAAGCTCTCATTTTTCATCTCAAAACTCTGCTAAATTCTCCGTTCGAGCACTCCATTCTTGTTGAGGCAGAGAACTGACTTGAGCGTCGGAGGATCTTACCGGAGCAACCCAACCTCCGGTTTAGACTTCCTTTGCAGGTCCCGGCGGCGACCGCGACTTTCCCGACTCCAGCTTCTCCGGCGCAAGCGAATTTTTGCACCAACAGCATGAAAAAATGATTTTAAAAATTATAATTCATATTTTTTTATATTATTATTTTTTATTAAAATTTATCTATATTTTTTATGATATCTTTTATATTTTTTAGGTTCGAAGAAAGTGGATGAATTCTTAGATGTTGAAATGAGAAATGATGATAGAATATTTTTAAAATAATATTAATCTATTTTAGTGATGGGTCAGAAGATGATTTATTTTTGGATGAATAATTTTTTTATTTTATGGGTAAGTTGATTCATGAAAAAAGTGTTACAATTTTTTTTTGATGATATTTACCCATAAACTGTGGCCCAAATAAAACCCAACCGCAAGAAAATTGGAGGACCGGAAACCCTCACGTGGATCTGTCTTCTCTCTCCAAAGCTCCCACCCTTGGCGGTCCCCCACCTCTCCCTCCATTCTTCCCTCCATCTGGAGTGGAAATAATAATAATAATAATAAAAAGACGCCTCCACCGCCTCTCCGCCGCGGCCAGCACGCTTCTCTCCCTGGCCCCGCCATCTCCGTTCTCTTCCCGGCTCCGGCGTCCGGGTCTCCCTCCCCGTCCCCTCCGTCGGGCCCGCTGCCTCCTTCCGCTTCTTCCCTCCCGACTCCTTGGCCCCTTCTTGCGGAAGGTAAGCGGGCTAATCCCGAAGAAGCTAATAGATGGAACTTGAATCTATGGTAATACGATGATGATGGGATTATGAGTTTTTTCTTTCTATGTGCCCCTTGCTGAATGTTGAGTGCAATTTGAAAATTTCTGAAGATTTTCGGATGAGGTTTTGGTTAGTATTGACAAGATTTTTGGTTTTTGATTCATCAAAGAAATAAGGTGAAGGAGGTGAGTATTGAATCTAAAGTGAACGAAGATGGCGATGAACTAAGAGACTAGGATCGATTGCCTGTGTAACTTTCTGATTATTTTTGTTAAATGTCTTCTTTTAAATCTGGTTTCGAACAATATCGAAGCGATTATTGTTTTTTAAATTTTTTTTAATAATGTGAAACATAGTTTTGATTGATCGTGGAATTGAATGATGACTCTGAAATGAGAGATTAGTGATTGAAGATGTTATATGAGTATAAATTGAGTAAAAAGGATAAATTTGAAACAGGTTAGTTTAAGGGCTTGGGCTGGACTTGACAAGCATCTGGAGTGAGTGTTGCATCTGCCTGAAGCTGGACTTGTGAGCTGCCTGATCAATTCACAAGGGGACTAGAATCTATATATAGATATATTTGGAATATATCTACGGGCACTTCATCGCTTGGATGGTTATAGAGGCAGCTGGGTTGGCAAGCATGCCAAGATGCATTTGGGTGGTCTAGATCCAACCCTAGCACTGGAGTTATAGGTAGCTATTTCTTCAAGAGGTATTGTTCATTGGTTGGTTGTTGTACTATGGGATAAATAGGCAGTAGAAGTCAATTACAATGTTAAGTTGTTAAAACATGAAAATTAATTTGTTATGGGTATGTAAGAGAAACTGAACCAATGCCACCGTGCATGCATGCATCATGCTTGCAGACATGCACGCATGCATGAATGTACATATTAGGAAAAAACTGCATGTTCATTTCAGTTATCAAGCTCAATTGAAAAATACCCTCTTAATCTAGAGGAAAGACAAATGATATTTACAAACATCTGGATGACTTAAACTTTTCTTTTAGAGCCCTTACCTTTTATTTGGTATTTTGTCCCATTATTTATCTCCCCTGTCTTAATCTTTTCTGCCTCTTTTTCTAGACACCTGTTCAACAATCCTCCTCCTCCTCATCCCTTTCTCTTTCTTTTTCTTCTCTACATTTGAAACATGTATTCTCTTCTACCTCCTCCTCCTCCTCCTCCTCCTCCCATTCTTGTTCCTTTTCTTCGATATATTTGAAACATTTATTGTTGAGGTGAGGCAATCCAGAGTTTGTGTTTCATTGGCCATGCTTGCTGCCTTCCTGCTGTATTGTGGTCAGGTCAAAGATTGAAGTTGATGTAGCGATCATAGGTTAGAACATGGAAAACTATGTGAAGAGTAAATGCCTAGAGATTTTCTTGGGGTCTGAGAAACAAATGAGTGATAACAGAAGATTGTATAAGAAATCTGGAGCTTGCATTTACACTTTCTTTGCATCCGGTAAAAAAGGCCAATTTGTGAATTTCAGTGTCTGCTTTTAATCTTCGTTTTTGTAGGAAATATTAGTCTAGCAAGCATGTGCAATTGCATTGAATGGCCCCTGTCAATGATGCACAAAATCATAGAAGTCTCAAGACACATAAGGAAGCTTAATTCTGAGAGCATATGAACATCGAATGTTAAACATCTATAAAATCCTTAGGTATTTGATCAGACTATGATGTGAAGATGTCTGAATCAAAACAATAAAATATTTATGGGAATATAAATATCTGCTAACATATAAATTATTGATTTGATACCCATTCCGGCTGATGCTGATTTCCTGTTGAGAACTTATCAATTCGAACCTGGGCTTAACATCGGTTCATGTTAACATCTCTTCCCATCCTCAACACCTTTTTATGATTTCTTAACTCTTTTTTCCTTTTCTTCTAGTTATGATTTTCTTCACTATTCTTATTTCTATAAATATGGGATTTTTAAACTAGGTTTGCCTAGCCAACATAAATTTGCCCTCCTTTATCAAAGCAAAAACGTCTCATATGTATCCATGTTGTATCATCTAGTCTTAGTACCTGGTTTATGATAATTGTGTATAGGTGCCCAAAGACCCTTATATGAGTATTTCTTGAGATCATGGAAAGCCTAAATCAAAGGCTCAACACATTTCACCAATTGACATTTTATTACATCATGACAAGCAAGCCTTTTACCATTCCCTTCACTGCATTTTTACATAACTTTATCACTATTTAGTTCTTAACATTCTGCCATTAATTTTCATTCTCTTCTTCCTATTCCTTCTTTTGAGCCTGACAAATGTTCAGCTGATCCATTGTGGGCAAGTAGTACTATCTGAACTTGTGATATGTAATCTGATATTTAAGTTACCTTAATTTATATTTAGGCTGGACCTATTAAGTGTTATTGAGATCAAGGAAAGCATTGATCACAGACTACTTGAGATTAGAAACAAAAGCTGGATGCTACCACTTTGACTGATTTACATTTACGAGAGGGAGAAAATAATGTTGGAAACTTTGTGGTGATTTAAAGTTTGATCCAATATGATCCAATATTTTTTTTCTCATAAAAATATTCTCGTTCTGTACGGGGTGAGCCTTGGTGCACCAATAATGTTTCTCCATTGTGACCCGGGCGCCGTGGGTTCGAAACATGGAAATAAACTCTCCACATGCATGGATAAAGCTGCGTACATCTGACCCTCTCTAGACTCTGCAGTGGTGGGAGCATTGTGCACTAGGACTACCTTATTTTTTTCATTGTTTACTCTCTAGGATGATTTATTAGTTTCGTCCACTAAGAAATGAAACCCTAGCCATGTTTAAAAGCATACTGTTTGAGGTATCCTTGGAGCCACCCAGAATAACCGAAATGACTGAAATATCAAAATCTGTCAATGCACTGAGAAATTTTTTTTTTTAATTTTTCCACATCTGTGTAGTATTACAGTTTTGGTTTTATTTTCTCTGCATTACATGATTTCATGAATTAATTAGTAGGTGCTTTTGCCGTTGATCATCTGCATATGATGTTATTCTTGGATTTTGTTCCCACAGGAGGAGCACCATTTTCTTCTTGTTAATGGCTCAAGATAGTTTCACTGCTGAATCACCTCGCAGAAAGACAGGTCTTTTGAGAGATCAAGTCCAGTTGGTAAAGAGAAAGGATTGCGATCGTTATGAAATTGTTCCAATTCAAGATTCATTATCTGTTGAAAAAGGTTTCTTTGTAGTAATTCGTGCTTGTCAATTGCTGGCCCAAAAGAATCATGGAATTATTTTGGTTGGTGTTGCTGGTCCCTCTGGGGCTGGGAAGACTGTATTTACTGAGAAGGTGCTCAATTTTATGCCAAGCATTGCAGTTATATCAATGGACAACTATAATGATTCAAGTCGTATCATTGATGGGAATTTTGATGGTAACTTCTAATTCTCTAAGAGATTAAGTTATTTCTTTGGGCCATTTTGCATTTTTTTTATTGCATTTTTTCTTCAAAAAAAAAAAAACTATGATATTTCTTCACTTGACACTAAGAATGAAGCAGTTCATTAATGCCTTTTAGTATTACCTCTATAATGCCTTGTTATTTAGTTTTATGGCAGACTAGATTTTCACGGTGCTATATTTTTTGGAATGTAAGCTTGATTAAGAAGAGAAGATATGATGCTTTATTATAATGACCTTCTATATAAACTAAAAGTTATTCGTACTTATATGAGAAGTGAGAAGTTAAAAGGTCTTTCTGTTCCAAGAAACACCTGCCACTAATCTTTCCTTTGGCAATAAAGTAGCATCTTATACATGATACACAAGGGGCTTTTGACATTGATGTCTTGTTCAGTAAGTTTCAATATGTACTCCATGCCCGTACTTGTTTCTTTGGATGTTGGCTTGTCCAAGGAAGAGTAAAGCTCTCCCATACTGATTTCATATGTATTTTCTATGTGAATCTTTTCTCAAAATTGATTTCTTATGGTAAGATAAGTATGCAGGCAATTATCTTGGTCTGCATTTTTTTCTCATCCCATTTATAAAAAATGTCTGCAATTTTCTGTACAGTGCTGATTTTATTATACATACATACATACATGTATGTATATATATGTATATATAAATTATTCCGAACATGTATACCAAATGCCTGATTCAACAAAGCTACGAGGATCTTGAATTTACATATCAGTTTTCTTTTAAATTTACTTTGCTATAAATGTGTTCTAGTTTTATGTGTGGATCAATTCTTGTCTTTTAGAAGCATGATTCTTAATAAAACCAACTCTAATGGCATGGGAATTTGTGCTAAATTATGCATTACTTAAATGAGAGAATCCAATATTAGGACACTAGTTTGCTTCAAAGTCGAGTTCTATAAGATACCACTCGCAATAGCATGATTCTTAAGGACATTTAGATATCTGAATGATTGTTATGAAATTTGTCAAATAATATATACGCTTGGGTCTGCCCAGAATAAAATTACATGACCATTTAAACCGACATGTGTGCCAAACGGAGCTTTACATAGTCCATTAGCATCCGAAAAATGAAGAGAAAGAGGGGGAAGTGTGAAAGCAAGAACATGGTTGCAGCATGATGTAATTCCTATCTATGTGATGCCTGTTGCTATGTTTAAGCTTTTGTCTGGTATGGTGGAACCATGGAGGCAATCAAGCTATTTAATTCCCTTACCAAAGTGTTATGTAACTAGCTTACTTTAACTCAAAATGAACTAACAAGAATTGGTATAAAGATGATACAATTTGCTCCACCAGTGACCTAATACTCTTTGGAGACAAAGAAGAATGATTCTGGGAGCATAATGAAGATGGAATGTCCAGCAAATAATTTTCAGCAATTAAAGCTTCAAAGTACTGTGCTACAAGGGAACAGGAGTGGAATGAGATTTACTTTACAAAGAACAAGGCTGGTACCAAAGTGAGCATCTGCTAAGCTTTAAAGTTGGTCCATGATGCAGGAAATGACATTATTTAAGGGATATTTTCCATTGAAGATTGTAAAAGAGCAAGCCTGTCGCTATGCATAAATTATGGATTTGCAAGAGCACAATATGCTTTGTAAAAAGCTTGGACCCTTCATACTGTCAAAGATTGGAGCCAGTGTATTAGAATCCAGCTTCTGCTAGATTAGACATCTTTGCGGCCCTTAGCATTTCAGACTTACATTTACAAAGGGGTTGTTTGTTCTCATTCTGAGCAGACAAGCAAGTTCCAGTTGTTGTCAGTAAGAGAAACATTGGCTTCGTGATATATTAATTAGCTGTTCATATAGGAAACTTTGCTTGATGAAGTGTAGCAAGACAAGCAAAGCTGTTATTGAAGCCTATAAGCCAAAATCTTGAAGGAAATTTATCATTATAGGATTTTCAGGTCAAATTTTCAAATGTATCAACCAGTTAAATGGTGGACTGTCACTTTAAGTCCATCCACTGGTAAAGAATTGGTCCTGAAATCAGATGTTGTGACTTTTGGAGGTCTAATATTCTCTATTTCAGAAAGTTTTTAGTCTCAAGTCTTCTTGTCAAAAATACTAAATCTTTAATTATCCATGGTATACGCTTATAGTGACTGCAGATGTTGTCAGCTAGCTGTCTGTTTAATCCCAGTTATCTCTGCAGCAACAGGTCATAGTGCAAGTAAGACTTAATTGGAGAAAGGGAAAAATAGGGATGGCGGAACCTCTGTATCATCCAGTAACTAGTTTAATCACCTTATTGTTGAGTTTGTATGGATCCGATTCCTACAATGGTATGCATAAACATGACATATCAAGATGGATTTTGAATTGGATAGGATCGGAACTCAGGTATACGGACCTGACTGTTGCTGGGCTAATGCAAGCTGTCTGAGATAAATTTAGGAAACTTAACAGGAGACAACTTGAAGCAGTAATTGCTGCTTGGGGCTTTTAGTTACAAAACTTATTCCTGAATGTATTTTGAAAATTATTGTTTCCAGAATCTCTAGATTCTCTACTCAACATCTTGTATTCATTGTTCTTCAATCATACTCTTATTTTTCTCTGATCACAAAAAGCAAATGTTGATTTGTAAATGTGAATTCCATATACGAGGATTCTCATTATTTGACAAGTAGGGGTGTGCACCTACATGGTTTTGGAACGTGCAACTGATAGCTTGCCATATCCAGCAGGTTTTGTAAACATGTCATAGCTCTAATTCATGCAATATATTTGGCCCTCATCTGTATACAAGATTCATTTATTTGGCCCCATTTACATGATCATAAATTTGTAATGATATTCTCTTATAGTTGTGCATGTTGATGCCCGGAAGTTATTTTCTATTCCTGTCTTTCATTTATTATATCTTTATTTTAGAGAATATTAGTATACTTCAAGGTTGTTATTACCAATCTCAAACTTTGCTGAGAGACGAATCCATAGTTTTATCAATACACATTGAATTTTACAATATGCATGATGCACCTTGCTTTTGACGTCCTACGACAAAATTTGTCAGTTATCATGAGTACAAGTTAGTGTATGAGAAGGTAAAACTCATCGCAGATAACTGATATTTGCAATATTGGCACAGATCCACGCCTAACAGATTATGACACTTTGCTGGAAAACATTCATGGTCTGAAAGAAGGGAAGTCTGTTCAGGTGCCAATATATGATTTCAAGCTGAGCTGCCGCACAGGATACAGGTCACATTCCTCTTTGCTTAATCAGAGAGCAGAATGCTCCTATACTCTTTGAGACTAATATCTTGTATTTATTGATTCTTGATGTATTTGCTATCTCAGCCACAACTTCTCAGGGCAACCTTAATTTAGCTATGTGCTTCTACTGTTAACAGGATGGTAGATGTTCCTAGCTCTCGAATTGTAATTATTGAAGGAATCTATGCTTTGAGTGAAAAGTTGCGGCCTCTACTAGACCTACGTGTTTCTGTGACAGGCGGCGTACATTTTGACCTTGTGAAAAGGGTTCTAAGAGACATCCAACGTGCGGACCAAGAACCTGAAGAAATAATTCATCAAATCTCTGAAACGGTTATTTGACCTTTTTAATTATCTTATTTCTTTTTCCTGTAGAGCCTAAATGAGAGTAATTGGTGGCAACATAATCGTAAATTTGATTGATACATAATTTATTCTTTTTTTCCGAACTAGTTGCAGCAGTTTTTTTTAATCATTGAAATAGTTATCCAAAATTTGTAAAATAAACAAATTAGCTATAGCTAATATCTCAACCTGATCAATTTATGCAGGTGTATCCAATGTACAAGGCCTTTATCGAACCAGATCTGCAAACTGCACATATAAAAATCATCAACAAGTTTAATCCATTCTCAGGCTTTCAGAATCCAACTTATATTCTAAAGGTTAATGTCCTATTCTACATTTATCTTTAAGTTCAAGGAAACATGGTATGAACAGTGTGCCTTCTACTGATGTATCTATTCTTGTTGCTTCTAGCGCTAAGTGCTTTCTATTGTTGTAGTCATCAAGGATATTATCAGTGGATCAAATCAAGGCTGTTATTTCCAAAGAACACGCAGAAAGTACGGAAGAGACTTATGATATATACTTACTGCCCCCAGGTGAAGATCCAGAAGCTTGCCAATCTTATCTGAGAATGCGAAATAAGGATGGAAAATATAATCTTATGTTTGAGGTTTGTTCTTTGCCTGATTATCTCAATCTGTATCAAGTTTTCTTTCACAATTCTAGACATAAATAGTGCCTTCATTTATATGTAGGCTCAGTCCCTAACTTGCCTGACTGCATCATGCTTTTTAACTATTCTACTTTTTTGCCTGAATAGTTTGGAATAATTTATGTTACTCTGATGAGTACTTAGTTCATGATGTCTATCATTCCTTTCTGAAAATTCATATGTCGGCCCATTTTAAGCCTAATTTTGATATGCATTACATATCCTATTAGATATATCTATGATTTTCTTCTGTATTTTTTTATTAGTACTTTAAAATTATACAAAAGAGAATAGGTCAACCTATTTACTAGGAGTAACCAACTTGGATCCTAAAGCATATCTTCATATGAATGTATATGTTGTGCAATTACCAACCTATATTAAATACTTTTGGATTATTAATTGCAAAAGATGCTTGATAATAAATTCAACAAACCTATGGACCTTTTTTGAAGAATATCACTTGTGTTCTGCCATTACTAGGTAGAAGACATCCTATTGTTTTGGACTGCTTGCATTCATGCTTGCATTGAGCCACATATTTCTGAGATTGCACAACTCCTCGCAGGTTGATGTGCTGTATACTGCTGCTCCTTGGCCTTGATGAATGCTCCTCTTTTTTTGGTGAACTTGTTACTGTATGTGTAGTTTGTCCATTTAATGATGCTCTTCATCCTTGAAAAAGTAGAGATAAGATCATATTTATCATTTTTCTGTGTGCATTTTGGATGATTTCTTGACAATCAGTGTTTTCATCTGTGCCATTTGCAAGTGTGACTGCAACAAACAACATTGGTTGGGTAACATATGCATGTGGATTTTTCAGGAATGGGTAACAGATAATCCCTTCATCATATCACCTAGGATTACTTTTGAAGTTAGTGTGCGCCTTCTTGGCGGGTTGATGGCCTTGGGATACAGCATTGCAGCTATTCTGAAAAGAAGTAGCCACGTGTTTTCTGATGATAGGGTCATTGTGAAGATTGATTGGTTAGAACAGCTTAATCGGCGTTATATTCAGGTAATTTTTCTCATATTTTATTTTCTTAGAACCTTTCCCATAATGTATTAATGACCAAGTAAAAGTCATGCTTGTTCATTTTTAGCTGTAAATATGAACACTTTTGTTTTGAATACTTTGGGCTTAGATTTAAAGATAAGTTGCTAAATTATGTATTAATCCTAGTTTGGATTGTAGCATGACCTACCATTGTGCATTGTGAGATCTTTAAGAGGATTTGCCAGGAAATTTATTCAGTCATGTGTATGGATGAAAAAGGAATACTTTTGTTTGGTGGATGCATTACAATCCATGGAGCATCTTCTTCACTCTATATTAGTAGTTAGATTTGTGATAACATTGAAACTATCATTTTTGGTGATGAAAGGGCATGAGGAGGAATTTAGACTAACAAGGAGAATATCTGAGGAAGGATTGTTGTATTACCAGAATTCCACCAATTACCGAACTAGTCTTCTAGTCATGGGAGTTCTGTGATTCTTTTGATTCCATCAAGAGGTTCTATTTTCAACTTGATTTCACTATTTGGTCAACAGAGTTACTGTTTTATTGGATTTTAAGAAAAATAGAAATAATAAATAGGAAAAACGTATTGGACCTCGAGAAGAATATGGTCAACCATGGATTGCATGGAGCAAAGCTTCACCGATCCATTTAAGTGTAGTTTTGCTC
The DNA here is from genome assembly GCF_000442705.2 of Elaeis guineensis. Taxonomy (NCBI): domain Eukaryota; kingdom Viridiplantae; phylum Streptophyta; class Magnoliopsida; order Arecales; family Arecaceae; genus Elaeis; species Elaeis guineensis. The sequence continues at coordinate 73,568,741 of NC_026007.2, read as the reverse complement.
CCTACCTGACCTAATGTTGAAGGGATTACCCTTTATTATCGTTGTTGCCTTGGATGCTTTCTGGCTGGTGAACTCTCTGTCTCTGACTACAGGAAAATGGACTGAAGTGAATAAGGCTTCAAGATGGTTTTACTTTGGTAAGCTAATGCGCACTAGTTTGTACAATAAGCCAAACCTATAATCAATTAGCAGGTCACTCACTGAACCTATTGTATTTTCTCTTAAGGACTAATTAATTGGCTTAAAGTTGCTTGAACAAAGCTGAAAAGCATCATTGGGCTTGTTGGGCATTTTCTGGTGTTCCATAGCTCTCGTTCTGAAATACTTGACAATCAACAGAGAGAACAAAGTAGAAACATTGTTGACATGTATCTTTACCACGATCATTATTATATTAAATTGTCTAAATTTGTTTGGACCGGTGCAGTTTTGTTCAATAAAATAGTTAAATGCATCTGCAATAGTAAGGTGCATCTCTTTGAGGGAAAATGAACCTATTCTTTTGTATTTTTGCTTTCTTTTGATTTCGTTTCATCCACAATAAATCACATTTGGGTTGAAAAGAACTTTCCAATCTTTTAATTGGCAATAAACTGACGAGTTCTTTTGACATTAAGCTTCTTTTAATTTTGATAAAGGTGCAAGGAAGAGATCGGCTCATTGTCAAGTACATGGCGGAGCAGTTGGGCTTGGAAGGTTCTTATATTCCTCGCACGTATATTGAGCAGATTCAACTAGAAAAGCTCGTGAATGAAGTTATGGTATGATATCCTATTAAACAGATGTACTGAATACTTTTCCCCTGCTGCCTTCTTTCTTTTACTGGTGCATGTCATATACTTTTGATATGCAGGCATTACCAGATGACTTGAAGACTCAGCTTAGCATAGATGAAGATCTGGTTTCTAGTCCCAAAGAAGCACTTTCTCGAGCTTCTGCTGACATGGTTTCTTCCATGAGAAATAAGCATCTCAAGAGGTTCCCTTTTTTGTCACTTACTAAATTTAAGTCTGCAAATATATTGCACATGAAATACGAGTATAGTTAACCATGGACAAAAGGGCATTATGTTTTTCCCTTGAAAACCATTAGTAGCTTTGAAAGTTCAGCACCATGTTGGGAGATTGATATGACACAGTCTCTGTGCATATACGACACAAACAAAATCATGACTCTGATTACTATTGCTGTTGTAATCCACCTTTGTGATTGGGTAAGTTCTTTTACAACATTTTTTCTTTTCTTGTAACCAGAGTACTGTTTTGCTGCCATATGTGTCTCAATCTATAATAAATATTATCTATTTCTTCTACTCAATTAGATGCAACCACCAAAAATTCAACAACCTTAGTTTCTATATTCTTGAAGTACAAAAGAGACCATTTGAGGATTTTTGGAAAAAGGAACTTGAATATTTGAAGGATGAACCACTTCATCCTTGATCATTTTGCTCTATTTTAAATGCCACTATTTTCATCATTTCCTACAACATGGTATCATGGTCAGTTTAGAAGCCTGCAATCATATATATATATATATAATATTCCAGTTACTCTATAACTTTTGTTCTTTATACGTTCTCTTGTATTCTTCACAATCTTCTTTTTAAATCCCTAGTGTGTCATGTGGTTCATGGTTAAGCAAATCTTTGAGTATTATGCACTAAAGCATCTATTCATCCAAAATAATCAGTTGATTCTTTCGTAAAATCATTTTGATGGCACTTAGGCTTATGCATATCATCTGCTTCCTTAAGAAAAACTAAATTGATATCCATTTATTGATCATCCTTGGAAGTTGGAACAGTCAATATTCATTCTTCTTCTTCTTCTTTTTCATTTATCCTATCTCTTCCTTTTCTGAATGAAACCAGAAGAATGTCTCATTCTATTTTGGATTGTATCTGTATCCTGGTCCTTTTCACTGATCCACTTGCTATATGCTATAATTATTTCTATACATGCTTTACTTTAAGAAATAAATAAATTTTATATTAAGAAATAATTAAATTTTTATAATCATCATTTATAATTACCAAGGTGGCACAGGACAAGAGTTCTCCTTATGCTGATGCACTGATCTTTACATTGATAAGGCTGGGCAGGAGACCTAGAAGAGCATCAGTCTGCCACAGGATATTGGTTTACACTAGGGGAGGGACGAAGCTGGCACGTGGAGTCTGGCTACTACTATTAATATATGCAGATGTTAAAAAATATAAATATAACGTATATTACGTTTTTTTCTCCTTCCATTATTTTCATTTCGAATAATATCTTTCCCATATAGATAAACTTGAAAGCTTTTTCTGATTTTTATGGGCCTTCTATATGCATTTTATTGACCTTCCTCTGTGATATTTACTTTATTTTTAGTTAAGATCCCCATGATGCTGATGTCACATAACTGTAAGCGTTTAATACAGCAGTTTCATTACCTGCATATCTCACTGCAACTAGGAACTGTTGCAGCATATCTTGAACTGGCCCAAGCATGCTGTCGGTTGAATTTCCTTTACCATCCACATGCATGTCTTACTTTATTAATTGTTTTGAAGATTAGATTGCATATTTGGAATTTGGTTACAGCTAGATAATTGGATGAGAATATTTGATATAATGCATGACATTTACAATATTTTGCCTGCATCATAGATCTGTTGTATAAAATCGATCACATAATACTTTTACATCTAGTTTTTTGTTTCTTAAGCTTTAGTTTTCACGTGGTATCCATGCTGGTCTCTCTGATAGGTGGAAATTGGTATTTGTTTTGTTTTCGAGGGAACACTGCTTTTGTCATCCTAGCTCTAATGTGCTGCATCTTTGCAGTGGTTTATCGCATTCCTATTCAACACTGCGGGACAAACATCTGTCTAAGCTTACCAGGCTTACTGTCAGCAGCAGAAGATTTGATGGACAAACCCCTGAGTCACCTACGGTCAACCAGGTGAGAAGTCAGTATGTTTATGTAGAGTTTCAAGATGCTAATATATAATTAAATATTTGTGGTTTCTTAGATTCTGTTGCTGCTGTATTGGCTGATATAACAATCCATGCAATCCTATTGCTAACTAATGCTATATATTGCTCTTTGCCGTGTTTTCTTATTTTATATAGGGTGTGATTACTCAGCTCTCAGAACAGATTTCAACTCTGAATGAAAGGATGGATGAGTTTACCTCCCGAATCGAAGAATTGAACTCCAAGTTCAGCGCATGGAAACCGTCTATAAGCCACCAAAACCTCTCTCTTCAGGGTGAAACCTGTAATGGCTTTGCACCCACATCTTTATTCATGCCTGGCTTAGGCAATGGTACCTTGTTACCCAATTCGTCATCTTCTTCTCAACTGAGTAAAGATTCTCAATTAATGGAAGAGGTATGCAAAAATTTGATCACCTTTATTGCTTTATATTTCAACTACTTTTGCCAAAGGATTTTTCAAGTAGAGGTGGCTTGTGCTCTGACATTGTCACTCCTTAGTAGCATAACCATGACAACCGAGTCCTCTATTGGATATGAAGGGTACTGTTCAAGATTATATTCTTTTTTATATTATGTCCCGGCCCTTTTAAGTTTGAGCTCCCGAACAATCCTTGTGCTGCAAATGGCACAAAAAAAAAGGCTAATTAGAATATTTCAAAAGAAAAGTTGCAACCTTATGTCATATGAAAGCTTTATGCTTACCCCTGTGCCTCCAGACTGGTACAAATAAAAGCTTTAATCTACCCGAAGCTGCAAGGAAGCTGCTTCATCTTGAAAGGCACCTGCCAATTCCACTACCATTTCGCATATTTAATTTCAGCCACTTCTGTTGGAATGGAGCATCAGCATACTTAGGTCACGATGTTTTCTGTGCCCATTCTTTTCTTCCTATCCTTATGCTAAGTGGTCATGTTTTGGTACTGTTGTATCCAATATATTAATAGATTAGACTCATACGACTTTCAGTTGTTGTTGGTCGGTGAAATTAAGCAGATAATTTCATTGCCTAATCATTAGTGAATATTTCTAATGTTATTCCTTGATTAATATTTTTTGCAATGTTTATGGATCATATGTCCATGGTTTCCTGATAGTTTTGCTGTCAACACCAATATGAGAAGTCTAATATTTTTTATATTTGTTTTTATGCAGTTCATGCTCATCACCCGAGGCCAGCGTCAAATCGTGCATCAATTGGAAAATCTCTCCAACTTGGTTCATGAGCGCTCGGCGGAGTTGACCCATCAAGGAAGAACTAGCAGCAGATGTAGAATGCTAGATTTGGATTTGATTGGGAATCCACTTGTCCTCATGATGGCAATAGGTGGCGTTGGGGTGTTTTTGCTCAAGGGTCTACGCCACAAATGAGTCAACTGAAGCCCGAAATACCATTCCTCACTCTTGCCAGGAGCCTTTTTTTTTCTTTTCTTTTTAATAACGACAGAACCATGCAAGCAGCTCATCATGACGTCTGATTAACAGTGTGCAATCACCCCATTGCGATCCTCCCATGGTGGTTTAATTTAGAGCTCACATCAAAAAGCAGGGCTATGTGGTGCTCTCAGTTTTTTCAGAAGGGCCGTAGTCAAATTTGTATATTTGCACATAGAAATTCACAAACTCAAAATAATGATGTGGTAACGTCCACTCGATCCCCTTCTTCTAAATTTTCTTCTCCGCTTTTTATGATCCATATATTCTTCTACATTTCTGCATTGTTGTTCTCCTTGGAAATCTGTCGCGCTGAAATTATGGAAACACTCATATTTTTGTTTGGATAACCATTTTGTTAGCTTGTTATCCTCTCCAATCCTAAATAATAGGGAGTGTGCATCTGTAAACATGATGATGACCTCAAAACGAATCAAAGGTTTTGGTTCTCTGTCCAAAGAATTTCTAACCCTAGAAGTCCACAGAATTCCTAACCCTAGAAATCAGGGGGCCAGAAGCTACATTCTATGGATCCGGGTTTCCCAAAAGAAATAGAAGCGCTAAGAATCCGCACCCTAGAAGAACCAAATCCCACCTCTTCTTCGCCCTCGGTTGGATCCTACCCTCTCTTTGAGAACCGAGCTTCACAAATCCCCAATCTCAACCTGATATGAGAATGGATCGGGTCCTGGGGACCTGGTTTTCTTTCGAAGCTGTTCAAAATCTGGTATCATTTGGCGGGAAAGCCGGCGGCAGTGGCTTCCACTCCGGCTTGACCGTTATTGACCGTTAGTATCACAAGCCTGTAACCGTCAAAGACAGAAATTTCTATGCGAGCCTGGCAATATGGCATTTGCAAGCTTATGTCTGGCCCACGAGTTGACTTAAAGGGAGTGGTGTCTGAGCATGATGACATTATGAGCATTAAAAAAAAGAATGACAACATTATGTTATCTAGGAACCCAATGGATGGCCAAAGCTACAGCCTGGATGTAAAGAGATACTCTGTTGTGATGCCAATGTGTGTTCGTGGAGTGAAAGAAATGATAGAACTGGAACTTGAATAGAATTTCCTAGCGTTGATTGGAATAAATGGCACATTTTGACTATTGATGGAAGCGACCTTATTTTATTGGCTAATCAAAAAAGAAAATAAATTCACAAAAAGAGCTTCATGCAGGAAATTTGTATTTGCAACGTATTGCCATCAATGCTTTTGAACTTGGATATCCTAGCTGGCTTGGTGGGTGACTAATATTTAATTAAACAGAGACATAGTTTGTCGATTCAGAAGTGTGGCTTAAGCATTTCTTTAGTAGATGGAAATATTTAGATATCTTGACTGACATGTAACAATAGCTATCAAATTTGTGATCAATATGTCGGCTAAAAAAAGAGGGCTAAATGTTTCATACATTATGCATCGAGGAGGAGTGATCAAAAAATGATTGGAGAAACATGAGATGTAATTGGATGGATATTGCTAAGCATTTTTATACCACTCTCTTTTACTTATATATGTTTTAATGCTCTTCATTTTGGAAGCATGATTGTGTTTTTTTTTTTTTTATGACTTTTTATTCATATGGTAAGATATGTTGAATTCAAAAGATATATGTCTGTAGTCAACCTCAATGTATCTTTTTCACAATATCTTTCGATCCATATATGCTATCGGATTAGATGATTTTGATATTATTTATAATAATTTATAATTTTATCAAAAATATTAGTCGGAAGGTATTATTTTAATTTTTTAATTTTATTTCAATATCAATAATTTTTTTAATAAATAATTGATATCAAATTAAATATATATTTGCATGTATCCTCGTATAGATGCTACTAGCACTATCTCCTGTGAGAAAATATTTCGGGGTTCTATTTTATTTTTATGAAAAAATTTTTTGACCTAATAAAATTAGCTTCTGACAATCAAATACCTCGTGCATCATATTAATTTTTAAAATTATACTAATCCCCTTTTGCCTCTTGACGGAGGAAATGTTTCACATGCACATGGAAGAGAAAGCCGCACGACGTTATCCCTTTTAGCATTATATTTTATTCTAAAATAAGATAATTTTGATATCTTATATTTTTAGTACAAGAGAATGTCCTAAAGTTAGGTGTGGCAATTGGATCAGATTGGATCATAAATGGATCGGGTCAGAAAATGATCAATTCAAATTCGATCTATTTATTAAATAGATCAAAAATTCAAATCTGAACCCAATCTATTTATTAAATAGATATTTCGATTCGATCTGTTTAATTTATTTATTAAATAAATTAAATTAGATTAAACGGATTAAACAGGTCAAACGGATCAAATTAAATGAGTCAAAAACAGATTAAACAGATTTTAAATAAGTTAAACAGATCTTAAATAAGTTAAACAGATTAAACATATCAAATTAAGTGGATCAGTAATAGATTAAACAGATTAAATAAATTATTTGATCCAATTCGATTTAAATATTAAATTGATTAAATAAATTAAATATTTAAAATTTATATTTAATTTAATTATTAAATAAATTAAATATTTATAATTTAAATTTATTAAATTTAAATTTAAATTTATTTACGACGGATCCGACGTGAATCGAGTCGACGGGTCGGACGATGCCAGTCCTACGCCGGACTCGGAACCTAGCGCCCTTTAAATACCCTCTCCGCCCGATCTTTTGCTTGTTACCTCAACACCCACCTCCCCCTTCGTCGCCCCTCATCGTCTACTAGGTCTTCTCCTTCTCTTGCTCAATCGAAGATTTCCTCGGTTTAAATTCTTTGATCCGATGGCGTCGCTGGACACGGACATCAACATGGTTCCCGCAGGCGAGGGATCGAGCGGTGCCGCCGGGCCGTCGTCGTCCTCCAAGAAGCCGAAGCGCTTCGAGATCAAGAAGTGGAACGCTGTCGCCCTCTGGGCCTGGGGTACGCCAGCGATCCCTTCCTGAACCCTAGCATGGATTCCTTCGCTTCAAACCCTAGCGGTTCTGGGGTTAGGGTTTCGGTTCTTAGCCTTCTTCATGCTTTCGATCTGGCTTGGGTGCTATTGATCGGTCGATTGACTGATTTATTGAATTGGATTTGGTGCAGATATCGTCGTGGATAACTGCGCTATTTGCAGGAACCACATCATGGATCTCTGTGAGTAAATCGTTCTCCTCTGCTCGTTTTCTTGTGTGCTCGACTTATACGTAGAGTTAATGTTAGGATTAGGGTTTTGTTTGTTGACCCTTATTATTGTTTGGGTTCTTGATGCGTCTGGTTGTTCGGAAATTTATTGGCAGGCATCGAGTGCCAGGCGAACCAGGCCAGTGCGACTAGCGAAGAATGCACCGTTGCTTGGGGTGAGCATCCTGTCTGGCTTTTTGCTTTTGTTGCATCAGATATCAATCAAGATTGTTAATCTGTGGTTTAGCGAGTCTGCAATTTAGTGATCTTTTTTTGGTGGCGGATATAGAAGTCTTGGATTTTATGTTCTTCTATATATCATCGGTGAGCCGTGGATCCTCTTAGCAGTTGTGTTGTATGTTGTGAATTTTAAATACTTTATTATCTTTTTGCTGTCAATTGGTTTCTAAAGACTCACTGGGCAGGTATATACAATTTATTTTTTGATTGAAACCGCTGGTAAAAAGGTTTAACGTCTTACAACTCATTTTATTAGAACATATATATTAGGATCTATTTGGCTTTGATTAGAAATATTAATTGGGTTCCTTGTTTCGATGATTCTTAAATTGATTTCAAGAGATTAGATTAGGTTGAGCAGTTTAATGAAAACAACTTAGATTAAGTTGATGTTCAGTTGGATCAATGGGGGAGAATTAGGTTTAGGTCAATGTGATTATGTCAACTAGAAGAATGTGTGCATAACAGATCTTTATGCGCATTGTCCAACATATAGGCCTTATTGGATTTATCAACCCAATACATGTGGGCGGTCTTCAGGTGGATGTTCAATCCATGAGGATTTGCTTTGCTATTTTTTGGAATTTTAATTTAGATTTCTAAGTTAGCATGATTCTTAATTTGATGTCCGGGTATAGGATTAGCTTGACCAATTTTACAGAACCAAGTTGATACGAAAATTGATGTTGGATCAACATGGGAGAAAGTTATTATACTGTGTTTGTGTAAAACAAAAGTTGTTATCACTTTTACTTGGCTGCAACTAGGAGAAGGTGAAATATATTGGTCCATCACGGCAACTAATAATATAGTCCTTGTTGGATTCATCAACTCAATACTTGTAGGTGGTCTTCAAGTGGATGCCCAACCCATAAGAATTTTCTTTGTTATCATTAGGATTTTCAATAGAGATTTTAGCGTGATTTTTAATTTGATGTCCAGGTATTAGATTAGCTTGACCAATTCTATAGAAACAACTCGATATAAAAGTTGATGTTGGATCAACATGGGAGAAAGTCATGATACTATACAGAGGTTATTGCTTTTACTTGGTGGCAACCAGGAGAAGGTAAAATATATCAGTTCTACACCACTACTAATAATATAGGCCTCTTGGATTTATCTCAATCCAATGCATGTGGGTAGTTTTCACGTGCATGTCCAGAGTGCAAGAATTTGCTTTGCTATTATTAGGAATTGCAACCGAGATTTCTTAGCATGATTCTTAATTTGATGTCCAGGCATTACATTAGCTTGACCAATTTTATAGAAGCAAGTTGATACAAAAGTTTATATGATAGTTGATGTTTGGATCAACATTTGAAACAAGAGTTGCAATCGTTTTTACTTGGCGCGTTGGTGGCAACTAGGAGAAGGTAAAATATATCAGTCTAACACAACAATTTTCATTGCTAGTTTTTCTTCTTTTTGGAACTTGAATGGCCATATTTATAGTATCTGAAAATGAGGTCCTTATTTTGTTTAGGAGCCTGTTATGGACAGGCCGAGTGGTACTAGTCTGTCTTTTGACCAAGCTTGGCTAATGGTTCAGGACTAGAGTATCAAGAAATCATGCTTCTAGTTCTGTATCCATATTCTGCCATGTTATGCTGTTTTTTAACATTGAAAGTTATGCAGCTGCCTATAAATACTCACAATAGGTATGTTAATGTACACCATTTTATTTATTTTTTTAAAACAGATAAATCTTAACTAGTTTATACTAATGAAATAGACATTTAAAAAAAATAATATAAAACAGAATCTGTGGAAATCTAGAATCATAATTCCTCCAAGATATATGCAATTGTGTTGCACATTCTTGAATTTGTGCACTGTATGAGTTTAAGAAATCTGTCATACAACTAAAGTTCTGCCAGTCGTTTATATATTAACATCATGTTTGCCATCATCATTGTCATCATTATTATTGTCCAAGCCTTTTCCCATCAATTATGGGCTGGCTACAAGGTACAACTAGAGTGGAGAAGGCTTAATGGATTGAACAGATTTTATGTGTGGGTAACTAGACATCATCTTTTTAGAAATTAGTATAAAATTCTAGCTAAGGCAAAACTAAGAGAAAAGAGAGGTTTGATGTGAAAGTTATCTATCTAGTTGGCAGGTAGAGAGAACTACCTTATGAGACATAGTTTAAGCTCATGAAATCAGGGAGCAACGCTCCGGAATTCTCCTAGACTTAGAAAGAGTATGGGAGATAGGGGATGATGATGTCTTTTAAAGGAGGAAGCAGCACAAATAAGCTAAACTGCCTGTCGAAAACAGCTACATACTTTACATATTAACAACACAATTTCAAAATTCATTATGAATTTATGTGCGCACATGCATTGAGCCTTTGAATTATTCAGAAATGAAGGAAAGGAAGGCAGGATGTATGCTATGTATTGGTACATATGCCTTCATGTGAATGCCTGTCAATATTCAATGATGCTAGCTAATATGGATTGATGGATAGAAATGCACAATTTGTTTGTTGTGCTGATAACCTGCCCTAGTAATTTGTATTATGATATGGACATGCATTTTGCTAATCATTGGTCACTTGATTTTTATTTTTATTTATTTATTTTTTTTAGGTGCCAAGCTTGATTTTTTGAACTTGGATGAACCATTAGGAGTAGAATCTAGATTGATCTAGACTACGCAATATCAAGCTTGGCTGGAGTTTAGACTATCTATGACTGTTTAGATTGGGCCTCTTGAGCTCCCTTCCTAGGGGGAAAATGCTGAACATAGAAGAGAACTACAGTTTGAAGTTGAAATCTTCTATTTGTGTTATTGCATCTCCCTGGATTCTTTGCCTCACTCTTCCAATTTCTGATGGATACCCATTGTTTTCCCCCTAAAGAAACAAATACACGTTATTGTATGCCATAAAATTTATTTGAAGTAGGTTTTTGCCATTATAAGATTTCTAATTTAAATTTCCCTGACATGTGTTTCTTGAAATATAGCAACCAAGTTCACTTATGAGTAAAGCAACTATAATTAAATAAGTGATATTTCTAACAAAGTCTTTTTGAATTTGCAAATGATCTAGATGCTTCTAGGTGCTTAGCTTGTATTTCTGACGCTGCTTCATCCTCCATGATTTAATTTTCTACTGATTTCCAAAATAGGTTTGTTAAATCCCATATAAGGAAAAGATAGAATTGAATGTATAAGAGAGTTACAAGTCCCTTTTGGAAATGATTTAGGGACAAGGACATTGAAGCTTATCTATAATTGTGTGTATTTTGGGGTCTTTCTCTCAAGAACTCACAATATATTCTTGACTTGCATTTATGAATATTGGCATAGTATCTAATGATAGTAATAGTCAAAGTCTGTTCAGCATAGGTTAAATTGTAATTATTTGGATGTAAAATATGTGATGTAATATATGATTAGAGAATGTCATGGACAAGTAGTTTCTGTGCTTATTATTAAGTCCACAGGATCCATTTTGGATTTGATGTGTTGCGATGCCAGCTATTTTACCTAGTCACTGACATTTGGCTTCAAAAAATTCATGTCACATATGTACCTGAGTTGGTTATTTATGGGACAATTGGATAATTATGAGGTTCTACGATCTCTACTTCTAGAGGTTGGTGGAGAGTTGAAGTCTTCCAACTAGGGGTGTAAAAAATTTTGATTAAACCGCGTAAACCATCCAATCCGATCCGAACCGAATCAAATATGGCGGTTTGGCGGTTTAATTGGTTTGGTTCGGTTGAATAAAATAGAAATCAAATATTTCGGTTTGATTATTGGTTTATTGATTTATGTGATATGTTGAAACCGAATCGAACCGACAAATCAAAATTAAAATGCCGTGTTATATTTATATATATACCTATGTTACATGCTTTATATATTTATATATACGCTTATGTTACATGTATGTTCAAAGTTGGACTATGTACTTTATATGAATTAAGAACTAAAATGTTGATTTGGTCCTATTTCAATCCAACTTGGATCAAATTTGACTTGATTATAGACCATAATAAAGGAACAAAAAATAGAAACCAGATCGACCAACCCGCTTAAACCGAAAAATTGTTCAAATACTTGAAAAAGCTACATGAACAAACCGAACCGATATAAAACCGAACCAAAGAAACCGAATGTGTTTAGTCAAATATTTGGTTTTAGGAACTTAAACCGAAATGTTCGGTTCAGTTTGAAAAATCACTTAAAACCGAACAAACTGAGCCGTTTTCAGCCATACTTCCAACAATAAATTTGACTCTCTATTTCCATGCTAGAAGTTCATATTCATTTCTTTTAGTGATTGGCCAAGAATGTAGGTATTGAAATAGCTTTGTAAAATGCTATTTTTTTTTAATATCTTTAAGTTAAAGAAACATGTATATTGAAAGACCTTAACAAGCAATACTTTTTTAATATTTATTTTTAATGTTTAAACAAACAATATTGAATGTATAAATATATAAAATTTAGTTAAAATTATAAATTGTCCTATGTATCACACTTTTTTTTTCTCTTGCAGAGTCAGATACTTGGATATGTGTTAAAATATGATTCTATAATCTCTGTCTATGCAACACACATGTCATCGGTGTGGATGACATCAACTAAACAATATTCTAAATTTTTATCTCTGTTATCTGATCTAGGAATTGCAGGAAATGCACATCTTGTCTATTAGCCTGATTGCCAACTCATCTGGTTGCAACATCGTTTTTTTCTAATATTCGAGCTACATTCTTTTTATTTATAGAAGCCATTCCTTTTTGAAATCATGGTAAATCAGGCTGCCTTTATTAATGAATAAAAATCACTGCTAAAATGAAAAGGGGAGCAAACTAGTTTTTTTTCACTCTGGTTCTAGTTCTTCTATGAGAAGGGTAGTTCTTCCTTTTATTCATTATGGCATGGCTCTGTCATCAGTTTTGGGGATTGTCGGAAATACACATTTGTTTAACTAGGAAATACACTCTTGATCTCTTAGCTCTTTTTGGTGCTTATGAAGTTTAATAAGTTAGAAGCCTGATGATTGTAGGCACCTTAGCTCTTATTATCTGCTTGTTCTCTTTTCAAGATTTAAATTTTGGTTATGATAAGAAATTTACGCTTTGTCTGATACGAGGGATCGATTGAAGGATGGATAGAGGAGCAAGAGTGGATGAGGAGTGTATTGGGTGAAATATGGAAGGATGGATAAGAATGATTTCCTAAGGAAAATAGGTGATATTTGTATGATATTTTTACGAAACCATCCTTTGACTAAAAAATATTATTTTTATCAATTTATAACACTTATTTATACTAAAAAAAAGTAAAAAAGTATATAAACTTATAATCGTTGTAATTTTATAATTATATAAAATTATATAAATACTTAATTCTAATTTTAATATAATTAAATAAATGATTTATAAATTAATCATATGAATTAATTAATTTATATATATTATTTGTATAAATAGCTCATTAGTTTTTAATTTAATTTAAATAGTTAATTATTTTATGTAAATAATTAATTGAAAATAGTAAATATAAATAGAAAATAGAAGACAATTCTAATTACTTATAATTATGGAAATTATGTACTAAAATTAACATAATTAGTAATAAATTTAATAGCATAGATAAAAGAAAAAAAATATATGTGTGTGTGTGTGTCAAAAAAATTAATGTGGGATAATTTTATCAATGCAGAAATGCACCCCTCACATGCTTGATCCATCCTTGCATCCAATTTGTGCGGACGCAAATTGGTAGGCTTGGGTGGATGGGCAATTTCTTCTTTTCATCCATCCTTCGTAAAATTTTTTGAATCAAACAGTGGATGGAGGCCATCCATCCTTCGAATCCTATCCATCTTCCCTCTCATGAACCTCAACCAAACATGGGGTGGGGCCATATCTAATTCGCCAAATGTTCTTTTGCTTGGGTGAATTGTTTTGTAATGTAGTATGTATATATGATGTTGCAACCAATTTCTTAATGCGTGAGAGTTCATTGTCCATTTTTCAACTCTCTTTCTTTTTTTTCATTTCTTTCTGAGTTCATGTTGGATGTTTATCCTGACATTCCTCTCCATGTTACCTGCTATAGTTCTTTTGCCTATTGCTGTATTAAGCGATTGCTTGTGGACTCTAATTGTACTTTATTTTTGGTTTTTCTGCTGGTTCTGTTTCTCTTTTCCTTTTGTTGAAGTTACCAAAAAAAGTTCTTACTTGCGCATGCAGGACCTTATAATTTTTTTTTAATCTTCCTATGACTGCGATAATGAGCCTATCATTGCATTGGCCTTTATTTTTCTTTTATCCACTCATTTCAAAAAGAATTATTTGATTCATTTCACTTTGAGCTAACATGTATTGTCATGCTTATGAATGTATTAAACAACTAGTGTGCCAATCTGTTCGTTGCCTCATAATTCTTTTCAGAGTCTGGAAGAAAGATGGGTAAACTTTAGAAAAAATTCAAGAAACATAAAATTTAACAAAGCTATAACAAATCATTTTTGACGTTGATTTGATTGGCTGATCTGAACTCTTGAGCTACAAGTGATGTTTGATTAACAAATCTAGAGTCATTCTTTCCTATCTAATTCTTTAATTTATAGTCAGTTTCTTGCACTTTGGGCCTGCAATAGTTCAATGTATAAGTTTGATGACCTGGGAGTGTATAGGTATAATTCCTCTGCCCATAGTTGCTTGATTGCAAATTTGCAACATCTCTTATGTATTGTAAATGTAAGTGGGAATGGTTCAGACTGTTATGAACAGTGGGTGCATTAAGAATTGTATATTGAGGCTTAGTTTCCGATTTTGCTGTAATCTCTTGATGTATTTACTATTTATCCTGTCTATTTTGATGCATCCAAACCATACTTTTGGTTAATCTTATATAAGTCAAAATATTACTGGATACTGAAATACTGGAAACATGTAAAGAAATTTTCTCATCCCACTGCGACGTACTCAATCTGTTTGAAAAGAGCTAATTGCAAATTATGGAAACCTGAACCAAGGTTTCTCAACTTTGTTTCAGTTTTGATTGGGGCTTGTTAGAGTCATGTTTTTGGCAGTTTAAGTGGTTTTGTCATTTTTGCTCTAAGAGTTGGAAGAATTTCAAAAAATGGCAAGATAGGAGCAAAATAAAAAAAGCAAAGAAATATCACGCACTATTTGGAGTATTTGTGGTGTTGTAATCTGTGGTTGTAAATAAAAGAAGTCAAGAGATATCACATGGTATTTTGGAGTATTTGTGGCCTTGTATAGGATGAAACATTATCATAATGATAACCATCATGGTCAATTCCAACTAATTGGGATTAGCCTTCTCATAACGCCTATTTTAGGCGGACACGTCCTAGTTTAGGAATTGTAGGATTTTGAATAATTGAGAGATGTTTGAGAGATTTTATCTTGTTTCCATCTTATTAGAGATATTTTATTTTGTTTTCACGTTGAGAGAAAATCTTGTTTCCATTTTAGAAGATTTTATTTTGTTTCTATGTTATTTGAGAAATTTTATCTTATTTCTACATTGAGAGAAAATCTTGTTTCCATCTTAGAGAGATTTTATCTTGTTTCCATCTTATTTGAAAGATTTTATCTTGTTTCCATCTTATTAGAGAGATTTTATCTTGTTTTCATATTGAGAGATATGATTTCTATTTTTATTAGAATGTAATTTCATTTTCATCTTATTTGAGAGTATTTAAAGACTCCTATTGTATTTAGGGGCAGCTTGGAATGACAAATTGAAAACTCTAACGTTGGCTGTTTTTTTTTTTTCTCTTGATTTCTTTGTTTTTCTTTCATTTTATTTTCCTTTTTTGTTTGCTATCTTGAGTTTCTTGGTGCCGCATCACCTTCTTACTCGTTCATCAAGCAATTGTATGTGAGGCTGGCTGCATCCTATTTTCTTTCAAACTCTTATTGTAACATCGTCCACAAATGCCTTGGATCTTTGTCTCCTTTTTTATCATCCTTCAACAAAATCTTAAACTGCATCTTATTTAAGTGCTTTGTGCGTTTTTTTTTTTTTTTCAATTTCGAGCATAAGTTTCAGACACCTTGAAATTAGGCAGTTTCTTCTGACATATCAGAGATCAGGGCCATTTAAAAGAGAATGCATATGGTTATAGAACATTTATATATTTTTAGTGTAGAGGACTTGCTTGTTGTTCTGATGATCTATTTTATTCAGTTGCTGATACTAGTTTGGGAATTATCTGGAGTTATATTTTTAAGTGTCTCTATGGAAAAAGCATACCAAGACCAAGTAAATCAAAAGTCAATTATAGAAGGGATGATGGAGATCAGGTCAATCACAAATGTAAGAGAAAGGTTAAGAAGGGTAGCAGGGGAGGGAGGGGGTAACAGAGGGTGGTGGTGGTTTTGGCTCAGACGTGGCTGAAAGTTTTAAGCCTTAAGGTCAATGTTTAGCCCAAGTCCCATCCAGGAGCAGCTGAATCAATTGACCAGCTAACGATGTCTTTCATAAAATTTACCATCATATGGAATGAGAGGTGCAGATCATGATGTTTCTCTTCAGCATCAATTTATTGCTGGGTTCTGCTTCTTAATGACTAATGTTATAGGTGGAATGAATTTAGGGGGTGTTTGGTTGGGGAGAGTGGGGGTTTAGAATCGGAATCGGAATGGATGACTCTCGTTCCAACCATTGGCTGGAAGGAGTCCCATTCTGATTTCGATTCCGAAGTGGAATGAGAATAGCTCGATTTATATAGAACTCAATCCCTACTCTCCTCTATGGATTCAAATTTTTATTCCAATTCTGATTTCGATTCTGATTCGGTCACGAACCAAACGCTTAGGGATTTGGCCATTCCGATTTCGATTCCAAGTCATTTCGATTTTCATTCTTATTCTGATTCCGGTTGTGAACCAAACACCCCCATGATGATTTGATTGAAAGATTTTTTTCCACCCAAGTTTATTTGATGAATCTCACGTGACTAAAATCAATGTTTTTCTGAAAACAGGTGTCTGCAATCATGCTTTTCACTTCCACTGCATCAGTCGGTGGCTTAAGACTCGTCAAGTTTGCCCTTTGGGTAACTATTCTTGTCTCGTTGATATTTGCAAGTTATGTGTTTTTATATGCACGCGTGGTGATTCCTGATTACTCCTGTGAATGTACAGACAACAGTGAGTGGGAGTTCCAGAAATATGGCCACTGATGTCCAATATATGCAGAGATGAACTTGCTGTAGTCAGTTTTATTCTGCATCTCGCTGGTGCGTTTGGGACCATATCGGAAAGTTTCCATCTGTATTATTTACCTTAGCTCGGTTATTACTTCAAGCGAAGAATGAGCTTATATTTTATTGCTTTAACAGTGGATTCAATACACTTAAGCGTTTGACTTGTGTTGATTTAAAGATTAAGCAGTTTTTTTTTTTTAAATTTGAGATTGTCTGGAAGTGATGGGATATTCTGCAGATGGGGTGTGCGTCACTCAACTTCTAATTCGTCTCAGTATACATATTACAAATTTGGTGCTTTTCTGTAGCCTGCTATGACCGTTGTTTTAGTTGTGACATGAGATCGATGAATAGTCGATTATTGCTCTTAAAGAGGTGGTCATGTTGATAGGTGAAACATTACGGGCATGAATGTATGGGTGAATTTTCATCAGCGACTAGGTAATAATATTTGTTTACCAAGTGCTTCCATGATTTCTTGAATATTATTCTTTTTGGATGTGCCCTGCCATTGTGGATGTTCTTGGGTTTTTTTTTTCCCCCTCATTCAATTGAAAAGTGAGTAAACTCCCTGTTTCCTCGCTCTTCTGCATTTTCTATTGTTTTCACCGTGGCTTTTGTCGGAGGGGAAGCTATGGGGGGAAGCCATGGCTGCAAGCTCTTAGAGACGGGGAGAGACCGGGGAGGAATAGAAAAAAAAAAGGATTTTTGCTTTGCTTGCCATAAAAGAGGAGCACGGGGAGCACAGACGGGCAGGTGTGAAGTAAGAGCCCGTGGTAGCATTAGCGGCTTAGGGGGTTACGCCCTCGAGGGGTGCTTGGAGACTCGAGCAAATCACCCCATGTGGTGGTAATGCTGCATCTGTAGCTCATCGGACTGTTCGGTGCGTGCGTTGTTGATCAACCCATGGTAACATTTTTTGGCCCGGACGATCTCTACCCGCCTCATCACTTGTCTTGATCCAACGGATGATGCAGTAAAGCTCCTTTAGCCTCGGTCATCTGGCCTTGTAAAAGGCCAACATTGCATGTCTCACTTGGTGTTAGATTGAACGGACAGGCTTGTGCAAATCTTTCACCTCTTCATTGGGAGCACCATGCATGGAAATTATCGAATAGAAGGCGATAATCTTTTCTTGATGAAAACAATGGTATTACAGGTCATGGAAAATCTGAATTCCCTTGTCCCGCAGCCATGCAACCCGCTACAAGTTTTGTAGAAATAAATTAACATAAATAAACCACATAATAATTAACTTACAAGATTAAGTTTCCCACGAAAACAACGATGCAAAATTGGATGGGCGTCACTTAACCGGCATCATAATTGTACAAAGATATTACGTCCTAACAATCGTTGAAGATAACGAATTCAAGTTCCACGAGAAATCCTGTGTTGCAGCTTCTTCTTTGGTGATAATGTCATCCCTGTGTTTTTCCTCTCCTCATACAAAGCATTGATTTGTTGTTCTAGCTGCAGATATGGTATACTCACTAAAAATCCAATGGAATGGTCACAATAACAAATATGGAGTGCCATCACTTTCATATGATGAGATCCATCAAAATGGTTAGAAACCAAAAACTTGTTTTTCTTGGTTTTCAGTGATTTCTTGTCTAGGTCGAGTTTTTCATGATAGATACTACAGTGTATGTCCCCTAAAATGTATCACAAACTGCAAGCATGAGAATCCAAACAGTTGATCTTGGTCATGGCATCTTAAAACATACACAAACCAAAATTCAACCAAGTTGGATGCCTTTAATCTATGAATCAAATCAAAAGACAGTATCATGTTGTACAAATTTCACTTGATGCAAGTATTGGGATAGCTGAATTTGATAATCATGTAGGACATCAAGAAGTTGTTCAACCGTCACGAGCACATGGTTCATGTAAATGTTCAACTGGAGCCTACCAGTCACCTTCTCTTTTGAAAAATGAAGACTATGACTGAAAGAGGATAAATAAATTGCAAACTTAATTCAGCAAGCATTTGCGCTTAAACTTACCTGAACATTTTTCAACTTTAACCTTTGCACCTCTTCAGAAAGTTTTCCAATGCTGATTGGAAGACAACTTTCAGTCAAATGCCCCAAAGATAAACGTTGAAGAAAGTAGAAGCTGTACCTTAGTTGCAGATGGGCCAGATAAGCCTGCAGTTCCGTCTCCCTACTAGAAGCTAGAGATAGCTGTGTATGAAGAAATTCAAGTTATAGAATTCGGCCAAACTACAGCAGAAATTAATCAGTTTAAATAAATTTCAGTGTATAAATTTCTCCTGTTCTCTAGTTTAATGCACTGCTTGAAAAATGTGACAGATCATAGGGAAGCTTTGGCAGAGACCATATGATTTGTCTACAGATTCAACTTATCACTTACCCATTTACTCTTGAACCAAATCTTTGTTGGTTGTAGAATATTATAAGAGAACTCATTCACATGATAGTACAACCAAATAGCTACTGTGACAATACACACTGAATTTTTGTGAATGCTAGAGAGGTTTATCTGCCAATCGACGACATCATTTTTCGCTAGGAAGCACGAATTTGGATATGCAATACAAATATGACATGACACAGATATGCCAACATGGCAAATCTCCAAAAAATAGGATAAGATATGCTAGGATATGTCAACAAATAATATATATATATATATATATATATAATATATATATATATATATATATGCTACAAAACATCCAAAGCATGATTGGTTGATGACATAATACCATATGGTAACATTCAATATCACAGATCTTAAGATAGTTCACAACATGAAATCAAACAAATATTTAACAATAATAATAAAAATAAATCTAGTAAACATATGTAAGTAGATATATATGCAACAAACATTCTACATCCTGAAAATACAAATACCACTATGAAGCAACATAACTAAAACAAATGCAGCAAGCCTACAGCAAAATAAAAAACTGTTGTCCAAAAAAAATGCAGCAACATAACCAACATACTGCATTGTAAGAAATGAGATCAGGATACAACTCTACAATTTTGCCAATGCACCTCACCCATCTTATGATTCATATGGATGAGAAATATCAAATTAGAAGTAAAAGAAGAGGTTTTCTAGTCATCGTAGAGATGCATGAAGTGGGAAAAACCAAAAAATATTTTGCAGAGAGGAGAAAAATAATAATAAAAAAAATGACCTCAATTAGGACATGAGCAATAAAAAAAGCGTAGCTAATAACTTACTTTAAGTTACTGTTTGAGAAATGTCCTGGAAGTTTCCGAACATTTCCCACAAGTATTCAGAAAGTATTGGACATATGTCTGGAGTACCCAGATCCTATTTCAATTATAGAAACTCAGGATACTTCTTTCCCACATCAAACATGTGTCCGAGCCAAATAGGAGTATTATCCATATCTGGTATGTATTGAATACAGCCATGGGTGGTGCTTTGGAGTTTCTATGATTCCCACATTTCTAGTTGGCTGCTAATGAGTTGCTTCATTGATGTATGTAAAAGGAGGTACTCATACTAAACTAGAGGAGGATAAAGGAACTTACAAGATAAGTTGTCATAAAAAGCATGCGAGAACCAAAACAATCTGCAAGAAGGTTAACCTGGCTCTAAAGAGACTGCAGAAAGATGACATCCATCTAAGAAACATTCACATTATTTTTAAAAAAATGGCATTATTGAGGCCATGCTCTAGAAGTGAGAGGAACGTATACTTTTTTATCAAAGAAATAGCCCAAATATCCAGAGAAATGCAATCAATGTGGTCACAATTCACCAATATACTGAGAATACCTATGTGGAGAAACAATAAGCATGGTATAAAGGTCATAGATACATAAATACATATGTAAGTATGTACATACATACATATACAAACATGCTCATACTCTTAGATCGCATGCAAAAGATAACAAGCCCGAAACTTGGATTGGCTTTACAAGTCCTTCACAAGATATCACCTTAAATATTTTCTTGTAGGCAAAGCTCTCCAATCAATGCAAGCTTTCTACAAAAATTTTCATGTTTCTTCTAAGCTCCCTATCATCACCGACCAAGATTCGCCAAACTGCACCAATACGGCTGATTTGGGACATCTTGAACCAGACTGGTTGGGGACGGGCATGGTCCATCCATTTATTTTAGTTCGGCTCCCAAGCTCGAATAAAACAAGAGATTGCCTCCTTGGATCAGAAAAATCAAGTAAGTGCTCCCCCCACTTTGGCTCGGAACTCTCTCAAGAGCACCCCCCATGCCCCTCGCTCACAAGCACCGCCCCACCCCTACCCCCCAACTCCCTGGCAGCTCGACGATCCACCCTCCACCACATCTCTCTCTCTCTCTCTCTCTCTCTCTCTCTCTCGACCAGGTTAGGGTTAGGATTTCCCTCATCCTCCCTTTTCTCCCCCTCTCCCTCCCCCTCCCTCTTCAACTCTCCCTATTGGTAGGTCCCAAAACAGCATGGTACAGATCCATATAGTGCCAAACCAGTCACCGCCTAGTATCCTCTTCGATAGTGGCTCGGCGAACTTTGTTACTAACCTTTTCTTCATAAATATGCATTTGCATCAGGAGGATGATGGGGTAATTCGGGTGAAATCCAATGTAGATCTAACTTTCTATTCACTCGTGGAAACCAAGCAGTCTGCTCCTCTCTTCCTGAGAATCCATACACCGTTTATGTGTGTATGGACAGCCCTCTCGAGCATTGGTTTAGGTTCAGCCTCAATGAAAAAATGGAGAACCTAACAACACATTTATAGACCAAGAACTATAAGATCGCCCCTTTCATTCTGGGCTGATGGAGAGATCCTACCATTCAAGCCTTTTTGTATGCTTTTCCTAGAGGTTTGAAGAAAGTTACAGTCAATAAGATTTCCCTAATCCTCTCTTCCCGAATGGGAGAGTGAAATTCTTTTTCCTTTCCTTAAGGACCATGAGATTGGATCTAGCCATAAGAAGAATGTTTGGTATAAATAACTCACCTCTTAGTCTTCGACACCCTCAATCACTACGAGCGCCCCCCGATCAATGCAATGGGATGTGTCTATTTACCTATCTCTTGACACAAAATGAACCAGATTTGAAAAAGGATCTTAGCATGTCTAGGGTTGGGACAAGAGTTCTAGTTAGTAGACTGTCAAAATGACCAAAGGAAAAAAAACAAGAAATAGACATTGTTTTGTGTCCTACATCTGAGATGATGGGTGGCACAGGCTATCACAAGCCAAAAGAGATAGATAAAAGAGACTAGACACAAAAAGTTTCACGAGTTCAAAATCTCTGCAATTAGAATTATGTCATAATTAATTAGTTCTGGCATACAGCTTGAGGTAGGAACTAAAGGTTTCCTCAGACATGCAATATAATATTTCTAATGAAATGCAGGGACAAGACTGTTCAAAAGGGAGAAAAACCCATACCTGTGATAAATCACTAGTGCCTACATCAGAAACACTTGTTTGACAACCTGTTTAAACAGCAAAAAATCCAAATTACAAAGTCATGCACGCTAAAATATATATGCATCAAGATGCTAATGAAAACATGCACACAAATGCGGATAGATATAAATTTAGATGATAAATAACATCAGATTATTGTGCCAAAATAACTGTATGTTGACCTGTTTGAGATTTGCAACCAGTGTTCATACTTAGATATGATATTTTACACAAAAATAGGTTCATTTAAGCAAATGAGAGGTAACGCCTCAAGCCTTATACAACTGTTTTCTTGACCAGAATATGATACACGGTAGTAAATAACGTGCAGTTTTTGACCAAAATTGAAATGGATAAGCAACAGATCACATTGAAGCAAATGTCTTTAATCTTGATGTGTTTTTTTTTTTTTTTTGGTTGCGCACGTGTGTGCATGGATGTGAGTGGGCAGGTGCACACTTCATGCACATTTTGGCTGTTAAGGGTCTAAACCATGGCGATTATTTTTCCTTTTTTTCGTTTGGGAAGAAAAAAGTGGTCATTATTATGGCTTGTCCTGCTGTAACAGCTATTTTGTAATAAATTAATCAATATATTATGGTTTTCAGCATGGGATTAAGTTTTATATAAAATAACATTACAAATGTGTGGAGCACAAACAATCGGGAGTCAGGACGGTG
Organism: Elaeis guineensis; assembly: GCF_000442705.2. Classification (NCBI taxonomy): domain Eukaryota; kingdom Viridiplantae; phylum Streptophyta; class Magnoliopsida; order Arecales; family Arecaceae; genus Elaeis; species Elaeis guineensis. The sequence continues at coordinate 73,545,560 of NC_026007.2, read as the reverse complement.
TCAGATAAGTGAAGATATTGACCAATAGATAGATTGGTGGCTGCAAAGGTCAAATAGACATGTATCTTGAGGTTTTGTCTTTTAGCTGATCACCATTCCAATCAGGATTGGTTAGTGAAATTGGAGCATGAGGGTCCACTTGGAGTAGAATAAAGGAAATGTTTGCATTCAACCTCTGGAGGGATTTGAAGACTCTAGAAGGAGATATTAGAGTATCAAGCTCAGAGGTAGTCCACATGTCTTGGAGGGAGTATGCATATTGAAGGCTTAATGGTTCAATTTATTATGAGAGCATTGAATTATGTGCTGGCTTAGAAAGAACTTGTTACTGGATCCGGCACTAGTCTTAGATGGAGTGTGGGACTGGGTGTTTTAGTTTTAAGGGACCTATTTAGATGAGCATGATGCTCTTAACGAAGTCAAACAGTTGCATATGCTTCAAGAAAGAAATTCTATTCATGCTCTCACACTCACATACAATATATTGAAAAGAAAAAAGGAAAAGGTCCTCCCAGACATACCAGATGCTTGCTCCACACACTTGATCAATGTAATCAGTTGTTCCTGCCAACAACATATATAGAAATATGAAACGCTAAGGACAACAAAAATCCATTGATTGTAAGGTACTGAATAGCAGACCTTTTGCATAGCATTTGCTGCAATAAAAATTGCAACATTTGAAGAAGTGAAGCAGCATGTACTGTAGATTTTTTTGGTTCTCCACCTACTGGATTGATCATGTAGTTTGCTGGTGGAGCTACCTAAGAGACAACAAATGCAAAACATCATGAGATATAAGATTCTAACTCCAATAAGAATTTGGTTTTGACCAAGCTGAATATCCTTTTTTTCACATCTCAAAGGTTCAAACAAGAACATGCTCAAAGAAGAAAAAGATAAAAGAAATACAGTGATATAACCGAAGCCAAAGCAATTGACAAATATGACAACATAAGCTGCCAAATGCCTCGATTATTTTTTTAACTCACCCAAAATCTTGATTTAATAAGTGAAACCACCATATTTTTGCAGTATATGATCAAAATTGAAAGCCAGCAAAAGTTTATTTGTTCATTTTCCGAAAGGACTGCGAACATACGTCCTCAATAACCGGTCAGACTTCCACAGGAATGTCCACTACTGCAGAAGTTATTCCATCAGTGAGATTATCTCAGGTCCCCAGCACAATTCAGAGAATAGCCATAAATTAGTCTCCAACATGGTTCTATTCCCAGGTCCTCTACTCTTAAAGCAACAAAATTTGATACACTCATCCATTATATCTACTAGATTAAAGCATTTAACATGTTTAATTTGTTTTTGGATGTATGCAGAAGCAAGCTGTCCCATAAGGCAAACCTTGACCCAGTTTCCAGTCTGGAATTTTTTTTGCTGGCATAATACCTATTCAATATTCGTTCAAATCCTTGATAAAATAACCCATTCGTCCTTGGTCCTCCACTTGTAATATAAGCTCTATACTTAGTTATACTTGTAGCATCCTGATTTGATCAAGTTCATCCCTTTTCATCCAATTATGCTGCACTTTGCTAGAAAGGGAGAACAAAGGTGTGGGAACTACCAAACTTATTTAGCATCAACTCAGTGAGCCAAGTAATTAACCCATCATAATTCATGAAACAGTAATTAGAAATCAGGTGTATGTTATTATTGTTACCCACCTCCCCACTTCCGCCAATGCTGCTTGTGCCACAAAAACAGAAAGTCGAGATTGAACTCACCTTTTTTTCTTCCTATATATTGCTAGATAACAGCAGAGCATAATGCTTAAGTACCTTGGGACCAGCATCAGCAGATGTAACCTTGAACCGCCCCTTACACTGGACAACTTTTCCTTTTGATGATTCCTCATGAGAAAACGCTGTAATACCAGAGCAATTTTGTTTCAAGTTTGAAAAAAAAAAAATTGACCCGAAAAACATCTTTTACTGGGTTTTCTCAACATAAGACAGTTAACCAGAAACAAAAAAAGAAAAAAAAAAGCAAAAGAAAGTATTTTAAACAGATGAGTGCATGATGTCATACCGGATACATTATGTGGATCTTTCATTTGACGGTGTAACAGGGGACCACTATGGTTCCTTTCAGGCTGATATTTCAGCTGTAAATCATCCCTTTGACATATTACAGAACATAAAAAATGTAAGCATTGTAGCATGGAAGTAAACATCAGAAATTGGAAAGGAAAAAAATACCAACATGCACTATCAATTAATACCTACTCATGCACTATCAATTAATACCAACATAAAAGCAGAACAGCAATGAAAAAAATTGACCTTGGTTTCACTATCATTAAACATTAGGGAATCATCACAACCTGTTAGATCTTGGAGCCTCTATATTTTTGTTAGGCTTGTATGTTCTCTGAAGCACACTTACAAGTTACAACAAGAATCCATCGAGATGCATATCTCTTCTGTCATGCACTTATTTGCAAACCCACCTCTCACATAAAGATTCTCATTTCCTGGCAATATTTCTAGCCTGACATCCCGTTGCAGGATACAAACATTTCTGCAAACTGATTTTAGAACATCTCAAATTCACGAAAAATAAATATAATCATTCGTAACAATCCTTATAAAATTTTCTCTTACTATCATGGGCCATATTGCTGCATATTTGGAAGCTTTAAATATTACACAACAACATCCATCTGTGCAATTTTAGGCTCCCCCTCCTCTTTTGGGGCACTTCCACCCAAATTACAGTCCTCATTCACTGTTGCCATCATTGGTCTTCATTACACATATCAATACCATCTCATGATGAATGTTGCTGTGACCTATAGTTTTATGACACCTTTGTTTTCTCTAAATTACATGTTTCAGAATAATGCTCTTCCTCCTTTCATCAAACATGGTCCTCCTGCAACATTTGCTTGCAGATTCTTTGTCATGTGACCTTCTGACTTCTGCAGGACTAGAAACTTTAGTATAAATGCCTCATTTTTTTTTTCCCAATTACAGCTCATGGCATATGGCAGTACAGATCATCTAAAAGCAGATTTCCACTTCTGCCACCCTATTATGAATTGGGAAGATCCTCTTCAATCTCCCCATCAAACTTTATTATTTTCCCTACCATCATCGCACAAATTAATTTACATCAACCATTATAGCATATGCTAATAAGCCTACTTTATTAATTGTATATAGCATGGTGATCAGCATGAGAAAATAAGGGCCTGAAAATACCATCTCTGTGTGGAGCCAAATCAAATCGAAACATGTGATCCCTGCCACCTGATTTCACATTAGCCATGTTACCATAACATATCCTTAGTGCTATAACCATATCCACCAAATACAGAACTTTCTCCCTGGATGCTTCCAAAGTACATCTCTTGGTACTAAACCATCTGATCTTCCTGGAAAGGAATGAATTGCAAAGATGAATTCATGAAACTAACAGCAGATAATCAGGATATGAGTTGTTACTTATAGATTTACGCTTTAAAGCCAAATGTTGTTTTGAATGATCCAAGCAAAAACTTTTGGCAACTCGAACAGCTTATGATACCACACTAATGTTTTAAAATTGGATATCATTACCACTCGAAATGTTTCACGAACTACCTCTCTAGGCACTCGCTCATCCTTGAAAGGACTGAATTGCAAAATAAAATTCATAGAACTAACAGTAAATAATTAAGACATGCCTAAAAGCTAGCAGTACTTTGAGTGATCTAAGCAGCAAAACTTACAATTTGAAGGGCTTCATGATATTGCACTCATGTTTTAGCATGAAATATTTTGAGTGGCATCTCCTTCTTTATGTCTAGAGGTGAGTTTGCCAAGATCACAAAGACCTTTCTATGTCCACATCACAAGAAGAAGGAAAAAAGACACCAACTTAGAAGATCTTATACAAATTCATAAGAGATCAGTCAAAATCCAGGGAGGCTGGTAGCTAATGAGGTCCTTGTTCAAGAAGCTGACATGCTTTGTATTGTAAGGGGGCACAAAGGGACTGATAGAAGAATCACCTATCAAAATTGGAGTTTTACTAGGGAAACACATCTGGCTTACCTCAAGAGAAGCTTTGTTTGTTCAGTTAGGGTGGAATAGATAAAGCAGGTAATATCAAAAGATGCAAGATGTTGATAGAGAATAACTAAGGGTAGATGGTCTTGGTCCTGGCTATATAGCGCATGAAAGTAATTGAACAGCACAATGCTTTCTTTCAATCTTTAGGTGACATGATTCTGCTAAAATATAAGGCATTATTACTACAAAAAGTGCCATAAGACAAAACTGAAGCACAAATCTTAGGCCAGCATGAGTAATTGAAGGATTCAACATTGTACAACGGAAAACTTTAACATATTCAAGAAACATAAGATTCATTAGGGACAATGTAGACAAACTAAGAAATCACTAACAAAAAAAGTACATAACAAGAGAATAGCCCCCAATATGGATAATCGGCAATTAGGTGGAACTTCACATATCAAACTGAAGAAACTAAAGAAGTCCCAGAGAGCTTGCTTCACTGAATAGGAGTAGGAAGCAGTGCTGCACATTCGATGTTTTACTCCAGTTCAACATGTAACAGTAATGTACTTTTTTGCCTTAATGACAAGCAGGACCAGTGTTAGTGTGGCATGTCCTAGTTTCCGCACTATCTGACATTTTCTATTTTTTTCCATATTTCACTGTACAAACATGTTAACCAAAAAAAAAAAAAAAGATTTATCCGAGTTCTCCAATGTGAAGTGCTTAATATAACTTTTCAGGTAGCACATATTAAAAAATATAATGAAAAAGGGAAAATAGCCTGCCAAGTGTCTAATATGACCATTGATATAGCTAGAATCAATTGGCACCATGACAGAGTTCTTTCTTTAAACAGATTTGTGATCTAGATAATAACATTGAAATGCACATAAATTGTGTGTTTCCACAGAGGAGGTAGAAAAAGCATGTGACGAGTAGCACACCAATGACGAAAAAATCAAAATGAATCAAGATTGCTTAACTGTCCACATTTATGCTAGAAAATCGAAATGAATTCCCAAAGTACAAAGACTTACCCATCACTCTCCCCTGTATTGTTTCTATAAGGAGAAAGAACATGCTCTGGTAAAAGGGACCACTTGAGAATTTCTGGTGCCCAAGAATGTCGATATTTGTTGGTACAGAACTATTTCTTTCCATATTTTCACCATTACACTTGCGCAATCTGACATCTTCTGCCAGTAATGACTGCTGCAAAGGGAGTATGGACTCTGAATTTGACTGCCCCTTCCAATCAGCACTGGTAGCACTTGTATCATCCTCACAAACATCAAAACAAACTCTGCATCAATTAACATTAATTGAGATATTAGTACTACCGCAATCCTTTTAGTTTAGTCATGTCTGTTTTGTCATCAAAGCTATTTTCTTTTTGTAACTTCTAATATAATATGTTTACCAGGCTTCCATACGAAATATGCATGAGCTGAGCAAGTGAATGTTCAAAAGAAGCCATAAATACGTATTATGGTTTTGAGTGCCAGCCCATGATGAAATGGTATCGGCTTCTAGCACTACGTAAGCACAGCATTTATTAAGTCTTCTCTTAATTTTTTTTAATTAAAAAAGCTTTTCAACTCTATTTTTTGTTTCAGCATGGCAGGTCATATGGAAAAACTGGTTGTCCAAATCATTTAATATAGGAAAGAACTATAATACAGACATGATGGAGTTCACACATGCTACCAATAAATGGGGTAGCAAAATAAAATCTAAATAATCTGATATGATTCACAAGGTGTTAAAATGCCTATAAATAAAAAAAAAATCATATGTTCTGAAGACCTTTAGCCTATGCATTAAATAGCCTCAAATTAGTAGTTTTACTGGAAAAAAAAATATTTTGATTTTAGGACAATTTAGTAAACATGCAAAGGGTCTCTAATTTTTTTTCATATGCATTTTAAAGCCTTGCAACTCATATTTAATAATTTAGGTTTCTGTTTAATGAATCACCATCCCTAAATTTGGGAGTGTGCAGAAACTCTTTTTTCTCCATCTGGATTGTATTGTAAGTTTACCTTGTACACATAAATATTTACGTATAATAGGAAGGGTCATGTTATTAATAGGGTGGATGGAAGAGGCTTACAAAGATCCAGATATTACCTAAATGGCCCTTCCTTTTACTCAAATAAGTGGAAAAGTGCAGTACTGTGATAGATAGAAAGCATTAAATGCATCCATGAAGTCAATCTCACAGGGGAAATGTGGCACATTTGATGCCATAGTTATATACACATAATCACATACTAATAATAGGGTAGGCTATGTTATCCATATGGTGATGGAAGAGTTTTGTATAGATGCAGATATTACCAAAATGACCCTTCTTTTTTACTCGATACACCTATAAAGCAGAGAAATGCAGTGTAAATAGAAAGAGTGTATAAAATGTATCGGTGAAGCATCGATGAAGCCAATCGCACAGGGTAATGATGGCAAATTTGATGCCATTGTTACAACAAATATACATTTGTCTTTTTTAAGTGCACAAAAACAAAAGAAAGGTCATTTAGATAACTTTGTAACACATGCAAACTACTACCACCTACCCTATAAATATTACAACATGACTCAAATAGACCACATGCACTCAGGCAAGAACACATGCTTACATTACTATGCTGCATGTACAACCCACCAAGCAGAAGTGTAAGGGGAGGACACCTAAAGGTGAACACCCTATTTGAGATGAATTACAGGAAGATAGTTCCAGCAAAATATTCCCTTTTCTTTTGCAATGGTAGTATATACATCGCACATATTAGATTATCCCATACAACCATACTCATCTATTAACGTGATACTTTCACCAAAGACACCATATAACCAAAACGGCAAAGTTTTGCACACACATTGTTTCCCGTTTGGATGCAACTTAGGCTCTGAGAGGTCTAGAATAATATTAAGAAAGCCTCAATATGAAGAAAATGCATTTCATTAATATTCTATACAATTCATATGTAAACATACTTGAGTGCCTGAAGAGGTTGAATAGGAAATGCGGAAGCAAATGGACCATCCAAATCTTGAAGATCTACTAGTCCGCCCTAAGATAATAGAGAGAAGCTGTTAGAACTTTTACAAGAACGCAGTGCGTTGAACTATACTCTTCAAAGCTTGGGATGAAGAAACATTTGGAGCAGAAGAGTCCGTAAACTTGGAAGTTAATACCTCCCTAGAAGTTGTGGCGCTGGAGTGGTTAACCCTTTCAGATAACAAAACCTCCCGTGAAAAATCAACACCATCAAAGCCATCCTTAAGCTTGTGGTTATTATCTGCATCTTCTGAGTGGAGTATGTCATCTGAAGACTCAATCTGCAGATTAAAGCATAATGAGAAAGGTTAAGAATTTTTAATTGTCTTCTTTTCCCTCCAGTGGATCCTATTTAAGACAGGATCACTGTTCGATTAGCGCTGGCATCAAATTCAAAGTAAACCGCCTTACAAGAGCAGCCTGAGTTTTTAAGTCCTCCAGATTGAAGTTCCAAGCGCTGATTCCACGTATGTACTCTTTCTGCAAATCCACAACTTTGACATCATTATCGGTAACCAACAGTGCAGATTTTTGCCACCATATGCAATACTAACTACATCAATAACAAATATTAAGGGAAAAAGTGTAACAAGTTCATACAATCCAGTGACATATTGCATGACATTTCTCACTTTCATAGTATTAAGTGCTAGCATTTCAGTGCAAAGTGAGCAGGTTACAGAAAATAGTTAGCTCATGGCATGAGCTAGTTATATATTAACATGACATCCCAGTGTCGCTGGATGTTTGTGCACAAGCTCATATCTTTAAATGCACTTCCTACTTTAATGACCATGCCCATCTTAAAACTTGCTCAGATTTAATGCTTAATTTTTTTTAAAAAAAAAGATGTACATATACCAAAATGGAGTGCATCTATTGAATTTAAATAACAATCTAAAAGGGAAAACCAAGCACAATGAAGCTTGGTAGGATCATGGCTATCGTTTGGAGGATCTGCATATTGAAAATATCATGTGCATTATAATGAGCAGAATACAATATTATTGCAGTTCGAATTGAGGTTTACACATTGTGGTGAGAGGTATTGATGCAATCAAATTTCTAAAGCTTCAAGTTTGCTGGAACTAATTTTTGATGTTCAGTTAATTAGGTTTTATTTTCAGTTTTAGTCATCCTTTTGATGTTGGCAAGGATTGTGGAACCATCCCAAACCGCCTAATTCGATGCATAACTAGGATAGTTCCGGCATTTAAAACAAGAAACCATTGAAAGAGAGGGAGAGGGAGAGGGAAAGAAAGGACAAAGGAGGGGGGGGGGGTGGAGATGGAGAGAGGGCTGCTGAAGTTGGCAACAAGGTTATTGACTTCACTGAAAGTCGGCAAAATAATAATAATAAAAAAAAAATGGGGGTGGAAGCCCTAGTTTTGATCGAAAGGAGGGCAGAGCCCCTACTCCAACCCTCCGACAGCCTTGGTAGTCCTCCAGCAGCCTCTAGCAACCCTATCTCCCTTTTTCTCTTCCTCCCTCCCATTCTCCCTCTCCCCCAACCCCTCTTCTATGTCAGTTCAAGCCCAGCATGGAATGGCATGGAGGCAAACCGAACCATGCCACCGGCCAACCAGTCTGAGCCCCGGAGACGGCACAATGAACCTTGGATGTTAGTAAGTCTATTTAATGTGTGCTTGAGAGTAAATTATCGAATCTCATCTATGTAATGTTTATATCATCGCCGATGTGGCAATTTAACTTAAAAGACCCACATCATATAGAAGTTTAAGTCACAAGTCCTTAGCAAAGCAGGATTGAATTAAAAGAAAAAAAGGAAAATGGAGAGGAATGCATGGACAGACAACCCACCCTGTAGGGCATCTTTATAAGTCCGTGCAGCTCCTTTTTTCCATCTCTTGTTGGCATGTGCGTTGCTTCTCCATTCAAAAAGATGGTAGTGGATCGCAATGAGATAAAATAGGGTGGGCAGGATTCTAACCGATTTGAAAATCACCAAGCACCCACTTTAGGGATTTGTTCCTACAGCTCATGATCCAAACTGTTTGGCTTTTCAAGGCATGTACCTCTAGAGATTGCTATAATGAGTTCAATCAACTTGCCTTGAAATATAACTAAAAGTTTGACGACACCCTTTATGTTAACTCCTTGGAAAAGGAGTTAAAGATCCAAAATCAATGTTGGAGTATCCAAATTCAAGACCCAAGCAGTTGGACATGATTTGAACTGCCAAAAATGCTTAAAAATCCAAAAATTTATGTGTTTTGGTAGTCTCTTACCTAGTCATCAAGTAGGTGTCAGATTGGATATCCATGTTTTACTATTATCTAATAATCAAAACCTAGTAAATTTAAATCCATCCATGTTTAAGATGTGCAGATCATGATCCATAAATTGGATTTTCAATTTATGCACCCTATCATGTATTTCACCATACTCATGCAATTGATACCATTCATTTTTGCATTGACTTGATGCATAGCTTAGAAACCTATATGAATCTGGTTCCTAATTATATTCCGTAATGTGGACCATGCTCACTGGTTTGGATCGTCAATTTGCATGGCCTAAAATTGAATTTAAAATTGTTAACTCCTTTTACAACAAGTCAATGTAAAGTGTGGAGCCAATCCTGTAACTAGTTACTTAAATTATTTTGTTGTTTCCCAACTTAAATCTATACCTGAGGAACATTAACCAAAGCAATACAATATCAGCTATTACATTTACATTACAGGGAAGTACAGTGATGTATTCACATAGATGAGTTACTTTTGTAGGCCAGTCTGTGCAAATAATTAGTCTGCATCCTATGTACTTTTGAAATTGCTTTAGTTGCCCGCTCCCCCTTATCCAAGATATAGACTAGAGACTACACTTATGGTCAGCACTGTCACCTAGTCTATCCAAATACCTAGTACTCTATCTTGGTGCAATTAATCATATTCTGTAGCACCTAAGTGCTCTAGGATGAGAATTCTTTAGGGGAAGAAAGAAAAATGAACAATTTCGGAAGTTACAGGATTTTTTGACAGTAAAGAACAACCTAGCAATAATATGCTTCATTCAAAGTAATTTTTTGATTTAGAGAAACAACCAATTTTTTGCCACTTGATTTAGTTCAGAAGCTGAACATCAGACTCCCTAAAAAAGTTCCAAGATAGAAGAATTGAACCTGCTTCATAAGATAGAGAAACAAGTTCAAAGTCGCACATAATAACATGATACATTTAGACACATTTGACAGATAATATCTTTCACATGATCTTTAAAAGATATAAAGCAGCCAAAAGAATGTGCTATGCATATATTTGCAACCTATTAGCTGTATTTATCTCAACAATATCAAGGGACCCTAAGTAAGATGTTCTATGATTCTCATGTCTGGATGACTTAATTTCATAAAAAAATAAATGCAAGTGCATTTGGTTGTCTACCTGTGACAATTGTTCCTTATCAGCAGATACAGGCTTATTCTGTAGGAAAAAATTGGCCTCTTTTCCCTAGGGACCGGACAAGTTAGGCTTCCAAAAAAAAAAAAAGTATAGAAGCAGTTTCACCTTAAAAGAAATCAAATTTAAACCTTCAATGCCCTAAAACGATCACCAAGTGGAGACCGGTCATCAAGAATAGTCCGTGCAAGATATTCATTTGAATGAGCATGCTTGAAGAAAGGATGCTTCAAAAGCTTTTGTGAAGTGGGACGCTTCTTTGGATCCTTCACTAAGCAGGTAGCTACCATCTCTTTGAAGGACTACAAAGACAAAACACCTTCAAAACATTGTTCAAAAGATATTCTTTATCATAAAATTTTAACTTCCAAAACATTATTCAAGACTTGTTTTTTATCATAATTTTAATGAAGACAACAAACCTTTGAGAATCTTTTGTCCTTTCATAGTCAAGACCTGGAGGCACATTTTGTAAGGTCATAAGCAACACCTGCAATCATCAAATCGGATGCTTGTTGCATAAGATCAACGCATGACCCTAAAAGGATATGCCTTCTAAAGATTAATTTACAAAAAATGCACCTTCATTGGAGGATACTTGGAAAATGGAGCATGACCATGGGCAAGTTCTAGTGCAGTTATGCCAAACGACCAAATATCTGCTCTGTTTAGAATATGCAGAATGAACCAAAAAAAACAGAAAGAAATTGATTAAGGAACAATTCTTCAACATATTGCAGTTTCATAGCTTCTCATATCACTACCAGATAGTCACCACTCACTTAAAATCATATCCATGTAGCTGCTGCATTACTTCAGGAGCCATCCTGAGAAACATAAAAATAGGCAAGTTTCAACAAGTCAAACCGGTATTCATAACTCATCTGATTATACAAAAAATAGAAGCCAATGAAAGAATTATCAAGCCATTATTCCAAGTTCAAAATAGACAATCTGAAATGCAAAATCAGATTGCAAAATGTGTAAAAATGGAGAAGCACCAGCAAGGAGTCCCAACAAAGGTATTTCTTGACCGTTGCCTATCTCCAGTATCAAACATGCAAGCTGAGACCCCAAAGTCTGCTAGCTTAACAGCTCCATTAACATCAATTAAGATATTCCCAGCCTGAAAAAAACAGAACCAATATGGATATCTAAAACACTACCAGAAAAAGCAGGCCAAAATTAAATTTGGTGAAATAAAAATATTTCAAAGAGCATGAATATTCAGTTTAAAAATCCTACGACTATGATCATATAGATAGACGAGCATGCCAAGATAATTCATAGTGCTTGATCAAGTCTGTTTTCACCTTTTCATCCAACCTTTTGACCCGGTCAACATCTGGCAGTTAGACATACCACTAACCAGGTAGCTAGAGGGACCTGGGTAGATAATCCTTGTTAAATCAATGTTCAATAAAGAACCCAATTTCTAGGATAAACTCATTAGTATCACTTTAACATATATATAATCCTACTCTGGCACTAACAGAATTAGAGATGCTTATATGGGTTCAGGGAAAATTTGGCAGTCTCCACCATAAATAGCCTGAATGAAGATACAATATTAATATCTTACTGAAGAGCAATCTACAAGCCTAATCCCATCCTTTTGGATTCTGCTTTGTGAACCCTTTTTCACAATCTATCAAAAGAATTTACTGATGCCATCATGGTTGCTCAATTGCACAGTTTACCAAAGCTTACACTAAAATTGAGAGAATCTGAGAGCAACTCTTTGGTTATAGTTCCTAATGCCCATCTGCTTGAAAGCCAACAGATCACACAACCTTCATTAACAAACAAAGCTACAGTGGATTGATACAAATGCTTTGACAGTAAATTTCATAAATGAAGAACTGTTTCACATAGATGACAAAAGTTGATAACTAGTGACAAGAACAACTGCATTACAGCCAGCCATATATGTTAACTAGATGTGTGAAATGTCATCAGAAACCAAACCTGACACAAAGGATATTGTAAGCATATAAAAACAGATTAATATGCTTGTTGCAGGGGTATTCAAATACCACATTAAACATCTGGTCAAGTTAATTTGAAGTTTGACACTTCGAAGGTTGTCTCTCCTTGATCTATGTCAAAAGCATATCAAATTATCATGTAAAAAGAATGGAAAAGAACTCACAAGTCAAATATTACAGTCTTTGAACTAGCAGCAAATTAATATTTTCCAGAGATAAAGTTTCTTCAGCCTAACATGCTAATCTTAGTGAAGAATTTTAAGAACTCTTAACCCAACTGCAATTACAATCCTCTTGTAAACCTTACTCAGTTAATGGTTAACTTTCATACAACTTTCTTTGCCATCAGTGTTGTCAAAAGCACTAGGGGCTCCTAAGGCAACAAGATCTCTTATTGCTCGAGGTACTCGCCTGAGTAAAGAGGAGCGCCACTAATTTAAAAGAAAGTAGCTACTTTACGCCCAAAAAATAATAATAACAATAATAAAATCACAAAAAACATTATCTTACATCAAGAGGTTCATTCTAAAAATTAGTTCTACACATCACAATTAGTAACAAAGTCTCATGATATACGCCTATGCATTGCAATCAATGTAAAACTAAGAAAAATTGTTCCTGAAACAAAAGAACATCAGTCAAAGTAGAAGAGCTCCAATCTTCCTCAAGATACACTATATCACCATCTATGTTCTCATCTCCTCCACTAGATTTGTAGCCCTCAATCTCCTCTTCTGTTTCCTCTGAATCAGCTTCTTCCTCTTAACATTTACTATTCTAAAACTTGAAGCCTTTCCGCTTGCTTTTGATCTTGCTTGCTACCTAGTGTAAGTCCTCATATTTTCTCAAGCCCCAGATCCCTCTCCCACATCACCCCATGTCAAATTATCATCATCGAACACCAAATCATCTTCTACATCAGAAGTGTTGGCACCCATCTCTCCAATTAACAATTCATTACTATCATCAACGTCATTTAGAGAAACGGGATCAATGATATTTCGCATATCATGACGAGCCTTAAAAGCTTGATTGTGTTTGACATACACTAGATCATGCAATCTTTGATGCTCAAGCCTGTTTCTCTTCTTAGTGTGGATATGATACATGAGGTTAAGAATGAAATTAATATTTGAATATTTCTACTTGCTATACTAGTTACTAGATATTGAAATTTTTCTAGTTTGATAAATACAAGTCTTAAAATGTACTTACATGCTCAAACACGCACTAATTACATTCACAACCAGCTGCACTGCAAGTTGAACTCAAAATTATCACAGCTAATTGTTACAGATTTGGGGCTAAATTTCTAAATAAACTTCACCACTCAGCTGCAAACTTATAAGCAATTATCAATCACTTGCTTGTCTAATAGAAAGAATATTCAGATTTTAAAACAAAGCAAGTATATTATTACCTGGAGCTTTTGTGTTTCTTGATCTAACTGCCATAAGGATACCAAAGAGACCCTCACGTTTCTTATATAGTGATAATTCAGCTATAATTTTATCTTGCACATCCATACTTGAGATTAATCTTTATATACACTGGTACAACCTATTAGTAATTTCTTCATCATATTCAATAGCTGGATTACTATAAAAGAACTCTAGGTTTAAGAAGTGACCTACTGCATGCAATGGACGATGCAATTGACATTCCAATCTTTTGTCAATGATTGAAAATGTATCTTTATACTTCTCTTCATCGCCTTTGAAGGCTTTTTGGATGGCTTCCTTAGCTCTATCCATAGCTTCATATATGTATCCCATGGCTGGACTCTTCTCGTTGTCAACAAGTCGAAGAACTCTAACAAGAGGACCCATAACCATAAGGATGTAAACCACAAGATTCCAAAATGAAGGCATCAAAACAATCCCAGCTGCCATTTTTCCCTTTGCATCTCTAGTCCATTTACTTTTCACCCAATGCTTTGATGTGAACATGTTTCTAAAATTGTGCTTTTGCTTATGGACCCGTTGTAATGTGAGAAAAGTTGTTGCAAATGAAGAGACTCTGTACCTAACCAATTCTTTCTTGCTTGTAAATTGCCTTATTATATTCAAAGTACCAATGTGGTTGTAAATAAAGCCAAAAAGAAATATTGCTCTCTCTAGTGTCGTCTTGATTTGTGGAATCTTCCCAAGATCTTCCAACAAGAGATCTATGTAATAAACTACACATGGAGTCCATTACAAATGTGGTCTCTTTGCTTCTAGTAACTTGCCTAATGCCAAAAAAAAAAAAACTATAGCCACCATATGTTGCTGTAAATTAACATGAATAATCAAAATATAAAAGTAAAAAAAGAGTAATCATAAATTTTTAACCATTGGTACTCATCAGTTGCCACAAAGTTACTTCTATTGTCAGTTACTGCTTGAACAACATTTTTTTCTCCAATCCATTCCACAAAACTATCAAACTTAAATGTTTTGTCTCCAGTTTTCATAAAAGATGATGCATCAAGAGATTCCATGGACATTGTTTCTAATAGACAATTCACTAAGAAATTAATCAAGGATCTTGTCTTCTAATAGTCCATGAGTCAGACATAGTAGAACAACCATACTTTGCCCATCCATCCTTGTGACCCTTCAACAAATCATTTTAGTCTAACTCCATTTTAAGTAGTAGAACTCTCAATTCATGATAGAATGGGGGTTTCAAACTCGGACCATACCTCCCAATAGCTTTGACCATCCGCTTGAAGCTATCTAAACGGCATCATTGAACGCTATACCTGCTTGGTCAAAAAAAGGGCTATGTATTGAATTGTTCAAGCTCTTGCCTTCTTATCACATGCATCATTTATATTTGTTTACTTAAGTTTGCCTTCTTTTCTTGCTTGAACAACTTTCTCTGACTTTTGAATCATACATATATCCATGGAGGCCTTTTTTTTGCAAAGCCTTGATCTTCTTATTACTTCCTATTTCCGTTCCAATTTTGGGCCCGCTCTTTTACCACTGAAATTCAGTTCATGCACTTCATCTTCTTCATCAACATCATCTCCAATTCAAAAGTCATCATAATCAAGCAATGATCCAAAATATTCAATCTTTTGTGCTTTTCTCTCATCATATAACTCTCCAATTCTTTCTTAACTTCAGGAGGACATTTTTTGTATGCTACTACATTTTTGAACTTTCCTATTTGATGTTGTTTTGCTCGAGATATTCCACCTTTAACTGTTTTTTCACAAAATACATAAGTCACAGAATTGGGATCCTTTAGATCTTTCACATAGTTATATTTCCAACAAGATTCTTTGTTGTTATTGCTTGAAGGCATCTCTATTGCCATTCTTTTTCTGTCCTAAAAAAATGAATTCTAGAATATGTAATCTAAATCCTAAATTTAAAAAAAAAACACAACATAGAGCAACAAAATATGGACCAAAGATAGAGAATCACAAGCAAAAAAAAAAAAAAACAGCATCGACAGCCCAACAGCATAGTGAGAGTAGGAGACCAAAAAAAATAAAAAAATAGAAGGAAAAAGAGAAAGCATAGGTTCGCTGGCTGCTGCCTAGAGAAACAAAAGAAAAAATAGCCAACAACATGTACAAAAATATCCCTTAATCTATTTGTCACCCCTCTCTCTACATGCTATCGAGCTGTTTTTTTCTGTTTCTCTAGGCAGCAGCCAGCAAGCCTATACTTCCTCTCTCTCCTTTTATTTTTTTATTTTTATTTTTTGGTTTCCTACTCTCACTATGCTATTGGGCTGCCAATGCTGTACTTTTTTTTCTTGTGATTCTCTATTTTTGGTTCATATTTTGTTGCTCTATGCTGTATTTTTTTTTTTTAATTTAGAATTCAGATTACATATCTAGAATTCTTTTTTTTTTAGGACAAAGAAAAAGAATGGCAACAAAAAGGCCTTCAAGCAATAACAAAAAAGAACCTTGTTGGAAATATAACTATTTGAAAGATCCAAAGGATCCGAATTTTGTGACTTATGTATTTTGTGATAAAATAGTTAAAGGTAGAATATCTCGGACAAAATACAACATCAAGTGGGGAAGTTCAAAAATGCAGTAGCATGCAAAAAATGTCCTCCTAAAGTTAAGAAAGAATTAGAAAGTTATATGAATGAGTAAGCACAGAAGATTGAATCATTTGATCATTGCCTGATTATGATGACTTTGGAATAGGAGATGATGTTGATGAAGAAGATGAAGTGCATGAACTGAATTTCAGTGGTAAAAGAGTGGGTGGAAAAATTGAAATAGAAATGGAAAGTAATAAAAAGACCAAGGCTTCGCAAAAAAAAAAAAAAAAAAAGGCCCCATGGATATGTTTATGATTCAAAAGCCGGAAAAAGTTGTTCAAGCAAGAAAAGAAGGCAAACTTAAGTAAACAAATATAAATGATGCATGTGATAAAAAGGTGAAAGATCGAACAATTCAATATATAGCCCTTTTTCTTATCAAGCAGGTATAGCATTCAATGATGCCCGTTTAGATAGCTTCAAGTGGATGGTCGAAGCTATTGGGAGGTATGGTCTGAGTTTGAAACCCTCATACTATCATGAATTGAGAATTCCACTACTTAAAAAAGAATAAGACTAAAACGATTTGTTGAAGGGCCACAAGGATGTATGGGCAAAGCATGGTTGTTCTATTATATCTGACTCATGGACAAATGGACTGATAGAAGATAAAAGATTCTTGATTAATTTCTTAGTGAATTATCCATTAGAAACAATGTTTATGGAATCTCTCGATGCATCATTTTTTATGAAAACTGGAGACAAAACATTTGAGTTACTCGATAGCTTTGTGGAACAAATTGAAGAGAAAAATGTTGTTCAAACGGTAACTGACAATGGAAGTAATTTTGTGGCAATTGATGAGTATCTATAGTTAAAAATTTATCATTACTTTTTTTTTACTTTTATATTTTGATTATTCATATTAATTTATAGCAACATATGGTGACAATAGTATTTTTTTCCCTTTGGCATTAGGCAAGTTACCAGAAGCAAAGAGACCACATTTGTATTGGACTCCATGTGCAACTCATTACATAGATTTCTTGATGGAAGATATTGGGACGATTTCACAAATCAAGAGGACACTAAAGAGAGCAATATTTCTTATTGGCTTTATATACAACCACATTGGTACTTTGAATATGATAAGATAATTTACAAGCAAAAAAAAATTGGTTAGATATAGAGTCACTCCATTTGCAACAACTTTTTTCACATTACAACGGGTCCATAAGCAAAAGCACAATCTTAGAAACATGTTCACATCAAAATAATGGGTGAAAAGTAAATGGACTACAGATGCAAAGAGAAAAATGGCAGTTGGGATTGTTTTGATGCCTTCATTTTGGAACCTTATGCTTTACATCCTTAAGGTTATGGGCCCTATTGTTAGAGTTCTTCAACTTGTTGACAATGAGAAGAGGCTAGCCATGAGATACATATATGAACCTATGGATAGAGCTAAGGAAGCCATCCAATAGGCCTTCAATGGCAACGAAGAGAAGTATAAAGATACATTTTCAATCATTGACAAAAGATGGGAATGTCAATTACATCGTTCATTACATGCAGCAGGTCACTTCTTAAACTCAAAGTTCTTTTATGGCAATCCAACTATTGAATATGATGAAGAAATTACTAACAGGTTGTACCAGTGTATACAAAGATTAATCCCAAGTATCGATGTGCAAGATAAAATTATAGCTGAATTGTTGCTATATAAGAAACGTGAGGGTCTCTTTGGCATCCCTATGGCAGTTAGATCAAGAAACACAGAAGCTCCAGGTAATCATGTTCTTGTTTTGTTTTAAAATCTGAATATGCTTTCTATCAGACAAGTGATTGCTAATTGCTTATAAGTTTGCAGCTGAGTGATGAAGTTTATTTAGAAATTCAGCCCCAAATCAGCAACAATTAGCTGTGATAATTTTGAGTTCAACTTGCAGTGCAGCTAGTTGTGAACATAATTAGCGCGTGTTTGAGCATGTAAGTACATTTTAAGACTTGTATTTCTCAAACTAAAAAAATTTCAATATCTAGTAACTAGTATAGTAAGTAGAAATATTCAAATATTAATTTCATTCTTAACCTCATATATCATATCCACACTAAGAAGAGAAACAAGCTTGAGCATCAAAGATTGCATGATCTAGTATATGTCAAGCACAATCAAGCTTTTAAGGCTCATCATGATATGCGAAATATCATTGACCTCATTTCTCTAAATGACGTTGATGAGAGTAATGAATTGTTAATTGGAGAGATGGGTGCCAACACTTCAGATATAGAAGATGATTTGGTGTTCGATGATTATAATTTGACATGGGGTGATATGGGAGAGGCATCTGGGGTAGGAGAAAATATGAGGACTTGCACCAGGCAACAAGCAAGATCAAAAGCAAGCGGAAAGGCTTCAAGTTCTAGAATAGTAAATGTTGAAGAGGAAGAAGCTGATTCAGAGAAAACAGAAGAGGAGATTAAGAGCTACAAATCTAGTGATGGAGGAGATGAGAACGTAGATGATAATATAGTGGATCTTAATGAAGATTAGAGCTCTTCTACTTTGACTGATGTTCTTTTATTTCAAGAACAAATTTTCTTAGTTTTACATTGATTGCAATGCATAGGCGTATATCATAACACTTTGTTGCTAATTGTGATGCGTAGAACTAATTTTTAGAATGAACCTCTTGATTTAAGATAATATTTTTTGCGATTTCATTATTGTTTTTATTATTATTAGGGTGTAAAATAGCTACTTTCTTTTAAACTAGTAGTACTTTGCTTTCCTCGAACGAGCACCGAGCGCCTAGCACCTTGGGTGATTAGAGGTTCGGTCACCTTAAGAACGCCTAACGCTTTTGACGACACCGGTCCCAAATGTCGGGATGGGTGGGATGGTGGCGCATCCCATTTCATGAAAAAATCGAGATAATCCTATCTCACAGAAATTAAAACCTTAATTTGAACATCATAATACACTGAATGAACCAAAATCTTCTTTAGGGATTAGTTATTCTTTTGTTGTTCTAAATGATAAGGATCTAACCAAATATTCAAGTCCCAGCGGGGCGTCCCATGGGACATCGAGACGGGAAACCATCGCATGTATCAAGATAGGCTATCCCACTAACGTCCCAACATCCCAATCGAGATATCCTGGGACATCTCCCATCCCAAATATTGAAACAGGATAAGACATCGGCAAGTCTTGTTCCATTTGAAAGTCGGGACAGCCCCATCCCATGAGATTTAAAATTTTGGATCTAACTTCTCAGGCAAGAAATGATATCATACTAGGTCATGCTTGAAATTTTTAAGCACATGAACCGTACAAAAGAACTTACACTTCCAACAACCAAAGAATTGCATAACAAACAAAAGATAGACTCAAACTCCTCGATGGGAAAGGATTCACCCAGTATAATAAGGTGGACCAATTAAAATGCTGTTATTATTTTCCCCCCATCATTCCATGTGAATTATGTAAATAAATTAAGATGTAGAATCTGGAACAAAAAATGATGATCAATCTAACACTTTGGTCATTAAAGGATTAGCTAGAAAATCCGAAAGGCACCATTGATAAAAATTACAATCTGATACCTTCACATCTCTGTGGATATGCCCATGAGAATGGAGATAAATAAGAGCTTTAAGAACTTCACGTAAAAGGGTTGCAATAACTGGCTCCTCAAAACCTTCTGGATAAGCAGATTTCATTATATGAAGGGCAGATCCACCAGCCATGTATGGCATCACAACCCATAGGTTGTGATTTGCTGTGAAAGAGCAATGAGCACGTAGGACATTTGGATGATTGATCAAGCTCATGGTTTGTACTTCATGCCTTATTCCATCCTGTAAGAAGGAAACTAAAAACAAATAAACAAGCTCTAAGAGGAAAGCTGTAAAACACAGTCATCACAGACTCAAAAGAAAGATCTTCATTAAATACTATTATAAAAAGGAAGAACTTCATATTCAAAGCAATTAGAGCTGAGTTTATGGACAGCATGCCCTTTTACAAGATCCAAATGAACTTCTATGGCATGCCAAGTGCATATCAGCATATGTAATTAAAAAAATTCACCAAAGTACTCTTTTGTTTAAGCATGCAAAATAGGGGAGAAAACATTATAACCAAGAAGTTTGTCTCCATTGAAATGGAACATATAGATTATAGTTATATGAACCGGAGGGCTCCACAAATAATAATAGAAAGGTCAACCCATGAAAATGAAAATAACCCCAACTAGGTAAGGATTCTTAGTTATGGTTTTATTTTTAAGCTTAGTTGCCAGAATTTGCAAGCAAGTGTAAAAGTTCGTGAGGTACACAGAAGCAGATACTTTAGAAACACTTTCATAATGGAGCGCTTAGTATGCATGTGTGGGTTTGAGATTTGTGGAACATGCCCAATTGAGTGTGATGCCTTAGGTAGAACATTCTGGCTGCTAGAGACTTCTAAATAACTAGAAAATCTAAAACTACATGGAAAAACAATTGCAGTGAAAACATTGTCGCAACTTTAAGAGAGGATCCAAATTTATTGAAGAAATACAATGTGATGCAATTGAGAGTTACAGATATGGTTGCACTCATTATAGGACATTAGAAAAGCATAAAATTAAAAATTCATTATAATCATTGCATAAACAAGTGTGAAACACCACTAGTTAATTCAAAAACCAACTGCTAGGTCATTCTTAAGAAAGAAAGAGATAATGAAGAATGCAACAGTAAAAAGAAAAGCTTGGGCTAAGAAACATCATTACATAAATAAGTTTTGCACTCAAATTTTGTCAGGTAATAACAAAAAGCTGACATACCAAGTCTTAATAACAAAAAGCTAACATACCAGGTCATTATTGCACTTCTCAAGGTCAAGAACCTTGATAGCAACTGTTTCATTAAGCGGAATACAGAGAGCCCTGTATACAGTGGCACTGACACCTTCTCCAATTTCCTCGCACAACTTGTAATCTTTAGGATTAGCTGGAAATCTCTTCTCAAGTTCAAGTTCCATTTTTCATTCTTATAGAGCATTATTAACAACCTTCACACTCCTAAAATTTCCAGGAAGCACAAAGTGAGTTAACAAGTTTGAGGAAATTTAATATCAAGATGAAAACAACTCTAATTTGGTAATATCTCCCTTCCCACCAAGATGACATTCCAAAACAATTTGCCAAAGCACAAGGTGAATTTTATGACCAAATATTCACTTTAAAAGTACTACTACATATAATATCACTTCACATATAATATCACTTCTAAAATATTACTATAATGACTGAGAAGTACCAGTTTGGGCATGGCTGAGAATAACCATCACACGCCAAAAAGCTTAACTCAAGGAAGAAAAAGAACCATCTTGTAGTGGAAGCCATGTACCTCAACTACTCCTGCAATGAAATATGGAGAGCCACTACAACAAAACTAACCAAATTTATTTGCACCAAGCACTACAATGCTGAGGCAACTGACAAAATTATAACGAGTAACTGATGGCTTTCTCAGACAATAATCAAGTGAAGAACATCTAATTCTTTTGGAATTCAGAACTAAAATAAGATAGTTTTGGAAACAAATAATAGTCATGTCCCAACTGACTTTGCATCAAGAGCAAAGCACAGAAAGCATAACATCAAAAAGACTCAGAAAGCCTAAACAAACCAATTTTGTTGCTACTTTGTTAACATATTTTACTCTATGCCCAAAAAAAAATTCGAGATATGTATCAGAATGAGAACAAAGAAATTAAAAGCCATAAGTATGATTACAAACTCATAATATGGGCAACTAACCAAAAAGGATATATTGCATGTGATGTGACAACTATCACTATTGATTGGGCTTTAGATTCAAATCGTTCCAAGACCATCCAAGGTCTAAAAACCACACACCAAGCAATTACACAAATCCTTCTACACTAATATAGACACCAAATCAATTCCATTCATGATAAGGCCATTCATTCATACATATATATGATATGATATATAACATTATGCAATATGATATAATACAATATAACATAATATATAACTCCACAATTCCCTCTCCCATTATTCCCTCTATCACCAGAGACCGGTGCAAAGCAATCTCACATTGTTAGGAAGACTTAGATCTAGAGCCTGGATCTTAGAGTCTCTCTCTCTCTCTCTCTCTCTCTCTCACACACACACCACACACAAAAGCATCAAAGCCATCATGGGCATGAATAAACCTAGACCTAGGAATTGATAAGGAATTGATATTGAGTCAGGTCAGGTTTGTCCCAAGCTTGACATTTGCCAGGCTATGTCAGCATGCACAAATTAGTTCAGAGGCCAGGTCGGGCCAAGCAAAAGCCAAGCATGTCTAGCATTGATGCTAGGTCAGGACCCTGACTAAAACCGAAAATATGAATCATAAAGCTTGTGATCCAATCCTGAGCAAAAGACCCATTTTCATGCATGAGCAGATAACAACATAGCATGTTCTCTTGTTCAAGTTTCTTATTAGTTGGCAGGAAAAATATATTTATAGATAGCTCTAATAAACCTAAATAATCAATTTAAGCTTTTGGGCTTCCCATATAAGTAAAATTGGGAAAAGGAGATTTTTGACATGGAAACTTTAGGTCACAAGACCTTCATCTCTTCCAAGTTTTTGCAAAATAACAAGAAATAGATTGAGGAAGCAATATAAAAATTTAATGTGATTTACAGAAAATCAATTTAAATACATACAACTAGAGCTTCATTACCCATTCCAACTCTACGATAATGAATTGGGTTTTGTGATATCCCGTTGCTATCACAACAATCTATCTCAACCAGTTTCATCAAACATATCATGATTCAATGACTGAACCTATCGGGTTGAGTTAAATCATCGAAATGGCATCGACTCTTCAAATAGACCTATCAATGTATTTGCTTAGCTTCCTGCATACAAGCAATAGAAACAGGAATCCTCTTATCTGGACACCCTATATCACAAACAATGCTAAGGTTTGAGATCGGTATGACCTTCTTTGAATATCCAAATGCACCACAATCATAACATTTGCCATGGATGAGCTTATCATTTCCAACAACCAATCAACTATTTATATCTGCTTAGCCACATTTTGATCAAGTCAACTGGAGTAATTGTCATGCCCCTTTGTCTTGAAACCAATTCTTTCAAACCTATCCACTGATGTCACAACAACTTCCATTTTAGATATTCTCTTGACTAATTAAATTCATTCATAAGGCCTCCTTAATGTTTTTATCCACTAAGTTACATTTGACTTCTTTCTCATTTTTCTAATTTGCTTCCTTGAATTAAACATTCTCTAAAATTGCTTGCCAGTTCATATATCCAGTCAAGATCATCAGTTTTGGCATGCAGTTAACTTCATTGCAGCTAGAGGTGATTCAAAATTCTGAAGGCTTAATTCTCTTGAGCATTTTCAGTAACTACACTAGCTTGCTTATGTCAGCATCTCATTTTTTAGCATATCTGTACAATATGCCAGGGAAGAAGAAGAGAAATTGTAAGATCAATTTCATTGCAGGCCTCACGGAGGCTTGAAATTGGTTTTTATTTGTGCCAAATACAAGAGCAATTCATCTAGAGGAACCCAGTTGGATATTTTTCCCTGCAACAAGTGAACAAATATCATTCTATCACATTAACAATTTTCTTAGTCAATGCATAATAATAAATGCAAATTGACAAACTCGACGAATGGAAGCCAACTACAAGTTCTGATTGTTCTATGATGTTCCAATCAGCTGGACATCAAAAGCTTATACCAGAAATAGCATTCTCAAGTACCCAAGATGGCACATCATACTAAGAAAATTAATAGTAGAATGACATCAATGTTTTATCAAAGAACACAGTGCTCTATAGTCAGCAGTAAGCCTCATTAATGAATTAAGACTTTAGCCAACATTAGGGTTCAACAGCAAATTCATGGGATCACTAGAAACGGTAGTTTGTGGTTATTTAAAGATGGGAGGCTAAGTTGGTAAAAAATAATGCATGTCCACAGAATTAGCTCCAATAGGTAGTCTGAATGCAGAATGAGATGTCTAATATATTAGCTCAAGGTGAGTTTGGCAAATTAATCATTGGCAAGTCCATGTTACTACCAAGTGAAATTTTAAGGGCATTGTAATATTAAGCTGTCCCTTTATCTCTTTCCATAAAGTGGTGAGCATTTAACTCATAATGACGGCATTTTGTAAGCAAAGTCCCAGGTGCTGGTAATCCAAGATCTCCTAAAACAAAGAGAAGGGGTACCTATGGTTAATAGGAACAAGAGGAGAAAAGGATCACCTTTCTCTACTTTTGTCCACTACAAATGGTGACGCTCAGGATAGTGCACTGATGGGGTTCCCTCATGAGTGTGGGTAAACGGGATGCCTTCCCCCAAGTTGAGCAAGAGGATTTTGCATCATGCACCCAATAAGATCATATCCATGTGAACCCCTTATTTTAATATGAATTTCCTCTACATATGACCACCCATGAACATAGACCATGAACTTTTTTACTTTTTTTGATATGGTGGTTATTCACTGTACTCGGGTTTAAACCTGGGACTTGCCACTTCGAGAGATGAGTGTCAACTAACTGAGTTACCAGCTCTTGGCTCTTCTTTTCTATTACTTGATTTGCTTGTTTCATTTGGCTCTATGGGCTTTGCATACGTTACCACAACTAAAATACTCAGCCTTTGAGTTGTTTGGTCTGTGTTGGATGAAAATTATGCCAGTGAACTTGGCAGAAAAAGATGGTTTCACTCCACCTCATCCGATTTATAGCGCTAATCTTATTAGTTTGACAAAAATAACATTCAAGAAACAGCCAAAAGTTCCCTTTGTTTGGCTCTCTATAATATCTTCAATCCAATTACCAATAAACGAAACTGGATGATCAATTAGCAAGACCAAAGACAACCAAGACGACCAAGTCTAAAAGAATCTCCTCAAAAGTTCTAAGTTTCCAAAAATCTAGGTTACAGTCCGATGATAATTCTAACTATCATCTCATTTTCACGAATAACGACTCCACTGAAACAAGAAATCAAGAAAATCCTGCCTTAAACAGCACAAAAAATGTAAAGTTTTCCAGGTAAAGCTTTTCTAAAAAAATCAAAGTACCGTATTAAATCAACAAAGAACACTAAACAAAAACCTATCCACGAACGAAAAAGAAAAGAAAAAAAAGGGTACCCCAACCCGATGAGCACCTGAGAAGACGATGCGGCAAGATTAGGGTTTCTTCCGAGACCAAACCAAGGGCGCCTCCGGTCGCAACCCGAAACGGAAGCGAACGACGACGACAACCGAGAGGACAACAGAAAAGAAGTGAATCCAGCGACAGGTTGGCACAAATAAGGAAGGTCCGCCGGGCAGTCGTCTCAGAGGGAAGCCATCGCCGCCTTCGCCATGGATCTCGGCTCCCCCTTCTTCGCCTACGTCGCCATGGGCAAGCAAAGACGGTCGCAAGCTCTCTTGCTCTTCCCTCCCTCTCTCTCCGCGATCGCCCCGTGGCCCCTCTCCCCTCGCCTGTCGTCCTTTTTCGGCCCCCTTTTCGCCTAATTTTCCATCGTCGAGAAATGGATTTTTTTAAAGAGAGAGGGGGTGGGCCACGAGACGATTTGCATATGAAATAAGTGGATGGGGAGAATTTTTTTTGTTATATGAAAATGGAAATTTTGTTAATCAATTATGAATGTAATATATATATATATAGAAGGAGAGTAATGCATAGTAATAAATAAAATGAATGAATCAAAACTTTCAATCCACCTAGATATATTGAATTTTCTCCTTGATCGAAAAGGTATCAATACTATATTGTTACCCTCCATTATTGTCTAGAGTAACAATTCCATTGTAATTATTGCTATTATATTCTAAAATTTCTAATTAAAAGCTTCTATTCCAAATTCAAGAACTAGATTGAGCAATAATTGATGTTATTTTGCTTGTTAAATGGAACATGCAAGGCTGGGGCTGTTGGCTGGGTCAAAGTAAAGGTATAAACCCATTCTTTAAATGAAGCAAGGGGTGTTTGCTTGGTTTTTATTATTGCAGATGAGAGGAGTATGTGCCCATTTGCTTAGGCATTGAGCACCTGATGTGAAGCAATATATTTCTCAAAAAATAAAAATCAAGAACATAACTTGCAACTCTTAATTTCTAGCTAGGCTGCATAACCAATATCATTTAGCTTTTGAAAAAGACTGGTCGGATGGTACATCACATATAAATTTATCCATAATCAGTATCACATCATCACCATAGAAAATAGACTTGATTATGGATGGCAAAATGAAGTGAAATGTATGTGAGCTAGTTTTACATCAGAATATTTTTGATGAGTTGAAATATTTTTTAATAAAAATTTTAGCGCAATCTTCCTTTGAAAAGAAGAGATAGTACATTTGTGGCATGTCCTATAATAAGAAAAAGAAAAAAGATTTTTAACATGATAGCAAGACTTATGTTTTAGGGAGCCATTTTTGTTGAGAATGTTGGAGGGATTCAATTGGGCATAAAGATTTGCTTTCGCTCCCCTTCCTTTCGCATGAATATGGATCAAGTTTAGCCACAAAAGACTGAACAAGGAACAATAGTCATAGAGAGCAAACAAAACATTGACATGTACCCAATGTAAGAAGGTAAAAGATAAGTGGTTGGTAAAAAATAGAAAAATGTTTGATGTTCTAAATCAGCCAGTTAATTTATAGCATTCTAGTACACCCCAACAAGACAAAACTGATGAAAAAATTTGGAGCCATGCCAACCAACACCGATAGCTCCTAGTCCTCCTCCACCTCCTCTCTCCCCTCAACACTGGTTATCAAAGCTTTATTATAATTCTTTATCCCAAAAAAAAGCTTTATTATAACACATGTTAATAATATTTTTATCATGATTAATTAGCTTCCGGTGAAAAATGAAGTCTGACATAATGGTCAAAGTCTTAATTTTAGGATGCCAATCTTCCCTATTTACACCATACAAATGTTAAATAGCTAATCAGTTATTTTGTTTTAAAATGTTTCTTTTTCAACTTTCTTTAGACATTCATCCTCTAAATAAGCTTAACTCCAATACTAACCATGAATTTTAGATGAGAACTTTAACCACAAGTTGAAAAATATAAGTGTGAGCATGAAGTGTCGTTTTGAGCTTGATAGTAAGTTTCCAAACAAAAGTTGGTATCAAGTATGTATCATACATTTCTAAGATACGTATAGGTGCGAGCTACAATGTTTTTATTTTTCAATATATGAGATTTACTAAACATGAAAAAAAATAAAATATGTATCTGTGAACATGGAGTGTGTATCAGGCTTGTTAACATGACTCATAGGTGAGGTAGTTTACACTGTGTGCCATCTAGTTATAATATGTGTATGGTATAGAACTATATCATATTTTTTTTTTTTAATTAATAAATTTTAAAGTATCATGCAGGATGTCAAAGCATTTATTATGAAAATTCAATATTTTCTTTTCCCTTAATTAAAACACCAAGTTTTGAGGGGGAAAAACTGTTTATTAGTGAGATAGGGTGTATTAGTCATATGTGATTTTAATATGAAAATACTATTTTATGATACTTGCCCTTAGAAAAAAATGAGGTTTAGCATCATTATATGAAATTAATCAAATGATTCAGAAAAAGGTCAAAAAAAAAAAAAAGGATGAATATGCATATTATAAA
Source organism: Elaeis guineensis (assembly GCF_000442705.2). Taxonomy (NCBI): domain Eukaryota; kingdom Viridiplantae; phylum Streptophyta; class Magnoliopsida; order Arecales; family Arecaceae; genus Elaeis; species Elaeis guineensis. The sequence continues at coordinate 73,517,335 of NC_026007.2, read as the reverse complement.
TCTCGATAAAAGCGGCACCCATGCAGTTTCCTGTTTCCACATATTTTTTAGGGAAAAAGTCAAAACTATCAATAAAAAGATTAAAAGATTTCATCTTTCAATATTTCTTGAAGAATAGAAGTGGGGAAAAAACTCATATCAGTTCTTGCATAAAAGTAGCTGGTAGACTGTAAAAGCTACAGAGGTTTCTCTAATCCTTCTCCTTTTTGCATCTCTACAGATTTTTCTGTTCACCACGGTTTTATTAAAAAAAGAGAGAAAAAATTTGGAAATACTCATATATCAATTTTCCGAAAAAGAGGAAGATATGCTCAAACCAGAATTTGAATGGAAGTTGATGGATGGCCTGTGCAAACAAAGATTTTTCAGTCTTTTCCCCTTTTTCCCCCTAAGCAGAAGGTTTGTGCTCCTAATATTTGGATATCAGTGTTTTGCCCGTTCCCCTTTTCCCCACAGGCTAGATTATGAAAGAGAGGTGTTCATCCATAATAGCCTCAGCGCATTCTGTTTTTTACCCCTTCCAGCTCGGACTCCGCATACGCATTGGGACACCACCCACCATTTTTCTTAATAAATTATCTCAAATCATGAAGAGTTTCGGAATCCTGCTGCAACTTTTCAGCAAATGTTTGAGGGAGAGCCCAGGTGCAGAAAATCTAACACACATGCACACAACTTCAAGAAACGACAATGATACTGAGTCCCAAGACAGTTACACATTCACCCGCACACATAAACAATCTATAACCAGGATTAGATTGCTGATATCTCAATTTCACGATGAAGACAAGAATATGTTTATTTTTATCCCTCAGAAAATCTGATTCAGAAAATAGGAATGGCAAAACCTACCATTCAATTTGTAATAACTAAGGATACAAAATTTTTTTAAGGCCTGTGTCCTCCATATGCAAAATACACATTACAGGGGGAAAATACAATGGGGAAAGTTCTTTCAACTGGATGTCTTCTTCTTCTTTCTCTTATGTGATCTAGAAATTTTTGTTGTGTCCATGTTGTCGTTCAGCAGATGTTCGTACTCCTCTACATTTGCAAATGGTGATCGTCGATTCTTCCCATCAAACTTCCTTTTCTTTCCCTTCTTTGTCTTAGCAGCCTGACTGGATTCATCTTCATCACTCTCACCACCAATAACATCATCATCAACATCAACATCACCATCTTCTTCAGCAATACCATCCATGATATCAAGACTATCATTATCACCATCATCACTAGCACTACCTTCATCACGTTTTCTCGCAGCAAGATTGGGAGGTAAACCAGCCTCTGCATCACTCCATCTCCAAGTAAGTCATCATCATCCTCATCAGCAACTCTGTCGAGATCATCATAGTCATATTCTCCATCAGCTTCCTCCAATGGGTGATGCCCGGACCCCAGCATGTTATCAATCTTCTCTTCCTCACTCTCGTCACTTGCATCCAGAAAGTCCTCTGCATCTTCATCATCTTGTGAGGCCTTCTTCTTTGCCTTCGGTTTCTTTGACGAGCTTGTTTTGTTCATGTAGAATCTATGGAAGACAACATCTTCCGGAGGCACTTCATCCTCTGCCAACTGTAGTATCTCATCACCAATTAGATGATGGTTCAGGTCAAGCTGCAGATAAAGAAAGCCAGATCAGTTTGATGGAGACCAATGTGACCATAAAAAATTGGAAAAGACATGATCTATTTTTCACAAGAAACAGGGCATAGAATGACAAAAATCAAATTTCATGTCATGGTAAATAAGATACGGTTTGCTCAAGATCATAATGTAAATGTATCTACACATGTACATATGCCCATGTACATATGTACAATCATATGCATGTCAATATTTACAACATATATGTACAGATAGATCAGGAAAAATAGAAGCAAGTGATATGACAAATGAGAACCCAGAAATATGAAGTCAGAAGTTAAAGTACCGCATCTGTGGAAGTGGGAGAAAGAGATTATAAAAAAAAGGTGAGGCTGCATGTCCCACCTGGATACAGGGAAGGAGTTGATGCAGGAGGAATCAAAAAAGCAAATTCTAAAACATATAATAAGAAAGATTTCATAACCAAGCGATTAGATGCCAAAAAGGGGTGGAGCTTGTCTTTGACAAATACTCAAATAGTAGCCTGTTTAAAAAATAATTCAGGGAGTAAAAAGGGAGTCCATATCTTGAACGTAGATTATAGATTTTATATCCCTTATTTTGTATGTGGATGCCTGCCCTCAACATCTATCAGACATGATTTCATAGAACTTGAAAGATTTTATAACCAAGTTATCATGAAGCTAGACAAGGTGTGAAGCCTGTCCCTTTGACAAATACTCCCATATGAGCCAATTTAAAAAATGACTGAGGGAAAAAAAGAGGTATATTTTAAAGGTATACTGTGATTTTATATCCCTCATTTTGTATGTACATGTCTGCACTCAACATCCATCAAACATGCATCACACACACTTAATACTAGCATGATAAACGAGAAAGCAAAATATGAATTAGAATAATTAATTAAATAAATTAAAGGCTGCAGAATAAAATTCAGAAGTAGTGTTGATGCAGAGAAATGGAAATGTTACCAGCATTACTGATAATAACGCATCATACAGATAAAGCATGTCCAATGACAACTGTACAAAATATTCTTGCAGAAGTTTGCAAAAGAAATAGAGGCCAATTTTGTATTTAGAAAAACAGATCGGTATTTTCAAGGAAGAAAAAGAAATCCCATAAATTCAAAAAAAAAAAACATCAGTGAATAAAAAAGTTTTAGAAAAAATTGATTGTAGCAAGCAAGCCATGATAACAAAAGCTGAACATGTTTCTATACTTAATGACTAGATAGTGTCAAGACCATGCCATGAAGACAACTAGACAATGTTTGACAGTTTGCATGAGTAGAGATAGAGCACTTGGACGCCTGAATGAAATACCATAAAATATCCCACGTTGTTTGAGGAAAAATGCACTTGGAATGGTATATATGACAGGGCCCACCATTGGTTATGGAATGGAGTCAGCCACATGTATAAACAGTACCTCATATGTCAAAAAAGGTAATTTCCAATATACCAAAATTCTAGGGACACCAACATACAGGACACAATATGGATAAGGTAGGCCATTCAGACATCTCTAAAATTAGTATCCTAACTGTATAATTGACCAGGCAAGCCCAATAAACTATGCAAAAATGCGATTACAAGGTCATGAGATCAACCAAGATATAGCACCAAGTGCAGTCATTTATGAAGTACAATGAGGATCGCACCTCCAGTAGCAAGGAAAATTGTGTGGTTAAGAGACAAACCTTTCTTGCAGGTGCAATTTGAGAACCGCCATGCCATGTACCTTCTGCTCTCCGGTTTGGCTTTGGTTTCTTCTCCATGAACTTATCAAGAAAGGCACCAAGCGATAAGTCATTTATTGGATCACCATTATAAACAATGTTGGCTCCTGATAATAGCGTTCGAGCCATGGTCGCTGCTGATGGGTGCGCATGCGCAGCCAATACTGTCAACTCCCACCAACTTGCTCGGTCCGCATTGCTATTAAAACAAGATAAACACACTCAAACCGTATCCATGATCCAATTACTTAAAGTAGGATGCAGTTGATTATATTTAATACCCCTTATACAAAAATATCCACAAGCAGTACCTATATTGTGACAAGATTAAGAGACACATCTTCTTCATGGAGAGAAAGATAGAATATGACACAAAATGCAAGAAACTAAAGAGAAATTAAAAATGATATTACCAGATGGTGGTAATGGAACTAGGTTACAAAATCCCTAGTATGCCAGAAAAATTGACAATCCATAGCATCACTCTACACAACCTAGAACACATTGGACCAAAAAGAAAAAAATTGCAATCATTTCCCCCAACCGAAAAAAAAAAACATTGATTCATTTAGCAGAATGATCGCAACACCCACATCATTTACAAGCACACAAGTGCACTCTCCATCATGTACACATGCTTATAAACTACCATAAAGAGCACATGCAGAAATTCACACTACAGATTGTGAATTAAAGAAATTTCATATCCCATAAGTCTGCTTTTCTATTTGTTCTTTTACCCTAGATGTATTACATAATTTGATTTTATTTTGTTGGCAAGAGTCTAAAATTCAGACAAACTTCTACAGATGACTGAATGGCCAAGACCAAGATCCAAGATACAAATGACCAAGTACCATGACATGCTCTAGTTTGGATAATAAGAATCAATTTTAAAAGAAGAGTACAAACAATTTTCATTGGAATCACTTTTGAATATGTGCTGCAAAATAGTACCACCAAGACAAGAGGACTAGAAAGTAGAAGCTGATCTGAGACCACCCAAATCCACAATCATTGTAATTTATATACACAAGGTTGGATTTTTCTCCAACAAAATCAAATTGGACACATAACTAGTCACATTTTTCTACCTGCATGGACAGTAGGCAACTGACATCATTTAAAGCTTAGAGTTTGATAGCATGTCCGACATGGGAGAAATCAACAGTATTGAATGATGTATTTCAGACAATAAAAGCAGATACTTTGAGAGGTTGAAACTAATACCAGTAGGAGGGTTCCCTGTGACGTGGATCGTAACCTACAGGTAGTTTTGACCTCATATGAGATGTTTGAACTTCTTCTTTACTTCCATCACTTACAGTTTTAATTCTTGAACCATCACTAAAACCATCTTTGACTTCAGAGTCATAATCCTCCTTATAGTTTGAATTCTGCAATTTTTTACCAGCTTCTGAAGCATTGGAACAGCCTGAATTTGCTGAATTTCCAGGTGGTGTCATAGCTAAATCCTCTGTGCCTTCTATGATGTCCTCGAAGTGCTCAAGATCATCATCAACAGACTCATTTTGCAGCACCATAGTCCTGCAAATTGGCAAAGCAGATGTCGTACCATCTTTTATAACCCCAAGACCCTAAGGGTAATATACAATAGCCAATGGTGTAAAGAAAAAACATACCACAATGGTGGCTTTGCTTTAAGAACCTCAGATAGTATAAATAGGCATCCACATGCATATTGAGGGGGCCGCTGAAGAGATACCTGTCCAAATAACAAAACTAAGGTGGTAAAGATTGACATGGTAGAGGGTCCTCAAAAGCTAAATAAAAGTAAAGCAATGCCTTCCCTCACCAAGTTAAATATGTCAGATCATTTTCAAGTATATAGAAAACAATGCCCATGTGTGAAGCATCATTGAAACCAACAGATTTAAAATAGGATTTGCATCAGTCTTCAGGCAGTTCAATTTGCCGAACAATAACCATTATCATCAAGACTTGTCAAAACTATTTGGAATAAACAAGTTCATGAGCAATGATATAACACTGCGTATGGTGAACCAGAACACATTCTCAACTTCATACATGTAAACCAAAAAAAAAAAAATCCCTGGTCTCATAAAGAACACATTGAATTAGGCAGATGACCAAATAATCAGTTTTCTCACCATAGAGAAACACCAAGTCATTGTTTAATTTAGGCAAATTAAAGTATGAGAACTAACTCAGCAGCTCAGCTGCTTATATAGGAAGTGCTTCACTGCCACAAGAAGCATGAGTGGAAATGGCCAAGGAGATGCTGGAATTTTGTCAACAACAGCAGCCACGCTGCCCCAGTGTTTAGTTTTCTGTAGCCAGAGAAATATCATTCTTTGAATCCCTGCAAACTAACAGTGGACTGTAGCAGGTTATATTAAGGGAAAGATGACTGAAGTTCCTTAGAATCTCAAACATCAGAAAAGGCGACTAATTTCAAGGATGTTTCCACAAGACTTCCTAAGCAAACTCCAAACAGAAATGGCCTAGGTTGAAATTAGTCACCGAATCCAGTGATATCAATTAGCAGTTTTCCACTATGATTTGTTTGAAATTTATTGTTATTCCATGGAATCTAACATTTGATGCCATATGCAGATTGCCAGGGCAACACTGATAAATGAGCATATATATTCAACTTAAATCAAAACTTTTAAATGTCACTGGTGTAACTGTTGAGGTGCTACCTAGAAGTTGAAACTATTAAAAGTCACGGATGTGAGAATCAGTTCAAGAATTGCATATTATTCTCATTTCCACAAAGACAGAAATTTAAGCATAGAAAATGAAATAAGAATATGCATCGTTATTGTCAAAACAACCTTGGCCAGAATTGAGAATACAACCTTAAGTTAAACATAAATGTTCCCGAAGTTTAACCATATGGAATCAACAAATCATAAGTCATTTAATGCTGTAAATGTAACCCACAAACCAACACAGAAGCTATAAACTGCATAATTCTATTTGAAGCAGGCTTTTTTCAGATCCGGCCTTGTCAGTTACTAGAACACCAAAAACAGAGAGGTTGACCAGCATGATACAGAAGCATGTGTCAATTAAGTCACTAGTTCAACTATTCAAATAAATAAGCAGTTTTGACAATTGCACAAAAATGAGCAGACTAGAAGAGTCAACTCCCAGAAACATCTCAAGAGAAGAAGCCCATGAAAATAATGGGAAAAAACTCCCATATATATGAGAGAGACAAGTTTCATCACCAACCTGTAGGAGGCGCTTTGAAAAGGCAGCTACCCGCTTCAAGTTTATATCATTTTTCATTGCTTTGACCAGTAATCCAAGAAACATTTCTGGCTGAAACATCAAAGAAACATTGTTGATATATTAAAGAAACTTAGCAAAGACACTGCAGATTGTCAAGAGAACATATTCAAGCAAATGGATGATAATCTAAAATAAATGTTTTAATGACAAAAGGACCTTAAAGAACAAAGCAGGAGGTTTTTAAAACTGCTTCTTCAATTGATGCTAGCGAATGCTGCCAAGGTATCCAGATGGAAAGCCGGTGGCATGCAAGCTGATCACCATGTTTCATATAGGTCCTCAAAACAAGGCACAACAGATTTAAGAAACTAGTTGTGCATTGTGTATAAACATGTGTGTCAGCATGCATCCATGTGGCAAATAAGCACAAGAATCCAGAACGTTGAAACATTGGATAAGCCATTAGCAGCTACTCATTGATCACTATGCTGTTGCTAATTTCTTAGTTACCCCTAACCATCTACAAATCAGCCTTCAATTTCTGAGTTTCAATGACGTTCCAATATTTCTAAAAATGAGTGAAAAAGATAAATTTACTAATGAGTGAAAAAAAATTACAAGGGGCATCCCAACAATTTGCAACAACCCCCTTCCACTCAAGAGAATATGCTAACTCATTGGCCACATGTGAATTACAAAGACATATATTAGCTAGTAAAACTCATGATTATTTGATTGGTCTTTATTCTTTAAGAAATGAGAATTATCAAAAACATAAGGCAATCCACTGAGGTGCAATTTTTATGAGTCTTTACAAGAGAATAATTGGAGAATATGAAGAGCTTCTCTAGATGTCTTTTTCTTCTTTTTTTTTGGTTGGGGGTGGCCGGGGGTGGGGGGGGGGGGGGCAAATATAATGCGGCATGGAGTTCCAGCGCACGAGCTTATATTCAACACTGGAATGAAGAATAGTGTCACAATTTGTTACAAGAGGCAGTGCCTGTGAAGGACAGGTTTTGACATGCCTGTTTAAGCGTTATGACCTGGATGTCCAAACTGCAAGAGGTTACAAAACTTGGTTTCCACCAGAAGAATTCTCGAAGTGTATAAAAAATGGTATGAAAATTTAAATAAGCAAGACATTTTGCTGATTATGTAACTAGATTTATTCTGTTCATAGATTGAATTTTAATTGTTTTAAAAATTGCAGTTTATGAGTTGTGAACATTCAGGATCCCTAAATGTAGGCACCAGAACTAAACAGCATAAGCCCATTCATCCAGTGAATGAGCTATAGAGCAATGATTACAATGGAAATTTCAAATACACAAGCATGAAGCAGGCAGCACGCAAAATGCAGATTACCTTAGATGAAGTCACGGCAGCAGGAGTCAGAAGCTTTGAATACAAAGCACGATAAAAACGGTCGCTTGCAATCTGATTCTTGGAAGTGATCTGATACAGAAGCATTAATGCCTGAACCGCAATATTGAAATTTTCAGAATGGACCTGGATTCAAAAGGATAAAGTTGCATGAGCTTTCCAGAATACCAATCTTATTTTCAAGAATGAAATTCCAACATTACTAATGTTTAGACCTGTTCAACTGTTGGGTCAGGTTGGGTTTGGGCCACCTGAGGTCTGATATCAAGACCAAAATCTCAGGCCCAAAACAACCCCATCCTGGTCTTGAACCTGAAAACATGAGCATAAGCTCAGCCCAATTGGAAATGAGGGTGCCTGTGCCCAACCAGACCAGCCTGCCAGGAGGTGGGAATAGATAGAGAGGGTGAGGTGGTGGTGGCGGCATTCATTTTCGCAGAGATGGGAGGCGGGGAAGATGGTGGTGATTGTTTCTGGAGAGAGAGCGAGAGGGAGGGTGAGAGAGAGAGGGGGGACGAGAGAAATGGGCTGGTGCAGGTTGGGGAAGGGGAGTGGTGACCACTGGATGATGGCGGGGCAGGGGAGAGTGATTAGAATTCTCCCATCCCTTCCGTTTTCTTTTCTTTTTTCCAATTTCAAACTTTGAATATTTGATAATATGCATAACATTATATATTATACAAATTGGCTGCGTTGGGCTGAGTTGGGAAATGTCAATCCCGTAAAATTTCAGGCCTGGGCTCAGGCCATCAGACCGAAACGCTCAACCCGGGCATGATAAAAATCGGGCCAGGCCAGGGTGGGTTTATTCTGCACAAGCCTACAAATGTTGATGTCCAGCTCATTAACTCACCAATCTGAAAAGTATTGGGGTTTGAACGTCAACAATATCATCAGCTTCGTCACTTGAAACAAAAGGAAATGCTCTGTTAACTCCCTGCAAAAAATGGGGTGTCAACAATAGATGTCTAATTAAGATTAAAAATACTGAATATCCATCCTAACAAATTATTTTCAAACATGAATGGAGATCTAGTTTTCAGGAGAAATTTAATCAGAAATCATCAAATACAATCACTTCCAGATTTGACATTTTGCTTTTGCCTGATGGCAACAAAAACAACATGCATGATTGCCATCTTGTACGACCCAAAGAAAGGTTGCACGATTGCACTTCATAGATTTAGGAAGAGTGGAAGAGTTATCTAGAAGTAACATATACCAACAAGATGTCCTTAACACAGACTCCATATTTATTTATTTTTTAAAGAAGGTAATCTTTTTTTGTTTTGGTTACTTAATACCATACTTATACCTTGGCATTTTTCTTTTTAGTGATCATTTTTGCAGGGAACGATAAGGAAAAAAAAAAATCCACATTGAATTCATAAAAACTAATCACGAAATCTTTTAGAAAACTTAGGTCTCAATCAATCTATAGATGCACAAGTTACACAGCTGATTCTCTTAAATACATTTCAGTAGATCATGGATTCAATAACCAGTAGAGCAGGATGGTACCTACAATACCATGCTGCTCCATCATGAAATTGGCGCCAGTATGTATGCCAAGACATCACTACATCATAGGATAGGGATTTACCAATTATCCTGACCGGTACCAACCGGTAACAAGGCCAAATACAAAGTCCATCTTGATCAGAACGGCAACTTATTTTTTAATATATAAACATACGAATAGGACGAACAGGCCATCCTGATTGGTATGAACCAATGCCAAGGCCGGTTCAGTCAGTACCAAGCCTATCCCATTTGGTAGGACAATTTTTTTAAAACAAAAAAGATGGAGGGGCATGTTGGCTGACAGAGTTAGAAGTGTAAAAGGCAAATCGATAAATCATGTACAAAATTATACTAGAAACAGAATCTATCTGACTCAATAATAAAAAGGAAACAGGCTAAAATTATTCAACCACAAAATTATGGAAATCTAGACTCTGTATCCATCAAACTAGCTCGAAGCTTGGACCATGCATGGTAGAGATCAGAGAACAAAATTTAATACTTGTGCTACAATGCTAGAGACAATGAACTCCCATAGTGGATTATGCTACAGCTTCAATTCATGTCCATATTGCACATCAAAAAAAATAAGAATGACTTTATATCCATGCTACATATCAAGGGCCCCCCAAAAATTCCAAAAAAAAAAAATCCTTAAATCGCTATCACCCTTGATGCTGTTATTTCAATCCTTGCAGTACATATTAATGGATATATTGACATACTTACAGTTAGGAGTGCAGATAAAAGCCGAGAATCCATCTCAACATTAGATCCCGAAGAAGGTTCCTTTTTGCCATTTTGAAGAGAGCTTGTTATTTTTCCTTTATCTTTTTTGCCCTTTTCCTTTCCATCCATGCTTTTCTTATTATTTTTGGCCCTTTTACTCATCTTTTCACCATCATTAGCCTCTGAAATCAGTACCTGAAATAGCAAGTGCAAGGCACTAAGAATAATTCTTGAAAAAATTAAAATGGATGCACAATTTAAGCAGGTCCGTGTGCTCAACGTGTTATATAACAAGTATCTTTTCTAGAACGATGGAATGGAGAAGGCAACAAATCACATCCATAAAAGGAACCCAATCAAACTACTTAAACACACAACAAACCCAAAGGCAAACTGTCTCAGACTAATATTTGAACTGTACCACCATTTAATGTTTGAGTGCTTGTCCCCTTGCAGAGCACTATTTAGAAATATTGTAATAGCACCAGAGTAATTCATTTGCTAGACTCAAACAGTTTGCTTACTGTCCTAATGACATAACAATAGAGATAGACTGATAGGTTTCCCCAAGAAGTGATAGCATCTCAACTAGAACAATACATGAGCTGAAATGGATACCTTTGACGTTGCCTCTGCTTTTTATGAAAATTTCAGGTACCAGTATAGAAGATAAACTTCTGAACATGATTAAAAATTAGCAAAACGGCATTAATAATGCACATTTAAGTGTGTAATGGAAGAGAAATGGGGTGCAGATGGAATATGTCAGGTATCATTCTGAATTGAAAGACTAATTCTACAAAAAAGAGATTCAAGTCACATCAGATTTTAATATGTAACTCATGTTGTACCCAAATTATTGAAACTTTGTTGGTTAATATAGTTGTTAGTGCATCTAGTTTTTGTTTGCATCCATCATTGCCATTTGCCAGACCAAGATTGCGACCTAGGGCTGCATTTGGTTGTGAGTTAAAGGAGGGTTAAATGGGAAAAAGATCCCTTCAACCCATTTATTCAACCTTAACCTGACAAACACTCTTCAGCCCATTTATTTGACTTCAACCTGACAAACATTTAAAAAGCAACCAATTTATTCTGAGGGCGAAACAGACATTTTGCAAAGTTTTTAAAACGACCTTTCCACCCAACATAGAGTAAACTGTTCCACCCTATAGCGCGGAGTAGTTTATTCTGGAGTAAAGAGGGTTAGGGTAAGTTAACACACTAATTCTGGGTTAACTTATTCCAATCAAATGCAGCCTAAGTGGGTTAAATAATGGTTCTAGCACTAAGACTAAACCAAACCTAGTGGTCCATGTTTGGGCATAGCTTGAGTCTAGAATATCATTTAGGTCAAGTCAAAAAGATCCAGGTGTAATAATCCCACTTGCACGAGCATGTGAGGCTTCTTCAGATGCATATTTAGCTGTCAGGAGCACTCATCTTGTCCTTGTTCAGGCATCATGGAAAAACATGTTATGAGCAATGATAAACAATTTGTAAGTGTTCCTTTAATTGCTTTTCTTTCATTTCTGGCTCTAATTGTTGCTTGCTTTTTCCATTGCATATGTTGTCAAACTTCCAGCATTGACCGTCAGTTCATCATGGTTCCTGTCAAAACAACAGCCATGAAGAGTATTCACAGGAGTTGTTCTTCTAATTGGACTTTGTTTATTACAAAAAAGGTAAAGAAAAACACTTGATACTTCTCTGAAGGAAAGCAGCTCTGACTGTGATAATAAAGCTGGCCATCAGACTAATGAGATAGAACCATAAAGAGAGATTAAGAGATAAATATGATCATGATATCTAGAAACGGAGGTTAACCAAAAATGATGGTTCCCCCATAATACATGTATTCTCACCTTTATTCACAGAATTAAGAACAGAAAATCAACAAAAATTAGCAAGATAATGACTAGCATGTTACAGAGCTGTATCTTGCCTTAAAAAGAAGCATTTAGTTATTGAAGATGGCAAAGCATCATGATGAGATGAGTTTTGATCCAAAAGCACATCTCATAATAAAGAAGCTTGAACTGTACCTTAAAGAGCGCGAAATATACATCAACTAAACGTTTTGCTATTCTAGGTCCATCTCCTTTTTTACTAAGAAGAATCTGGCTCAAAAAATTAACCTGGAGAAGAATACGTAATTATTACCATGAGAAGGCTCAATATAACAAGAGGTATTCTCTTTTAAGAAATAAAAAAGGCATGAATATGAAAGAGGCAATCAGCAAAAATATATGATTATTCATGCACTTCAACTGATGAATAAAAATGATTTATCTAAGGCAGAAAGAATAAGTGCTGGGTGAAGTCAAGATCAGCATCAGAATATGATATTGAACAATGTTAGATGCCCAATTTGTGCTCAAAAGTTTGTTCATTAATCTAAACACATGTATGCTTTATTTACTTCCCTCACAGGAAAGTGCTATCCATATTAGCATCTATATTTCCTATTTTTCTTAACAATATACTGTTAACAATATGATGGGCACCATCCAGAACAAATCTCTGCCAACAACAATTGCTCCTACAGAGTTAAAAATGCCATGCACCAGTAGCACTTCTACAGCAGGATCACTATCACCACTCCCACACCTACCAGCAGTTCTCAAGCCGTGCGATGAAAATTAGTTAGTACAGAGAGCAAATCTTCTAAGAAAAATATCATATTTCAGAAGTAACTATAGGATGAACAGCAAGGAAAAAAATCAGCCATTAGAACTATCATTGTCCCCCTGAAACTTGCAGGGAAGGACTGCAGATTCCTAGAGAAGCTAGCTTACATCTAATTTTTATACCTCCAACATAACCATCATCTTAACCATCAATGTAATAAAATTTTAGTCAAGGTTCACCACCTAGGTACTGGACTGTGTACTAGTACCATTCTATTATAGTGCTGATATACGGTTCGGTATGGTAGAGTATGGTATGGTAGTGTCGATATGGGGGTGGTATGCTGTACCAATACGGTATGGTATGCCCCATATCGGGTGGTATAGGATGGTACAGCAAACCTTGATTCTAGCCATTGAAGTGATTAAGTCAAAGCCACAACTACCAGAACCACTTTTACCAACATGAATTTATCCACAGTGCCCCAGGACACATTATGTCTGGTCTCACGATTCTTATTACCAATCGTTTCTATCAGATGTTGCATGCAACATGAAGTCTTAGATATTCTTGCACCAAGTCCTGGTCATAATATGCTTTCTGAATATTATTGCACTTTAGCAGAGTAAGAAAAATAACAGTAAATTGTACTTGTATTCCTTTCAAAAGCTTTGAATCTAAAATCTTTGTATCATATAGCAGTATCAAAAGGTAAGTATGTGAACTGTGAAAACACAAGTTCAACAGAGCAAGTTAGAAGCCAACAACCCAAAAACAGAAAAGGAAGAGAACTAGTAGACAGTTTAAAGTGTGTTATTTTATAACCAAAAATGTGCAAATGATGGAAACATACCGCTTGATATTTTGCGCGCATTCCAATATGCGGTCTAAAGATAAACGAATCCACCTCATCAATAACCACTGCCTGAAAAGTACAAACAAAATAGAAATATGACACTGACTGGAAAACTAAACAATGAAGCAAGAAATACATCATAAATTATACATGCAAATACAACCATGTATCTGTAAATATGTATGATCAAAATCACTAATAGTAATACCATTTTTCCTTTCCCAATGGGGTCTTTTTTGGTGTGCTTTTTCTCTTTCCTTTTTTTTTATCTTAGTACTTTCCCAATATCTGATTTAATATTTTTCTTTTCTTGTTGATATCTTCATTACTTAAAGAACAGAAGTCATGCAGATTAAAGGATTAAATGTATGTATGACTTATATACAGAAACTCATGAAAAGAAAAATTGGCAATCAAGCTAAAGATATGCATCTTCAAATCTTTTTGCCATTATGTCCTCAAATCTCTCGTCAATAAAAATAAATCGAGAACATTAAAAAAAAAAACATCAGAAAAGGAATCCATATTTTTTTGCCTGTCAGGACCATTATCAGCATGCTGGCCTGATTGGGTATGAAATCAAGACAGACCAATACTGAAAAATATAATTAATATTAATAAAATAATTTTGCATATACTGATTCCTCATCTACTGACATTTGCAGCTTCTAAATCTCAACATACTGACGAATGGAATCGATGTCCATCAGTCAAGCTTAAGCGGTACTTAGTTCCTGCAATATGGCTCAAGGGATCCAATACACTCTCATAACTAAATGTCAAAGCTAGTCTGGGTACCTGACCAACTGTAACGAAATAGGATTAGGCCAGTTTTGAATCTAATCAATAGAAAAGAGGGGGAAGGCAACTATAAACTGTGTTTAACTTTTGTTACAGGGGACAGGGAAAAGGTGATTTACCTTCATATTAGGATGTGCAGATAAGAGGCAAGACAAGTGATAGGCAGCATTAGATGCCGCTTTCCTCTCTGGATCACCAAGCTGCATGGAGCCAATAATGGATCAATGTTTTGTATTAAATTTTCAGTTAAAATTCATTATTGACAGGATTTCTTTTCTTGTCCCCACAATGAAGAAATGATAAGAACTTTTTACAAGAGAAATATAAAAAGAAAAGCACTCACAATGCTTGAAATTAATTTTTTTTTTTGAAAAAAAAAAAGCATAATAGGCTGTAGGTAGAGAAATGTTACTTTATTGACAAGAGCAGTGAGCAACCTGCGCTCTTGTTCTGATTTACTCTTCAAAAGGGTGTAAACCGTCTGCAAAGAAAAGCAACATAAATGTGATAAATTATTTACTTTTGTTAAAGAGATATGCTTTCCCATACAAACATGTGGTGCTCCGGACATACCCCTCAAGTAATCACCATTAAAGAACACAACAGGACATCTTTAGGTATACAAAAAAAAGGAGAATTTTTTGCAGATTTTGGTCCCTGAAATATCCCTTGTGGTATTTTAATCCTTGAAATCTTGCAACTTATTGTTTACATATCCCTCAAGTTAACTAGATGACAACAGAATATTCTACTTTATTCGCCTAGCAGTGTTAATTTCATATCTTCTGGGCATTTTAGCTTCTAATTCTCAAACTTAACCAACCCCTTAACATGTTCCCCTCCACTGTTGGTCCCCTAGCACCCAAATCCTGAAAAAGAAGGCAAAGTGCGTGAGAAAATGCCCACTCCCGAGCCTCACATGTACAAACACAGAATTTTTGCAAAGTTTTTTATATATATATAAACATGAGCAAATCAGGAATTACAATGAAAATATGGTAGATTTCAGGGACCAATATGTAAAGAAAACCCTAATAAATGTCAATAATCACCCACACACCAGAATGTTTGTAAATAGTGGTAATGACAACCAACATAAAAAGAAAACACTTCCTTAGCAAACATATCTTATTATCTACGCCAAATAAGGAAACACACTTGTCCTCCAAAAAGACCAAAATATAGCACCATGACATGCTCAAGTAATTTTAAAAGCATGCATTAGTAACATACTAAACATGATTTCTTATCCTTCTAAGTAAGCTAATGACTATTTATCCAAGTAATTCGGCATAAAAGGATCTCAATATGCTATCGCCAGCCCACTAATCCTCACCAAAAAAAAGCTGCAGAAATTCAATAAAAAATAATTTTCCACTTGCACATCTCCCAATTTTGCAAAGACTCTCTTGACACAATGAATGTGTATATACTTGAGATGGCTATTAAGAGGACTAGAAAACAAATGGTAAGCCAAACAGAAAGCAATTTTTTTAATAAAACAATCTAATCTTATCCATACGCACAAATATATAGACCCTATGTTAGTTGTAAATAAATGTACATTAGTATAAAAAGAAGATAAAAAATAAAAAGATGGCAAATTCATCACTGAACAAAAATGTGGTGCTTTAAAACAAATCATGTAACATTATGCTACTCCAGCAAGTCGTCAGGCATTTGCAATATATATGCAGTTTGAAGTTACATGGCACTAGGTTGTACCAGTAACATACCAGCATGGTTTGAACCACGATATGCCCCCATAATGGTTTGCTGATACAAGGTGGTATAGCACAGCATGTACGGTAGTACATTAGCTCGGTACACCTTGAAATTGTGCACCACTTACCACCTAGGTATAAGGCGGTTTGTACAATGATGTTATCAGTTTTTCTAAACTAAAGATAGTTCAATCTTCATTTTAGTTAATAAAATTTGATATGCAATTGATTACTCAGGAGAGACCTTGATCAATAAATATTTTAAGAAATCAAATCTTCACAACAAAAATGATACCAGACTTGTATAAAAGTTGCAAGTGATATTCAGAAACTTTAGCACCCCATAGTTTTTTTCGAAAGCAATATATGTTAGCCGACAAACAAGGCCACGAAGCATAATTTTGAAAAAGAAACATGCAAGTAACAAGTTAAACAGCACAATACATCCTTGCAGTATAGTACTGAAATGTATGCAGAAAAGGACTCACCCAAATCAAACATAAGATGTACAGCATACTTGCCACCATGTAGATAGGGATTTGAAAGGAGAGAGGATTAATGGATTATGTACCAACCTTCATTGCTTTGTCTTTGAGATTAGGTAACATATCCTTCAGTGCTTCCTCGAGTGCAATAACAAATCGTTCATATCTATAATGAAAATGTTTGAACATAATAAAGATCACATAGAATAAAATAAAAGAAATATATAAAATTTTGGCTCCTAATGTAGACTTCAAATAAGTCACGAATTATATGTTGTTAACTGATTCTTCCAAGTCAATGGTTAAGTATGGTCATTTAGAGTTATCTAATTTAATCAGTTCCAATCTCCATGACATCCACACAAATATTTAATCCTCTTTCTCCAATGCTTGCATCAAGGTATATTTAAATTTATATTCCATAGGAGGTCAGATGAAAAATATCACAAATTTCAGCTGATGAATTTTTTTCTTTTTCCTTGGTTCTCCATCAAACATTGCAGTTTAAACTTGAGGGACGATGGATGAAGGGTCATAGATTGGGAGAAGGTCTAAGAGATCATGAATAATGGTATTGAAGATATTTGAAGATGCTAAATATAAGTATATAACAGAGCCTTGCATTCAACAAAAAGGGATGACAAAAATGGTTCCATGATAAACATGCATAATTATATTCAGTAACATTTAAGATCTAAAGTAGAACATTAAGCAACATCAAGTATAAGTTGAAACATATGGTGAAAGTTAGCCTTCTTTAGATTTTGAGAATTTGTTCTAATAAGAACGCACCTTTGCTTCAAGCATTCCTCCCAATACCAAAACAGTAAAAGAGAGAAACCATCTTTTGTTTCAGGCAAATTATCCAGGGGATGTTGGAAAAGGCTTTTCAACTTACGATCTGGCAGTAACCTGAAAGATAAACATTGAATAAGATATCAGTAAATATATTTGCTACTTTTGAAGGCTAAACCCATTATACAGCAGCAAAGAAAAGAAAGCAATTAAAAGTAGTTTGAATCTCATGATGATCGACAATCTTTGAGCAAAGCACACCAACTGTAGCTAACACATAAAATTTGATCTTGTTGGTGTGCCAACATTGTGAGGGTACATTAACACCAAAAAAAAAAAAACTCTAAGTTTCATGTTTTTTTGCACTTGGTAAAAACACCATTTGAATCATCAGATGTCCTCTTACAGAAATGACAATAAATCAAGTTACTTATATCTGATGGAAAGGGAAGCAAAAGAAGTCCATGTGCCATCTTGGCATAAAGCCACTTCATCTTCCAATCCATTCATACAATTTAAATATCATCTAATATTTGCAATATCACATGAAGAACTTGTTTATCCTGTTAAGAAGCAATGTGCAATAAATTATCTTTTCTAACTTTTCAACAACTCAATCCCAACTGTCAGGTCCACTTATCTTCACTTCTAAATCCTCTTGGAAATTACCAAATAATGTCCAGCATAAAATACAACAAAAGCTTTAACCATGCAGGATGATTAACTGCAAACGCCAAAGAGAACCATGGAAACAGTCTCATCTTATCTCATTTAGGAATATTGACAAGTTGAGTTCAAGAATTGCTATATGGCCATCTAACAACACAGCTCATGCATCTTACAAGCACTGAAACTGTAAGAAAAGCTAGTAAACTTCTTTTCCACCACTCTCATTCTAAGTGACAAATTACAGTGATCTACATCTTTAGGAAACTGCATTTCATCTTCCATCAACTAAGTACGATGCAATCCAAACTTCCATTTAATCCGCTTCCTTCTCACAGCCTCTTTCAGGCTCAATTTCTTGCCAATGTCTGAAATAACAACAAAATTTCCATTGATGCAAACACATTTCCATACAATAAAGCTAACATTAGTATGTGCATAAAGTTAAACACCAACTCTTCAAGCAGAACCACCACGAAATATTCCTTGAAACTCATTCCTAAATCCGACCAATGACTTATCCACATGAATCTTGCTTTTTTTTTGGTAAATCATAATGCTGCCCCACTTCTCCTCCCCACCCTCTTTGCCAACCTGGATGCACACCCTTTTTCTCATTATGCATGCCAAGTGGAATATCCTGCTAAAATTTGAAAAACAATGGAAGTTGTTTCCAAACATTCATATCCTTACATGCAAATAACCTAAATTAGTCTTCACTGGTTATTTGTCATGGAATTCCGTACCGGCTCAAACCGATCGGTACACCCCATATCGAGCCGGACAGATGGGGAACCAAGATGGTTTGGCCAAGGAAAACGATACACCAGAGGAGGGAGAGGGAAAGAGAGGAAGAGAGAGAGGAGGAGAGGGAGAGAGAGCACGATGCTGTCGGAGGCCCGTGGTGGTCTGCTGTGACCGTCGGAGGGCCGCAGAAGCCTCCGCGGTTCGGTGTCGCCCGATAGAGCTTTTAAACGAGCGAGAAAGAGAAAAAGAAGCGACCATACCGAAGGGAGGAGCGGACGGTGGAGGAGCTGCTAAAGGGCGCCAGGTGGCCGTCGAACGACAGAAAACATGTGGATGGAGCTGCAACTGTAGAACATGGGCAATCGACCCTATTCACTTATCGACTTTTTTTAAAAAGGTCGATTGATAGTAAAGCCAGCAATCGGTTTGCCAGTTTCACTTTTTAAGAATTTTTAAAAAATAAATAAATAAAAATAGTGAAGTCAGCAATAGATTTGTCGGCTTCACTTAAATGAAGCCGGCAAATCCATTAGCTGCTTCACCGTAATCCATATTTAAAAAAAAAAAACTATAAAACAGGGACAATCAACCCTATTTCATGCCCACGGTGCCGCAGGCATCGAGTGCACTGTCCGGCAACCTCTTCGATGGCTTTCCCTCCCTCCTTTTTCTTCCCCCCTCTCTCTATCTCTCTCTCTTTCTCTCTTTTCCTCCTTTCGGTTTAATTCTTTTGCTCTATCACGATTCATGCCAGTCCGATCCAATACAAACCCATACTGGCCCGTGCTGCCCGTCGGCCAACCGGCACAGGTTCCGGTACTGAGTCCACGAACCTTGGTTGTTTCACATACCTTCTCACTAATTTTCCCTAGTCTTTCAAAGAGCTACTGAATCTCCTCTTTTTAGATATCTTATAAAGGGCCCAAGGCTAAAATCACAGAGTTCGCATCTAATAGCATATCTCTTGATATCCTGATCTCCACTTTCTTTTCTTTTCCTTTTTTATTTTCAGAAGGAAGTGGGGGATTTTGTACATCATAACATCATTATACGATAACATGCAAGATGTGTTAATGCCTACTACCATGATGAAAACAAATAAGAAGAAAAGTGCAAGAAAGTAAAGAAGCACTGCTCACCACAAGATCACATATAGACCAATGATGCTGAAAAATAATTTAATTGATAGAAGCAAGCACTAACACGATCACCATAAAATATTCATAATCAGCAAAAATTATTTGATATATTTAAGGATACAGCATGAGCTGTGACAGTCCTAACTAGAGTAGAGGTTGTTGTATCTAAACAACATTCAAGATTTTCATGTATTGGGCAGCAAGAAATATTATAAGTTAAAAAAAAAAAAAAGGTAGGATAAGATGCATCCTACTAAAAATGAAATTTTTTGACAAGCTCTACAAAAGGATATGCTGCAGACCTCAACAGGAACAACTCCTTTAGTGCTTCGAAGCCAGTAAATGCATAGCGTTTCCCTACCTTCGATGTCACCATAGCTGCATTAAACAGAACAGTCCCTTAACTTAATTATCTATTATGAAAAGATTAAAAATGAACGAAATAACAAAATGAAATGGAATGAACCCAAAAAATTGATCATGCAACACTCTTGATTATGATATGTTGTTAAAATTGCTCATTTTAGATCATAATATTGCACAATTACCATGGCATTGCTGCTGTTACTAGTCCAAATAAATGAAAATGGGCCTGAACAATATGAGTATATGACTTTAGGCTCACTTAAGAAAATATACAAACGTCAGTTACTGACCATTAAAATAGTAGGCTTCTTGGTTGTGCAACCGGAAGCTGTTGACATGGAAATTATTATCAATATAGATGAGGAAAACACATGGTTCAGTTAAAGCAGTTTGCCTGCCTCATCTTTCTTGTTCTTTTCCTCTCCTGTCTTCACCTTGGTTATCTAGTTATCCTCCCTGTTGCTTTGATTCTTTTGAGCTATCTTATTCCTTTGTTATTTACCTTCCTTTCTTTTTCTATTATCTACAGATCTATCAGAGCATTGACTTTAGGCCATTACTCAGTTTTGATCATCTCACAAGTGTGTGGTTGCCATGAAGCTTTTTAAGATCTAATGATTTTAGGAACAATTGTGCAATCACCCCCTCAAAAAAAAAAAAGAGAGAACTGTGCAGACTTTTAGTCTCATCAATTATAGAGGCAGAAAAATCAATTTCCAAGTTCAGCTAGCCACAGTGCCAGATCCAATGGGGCTGAAGGGGCCACAGACCCCCCAAAGTTCGCCAATTTCTCTAAGCATGGTTCCTGAAATATATGATGCCCAACACCCCAAATTCCAGGTGCGGCCCCACCAGCCTGTATGTGGCCACTAATCTGATTTGGCCTATATAGTTTATAGATTATATGATATTTATGCATGACAAAGACAATGGATGGTGGATCAGGACCCTATATCTATTAGTATATGTTTGAATTAGCATAAGATTAGTTGGTTAGGATTGTTTTATTCTATCAAAATTCTAATTAAGGAAGCTAGGAAATCTACTAAAGAAAGTACGAGAAAAAAATTATATCAAAAAGCAAGATTACGAAGATCCATGGCTTTTTTTTTCTCTCCTGCATCTCTCTCTTACTCATTATTTTCCTTTTACCCATTATTTCTTTCATTTTGTTTCGTAACCATGAGTCCCTTCTCTTGGTTTAGACATATAAAAATCTTATCATCATTTATTGTAGTCCCTGTTTCTTTTTCAGTTCCCCTGTTGCCATGCCATTTTGGTGATGTATAACATCGCATAAAACAATTAATGTAAATATATAAGTAAATATTGTTTGATGCCATTTATAATGCCATTATACAACTATATTAATCAACATAATTTGGTAGTGTGAACCATTTAAGAATTTAAACACAGAAATCATATCTAAAGAAAAATGTCTCAAAAACCATTATCCTTATTATAATCCCTATTTCTTTGATATGCCATTTACAAATGTCTTTATACATTAATAGCTTAATATAACCATCACTTTAAATGTTTCTCTTTAATTTCAATAATGATCCATATTGAAACTATAGTGACTTGTGATAGCATTCTTCTTCCTTTTTATATTTGGCCACCCAATGTGATGACCCTAGTTCCACCCTTGGCTAACCAGCAATATTTTGTTGCAATAGCTTGTCGAACCTGTCAAGATTACACCAATTAAAAGATCATTGCAGAATAGTTCATCGACATGTGAACCTTTATCAACAAGCAGTAAGAATTACTCTAAACAAAAAAGTGATGAAACAAAAGCAAAATATATAGAAGCTTGTCTATTTTTGAGAAGATATAATTTGATAGTTTCCTACAGCGATCTAAACAAATGCCATAACCATCAAACCTTCCCCAAATTATATGACTGCGTTTACGTGTCCTCATTCAGCAACACATCCTGTTAACCACTACTTCTAGTATTAGTACAACCTTTCTAAACTTCACTCACAAATTCCATCCATGTTATCTTAGGCCTTGCCTTTTCTTTCGAAATCCTTTGACAAAGATTCAAGTACCCTACTTGTCAAACCTCCTTAATCTCTATTTCACATGCCAATATCATCTCAACCAATTCTCTATTGCTTCATTCATATTTAAGAAATGCCAATAGCTCCTCTAATATACACTTTGATTGCTCCTAACCTTACCAGACATCTATCTCAATATTTTCATTTATGTTACATTAATCTTGTTTTCTTGGATCCTTTTTGTTGCTCAACATTCATGGACATACAACATAGCAAGCAATGTTGTTACTCTATAATTTTCCTTAATTCATTAGACATGCATCATTCTCATCACATCGAAAGAAACCTTCCACTTCATTCACCGAATTGTAACCCAATTTTATATATTGCTTCACTTATCCACTCATTCTTTTGAATGATGAATCGTTCCATCACTCTATGGTATTCCTTGTCCAAGTCCTCTTGACTTTGGCCTGGCCTTCATTCTATTTTTGTTAAAATTAATTTGGTATACAGTGCCTTTTTATGCTTTTTAGGCTCTTGTGCTCTTCAAACATTTCACCATAAACTTATTTGGCATTTAGACATGTCCTCTTCTCAAGAATCAACACCACAAATCCTGAAAATAGCACAAAATCCTTCCAGCATCAATTATCAGTTCGATGATGAAATTCTACTTGAGTCATGACAAGCAACACTATCAATCCCATTGGTCAAATGGATTCTTACAACCTCATGCCTCTGCCTTTTTTGGGCCATAACTTTCATTCCAGACTCTGATTCAAGTGATGCTAATATTTGGAAATTATACTTCCCAATTTTCCAAGGGCATAAACACCGCAGTTGGACTAAGCATGAGTATAATTTGGTGATCACTCTTTGACATGTTGCCTTCCCTGGTCCAAGACTATTGCTTTCAAACAAAAGTTTCTCACTCCAATTTGCAACATTTTAGCACTATGGCCCTGAGCTTACCCTGGACTTTCAAAGACCTCCAAAACATTAAATTATAATAATAAAAACTTCCACTACTCCAAAATATAAAAAATTATAGACATTTTGAAGGTCAAACCTTGATTTCATCTTCATCTCTTGTGGAGTATCTTAGTCAATAAAGAAATAAGAGGAGATAGATATATGGTAGACTCCCTGAGAAACATTAGATACATGTTCCAGTAGATTTTAGATGTAATAGTTCACTGGGTTATATTTGGGAAGACTCTTTTGAGGCCATTAAAATATAAATTCAGGTTTCTTCACGGAACTGGATAAAACAATATAAAGAAATCCCCCGTTTTCTGGATGCTTTGCGAAAAAGAATCAAATGAAAGAGCACTCACATAGCAGCGCATCGAGTGACCTCAAGTTCGCGATTGGATTGTCCTCGACCAAGCACGTGAATGCCGAGACTTTATCTGCCGATGTCCCCGACCTCGCCGTCACTTCAAGAAGCCTCATATCTCCGCTCTTCCTCCTCGATGAATCATAGTCCCGCGTGTACTGCCGCAGCAACCTCTCCGCGATCTCCTTCTTCTTCGCAACGAGCCTCTTCAGCTCCTCAATCCCCAAAGCCGGGACCTTTTTCCTCCCCTCCGGCCCCAGGATTTTCCCCTCCAGATCATCGGCATCATCGTACCAGTGCCCCGACAGCAAGCTCGCCTTCATCAACGGCAAATTAGGGAGGTTCTTGTCATCTTTAGCGTTCTCAAACGGATCGATTTGCAAAGGATGGGGCTTGGGCTTGGGTTTGGGCTTGGAATCGGAGTCATCCTTCTTGTTCTTCTTCTCGCCGCCATCGATCTTTTCGGTAGCGGAGGGTTTGGGATCTCGGCTTTTGGGAGGTTTGAAGGAACCAGTTTTCCGGAAGTCGGAGTCGTCGAAGCCGGAGGCGGAGGCGGAGGCGGAGGCGGATGGGGCGAGGCCGAGGGAGGAGGCGAAGGAGGCGACGTCGGATTTGAGGAGCTCGAGATCTTCAGAGGCTCGATGGGCCTTCTTCGGCTTCGACATAGGCACTGTTTCTCCTCTCCGGTGCCGCTGTTAACACAGACGATAAAGGGGAGGGGTTTCTTCCTTTTCGTAGAAAATGGGCAGGGCCTTCAGAAGAATGACGTTAGGGTTTTAGCGGCTTCGTGGGTTTTGACAACTGGTAGGATACCGCAAAATTTACCATATGCGCATCCGAACCCGTTTAAAATCTTGACCCGTCCCAAACCCGATTAGGAAATTGAAAATTTTGCAGCCAAAGAAGTATCCTTTGCAATCAAAATTCCAACGGATCTCCGAAAAAGAGCACGAAGAGAAAGAAAAAAGGAACGAAAAAGAAGGAAAGAAAAAAATGTCGGAAATATTTTATTTTTTATTTTTTTTCCTATTTTTTTTAGTTTTCATTGATTTCTTCTTTATTTTTTCATGATTTTTTCTCAGCTTTTTGCGTCCTCATCAGTCTCAATCGAGGGTGGTTCAATCCACTCCTGGTTGATTTAAATCGAAAAGTGATAAGAACTCGTTGAGCCAGATGTGAATCAAATTCTGTATTTGGATTTGGGTCTGACTAATACAAATCCATAAGGTTGAGATCATGTGCTTAATGTTGTGAAGGAAAGTTTTAAGTAAGAATAAAAATGCTTTTGAGAATCAGTTACAAAAAAAGTTGTTTAGTTCAACTAAGTATCAATGCTAATTCCTACTAAAAATGCAAATCCCTCATATTATATAGTGACATGAACATGTTTCCATGTATATGTAACCGTCTCCAAATAACATTAGTCAATCAGGGATCTAAGTTTGGATATGGATGATTCTAGATCCATTCTTATGCACTCTATTTTGATCGAAAGATTGGGAGAGAAAAAGGAGAAAGAGTTTGATATCTTGTTGGATTATGAGATGTGAGTGAGTGTTGGAATCTACTAGTTTGATAGCTAAATCTACCTTCGGTTATTGTAATATGAATACAGTAGTATATAATTTTGGGATGATTAGTAGCAACTAGCCAAATAAGATACTAAAATGATGCGATAAACTTGATAGATCAATATCGAAAAGCAGCCTAACCTAATCAACTTTATTTCATGAGGGATGGTGAAATAAAATTAATCGCTAAAATTCTTTCTTCTTTCGTTATTTATCCTACTGAGCCTCATAACATCAATCAAAGAAGGAGGTGATATTAATGATATAGGCACTGTTTGGATGTTGATTGTATGATGATCAGGGCAGGTTAGCTGTTTAACTAGTCAAACAAAAGTCTAAAATAGTGTGTTGAATTTAATCAATCAATACCTCAAAAAGTAACTTAATGACTCATAAAATAAAATTAAACACTAAGCTCTCTATTTTCTCTCACCACTTTTTCCATGACTTACCCTACCAACTCATAGGATATAAAAATAGAATAGTTATAGCCCATGATTCTCTGTTTAGAGAGAGATAAGTCTTAATCATTTACCTCCTGATCAACCATGCGACATCTAAATAAGTCTTAACCAACTTACCCCGAGTTATTTTGTCAATTTTTAAATGCAGCCAAGTTTCGCTCCACTACAGGCACCAATCTTAGATTTGGCTCTTTAATTTTTTTTCTTCAATCTTTTTTTTTTCTGTTTATAAGAGCAATATTTCTCCATGTTTCATTTTTCCCCTCTATTCACTAGCAACGCACATGCATCGTAGAAAAGGAAAGAATATATTCTCCTAATTTTTTTTAATTTTCTTGAAAGTGAAGAGATTGAGAGAAGACAGAAATTCATCTTTCTTTATCTTCTCTGTTTTTTTGTGTATGTGTCCAAATATCTTTCATTTCTCTTCTCTTCCCATCTTTTCCTTATTCTATTTTTCAAACAATTAATGGCTCATTTCTAAGAATCTAAAACTTCTGTTTCTAGATTGTCAGGAGAATATTATTACCATGTAGTCTATTGCATGGTTACAAATTCATAGGTTAATTTTCCTGCAGAGATTATTTTTTGCAAATTAATCATGACGGTCCTAAATTCTAGAATCAGTCTATACTTTGATAGATTTTACATATTAATTTTTTGAATTTTATTATTTGCATTTACAAGAACTACAAATTACTTCTCTGTTAGATTCTCTGCCAGAAATTATAGTTCATGTTATAATCTGACCTTCATTGAAATATTTTCTAGCATTTCAAAATTTGTGAAATATTATTTTCTTTTGTTGAAACCTATCTTAGATTGCAAAAAAGAAAATGAAAAATAATTGTTCATTTTTTTGTTAGAAAACTACCGCAGAAAACTGTTTTCTGGATTCTCTTTCCTCTTTTTGTTTTTTTTTCCTGCTAGAAATCTGTTTTACATAAATCTATATCTAATTTCTTGATTCCAAAAATCAATCTCTATTTTCTTATGCAAGAACAATATGTAGGCTATTTCTATTTTCTGAAAGCCTGAAACAGAAAATTTGGTCCATTCCTTCCTTTAATTTTCTAAAGTTGAAAACTGTTTCTATTTACCTGTTTTCTAAAATCTTTTTGCTGAAAATAGAAAACTAATATGTTTTGATAAAGAATAAAGAGAACTGGGTTAATAAAAATGGGAGGAGATTGACTTGGGGGATGAATTTTTTGCCGGAAGCATTGTAAAGCTCAGAACTAACCATCAGTCAAAAAACTATAAAAATGATGGAATCTATGGCTGTATAGGATTCTACTGAAAATAGATTCTACCAGTTTATTGGGTGAGATGGGGGAACCTTTCCTAGAGATAGTATGATTGAGCTGAGTGTCTATCTCATCAGGCTAAATGCGCACCTTTCTCGCCCCACACATTTGGTTGGCAGGGTGCTTAAAGGTATGTGGGCCGATAATTCAAATCTATTTATGCTGTCATGCTTATCATGGAATTGTTGGAGTTGATAGTTTCAGTGATGAAATTCAAAACCAGATAGATTCTACTGAAAATAGATTCATTTCAGTGATAAAAATGATGGAATCTATGGCTGTATAGGATTCTACTGAAAATAGATTCTACCAATTTATTGGGTGAGATGGGGAACCTTTCCTAGAGATAGTATGATTGAGCTGAGTGTCTATCTCATCAGGCTAAATGCGCACCTTTCTCGCCCACACATTTGGTTGGCAGGGTGCTTAAAGGTATGTAGGCCGATAATTCAAATCTATTTCTGCTGTCATGCTTATCATGGAATTGTTGGAGTTGATGGTTTCAGTGATGAAATTCAAAACCAGATAAACATACTTGTTGAAATATTTTGTTATTGCTTTTAGTTATAGATATTTGTTTCCATAATATAGCATTAGAGATAGATGAGTTTCTACTAATTATTTTGCAAAACCAGAAACTAAGCTATCTAACAACTGAACTTATAACTATAATACAACAGAACTTTTATTATCCAACAGAAATAAAAACCTGAGCTCACTAGTCCATAATTTCTCATAATGGAATCTTAGAGTTTTATCTTAGCTAGAAAGATTTTTTGATTTTATTTTTATGTTATCATTAAAAAAAGATTTTATTTTTATGTTGATTCACTGGTATAATACATACACCATTTGTTTGAAACCTTTCATTATCTCTTTCAAAAATTGGATTAGTTCTTTCTTTAAACTATGAGATCAGGTTGATACCTTTCTCCTATTAAAAGTTATAGCCTCTTTTGAAGATCTAAATAGTGTCAAACGCGAGAAATTAGACGGATTGTGTTTTAGGACGTGGGAAAATCAAGTGAGGTACTGGGTCACCACTGAGCTTTGAAGATCTAAATAGTGTCAAATCCGAGAAATTAGTGAAGTACTGTGTTTTGACAATTGCAGGTACCAGATTCTTAGTGATGATTTTTATTACGGGACAAAAAGTGCCAACGAACTCTGAGATGCCTTGAAAGCTGAGTATGGCCTAGATGATGCGGGCCTAGATAGGTTTGGAATCAATAGTTATGTAATAGTAGATGGTAAACTAAGAGTAAATAGATTCATCAGTATTAAGAATTTCTCAACTCTGTGTTTGATTGGCATCGTAAGAAAGAGGATTAATAGGTGGCTTTCATTCACCATTTGGTTCAAAAAAATTTAAGAAAGATTGATAGAAAGAAAGGATTGCCAATGCATCTTAGTCCACTAATTTGTATCCTTCCAAAATTGGAGGATGCAAAAAAACATGAATGAAGTATGTGGAGAGGTGGATTTCTATATTGTCAATATTACCTTTCATTAATTTTTAACAAAATTATAACATTTTTTTTATTTTTTTATTTATTATATATATATATTATCTATACTATTAATTGCATACTATTAAATTTTATTGCTAATTATTTTATTTTGATACATAATTTTCATAATTATAAGTAAATAATCAAAATTCTCCTATTTTTCTAGTTATATTTACTATTTTTAGCTAACTATTTATATAAAATTAATTAAATATTTAAATTAAATTATAAAATAATTAAGTATTTATTTAATTTATATATAAATAAATAAATAAATCCATATATAATTAGTTTATAAAATCAGTTATTAAATTAAATTAAATTAAAATTAAATATTTATATAATATTTATATAATTATTAATTATAAACTTCAAAAGTTTATATGTTAATCTATTTCTTTAGCATAAATAAATATTATAAATTAATAATAATAATATTTTTTTATCAAATAATAATTGATGAACACTTAATTTAAGTCACTAGAAATATTAAATATTATGGTGATTGATATTATATTATTATAATTTGATGTTCTCTAGTGTATTTTGCAGGTAATTAGAAGTTTGAGTTCATATGATTCAAATTGGACTCAAATCGGATCAGAATTGAGAGAATCAGGCAACCAGCTCCTATTCAAGTATGAACACGACTTAAAGATCAAGGGTCAAGAAGCAACCTCTCCAATCAAAAGTCCAGATTAAAAAATAAATGGAACCAAATATGAACATAACTTAAATATCAAGGACTCAAATTAAAAGATCGCTCTTTATGTAGATCTAGTGTGAACGTAACTTATTGATCAATGGAGGAGAAGCAATATGAAGATCTAAAAATCCTTATTCATGCTTCTACCTCTCTTTTCATAAAATCTTAGCCTCCACTCTATAAATACACACCCCCTTATCTTCCAAAGGGACATCAGCCCTCTTGGGGGTTCTTCATCTTCTTCTCTATCTCTTCCTCGTTCTCTCCTCCATCAAAGCTATTCCTTTTCTCTTTTCCCATCAAGTCAACGCCTAAGTTTCTCTCCAAAGTGCTGTCCTCATCTCTCTTTCTCCCTTTTTCATAAGTCTAGGAGAGGTACTAACCCTAGCACGACATCATATTCTTCCATAGATCCATTCTCCACATCCTAAGAAGTCTAAGGGAGTCTTAACCCTAGCACATTTTTCATCAAATCTAGGAGATATCCTAATCCTAATACTGCTATCCTTTTCATATTCTCATATCATCTTCTATCTATCTTTCTTTATTGAAATTTCTAAATCAAGCCTTTCAGTCATCCTGCCGCTGTCTGCACGGAGGAAGACGAAAGATTCAAAGAAGTGCATCCATCATCGGGCGTAGTGAGAAGTTCAACTTAGTTTAATTATCTTGTATCATACTTTTATTTTTTTTCATTATGTATGTTTCTTTATTTGATCAATGAAAAATATTTTTATTGCAATCTCTATGTTTCATTCTTAATTTTTTGCAATCTATTATTCTTTTCATTTGTATTTTCGAAATAATCGATCTAAGATCTCTATAAATACGATTCTAACTCATCCTATCTATATAATAGTAAGTATGATTAATTTTGGTGTACTACGATATGCATCAAATTTTGATACCATTATCGGAGATCTTCGCGTGATTGTTTTGAAAAAAATCAAAAAAATAATCAAAAAATATTTACTACTTTGTTTTTCCAGTTGATTATTTTCTTCTTTTGCATTCTTATTTTTCATATTTTATTTTGCTGATTAGTAATTTATTTATTTTTATTAATTAATTATTTTAATTATTTAATTATTTTTTAAAAATTTCTATCTTATATTGCTTTTTATATATGGTAGATTTACTGTTTCTAGCTAGATTACTTTATTTGCATGTATAGAAAAAATTTTATTTTTTATGGCCTACTGATTTACTATATTCTATGACTTAGAATAATTTACTACTTTATATAATCAGTGATTTTATATTTTCTCAGTAGATTAGACTTCTTTTCTTTTATTTAGATTACGTAGTTACCTTTTATTCTTAACTGTGAGATTACCTTATTTGCATAATTAAGTAGTTATTTTATTTATTACTGCTCATTATTCCTAGTGATTTACTACTTTTCATAGCTTAGAATAATTTATTATCCTAAAAGTAGATTTGATTTGTTGCTTTATTTATAGATTATTTACTTACTTTTTAATCTTAGCATTTTTTACTTTCCATTTAGTTAGATTCACTAGATCTTCTCATATTAATTAATCTAATTTAAAACTTATCTCTTTTTTTTTTACTTAAAAATAACATAAAATAAAAAGAATACAATGACACCACATAATACTTGACTAATATAAATAAACTAATTAAATTTTAAAAGCTACTTAACATATTTGGATACTTTTTTTTTGCATTGCATATTTTATAAAATATTTTAAGGGTATTTAATCTAATTAAATAAGATAAGGTGGTGATTTGATCATCCTTCCTTGATCCACAAATCACAATCCTGCATTTGCATGAACCTAAGTCTCTAATTTAAAATTAATTAGATGTTGGTATCTAAGACTCTCGAGTTCAATAGGACAAAGAATCCTAAGAGTTAGACTGGATTAAAGTTGGTTAGTTTAATTGGTATCTAAAAAAGTGATTTAGAGATTACGTTCGAAGGAAGGTGGTTCATTAATTGATTATGTTACTGATCTGACCAACTTAGTTAGTGTCTAAGAAAATAACAGGAGGACCCCCACCAATCTTACATTTATCTGGCCAGTTGAGTGGCTAGTCTTTTACTTAGAGTGCTCGAAGGCGATTTTGACAGTTAGGAGCTATCTAGATCTAGGATAATCTTAGAATAGAGTTGACTGGATTGCATCATTTATTTAAAAAATCAAAAAAATAATTAAAAATAATATTTTCATCAATCGTCTCTACGTCTAGGATTCTCTTAGGATTCTTATCTTTAGAATTTCTCTATTTCTCCATCTTCTCTTCTTCTTCTCTCATTTTTTATTAAAAAAAAATCAGAAGGGGATTGTTCTGATCTGGACCTCTTGATTATATATTAAAATAATCAGAATAATTCGATAAATTAGATCGATGCTAGAAATATGAATTTCTACAGTAGAGAGGATGAGCTGTCTTATAGATTAGATTGCCTACTGGCTATTAGATAAACTCTCTCTGTATCTTTTCTTCCGGCACAATAAGTTGAATGCCTAATCGTGCACCAATTTTTTGAGTTTAGGTATGAGCAAGTTCATCAATATCAAACCCAAATAGCCTATGAACCGAAAAATAACCCATTCTTTAACGACTACAATCCAAGTTGAAAGATTCAACCAAATTTTTCATGAAAACTATAGCCAGTGGTTACTTTGGTAATACAATGATCTACATTTGTAGAAGCACCCTATTACGATATACTCTATTCGCAATATCAATCTTCTCCAGCTATCTATAGCCCATCATTTGAAGAGAAAGTTTTACAAGCACTATATAGGATTGAAAGCACCAATCAGCTCCTTCACTCCTCTATGCAATTCTTAGCCGAAATAAAAATTCAAGTCGATCAATCAGTAATTGCAATTAGTAGGGAGGAGGAAAAAAATCTGCTTAGTCAGTCTAAGAGTAATCTAAAGGGACAATATCTGGCTAAAAATTTTAATGTCTCTATAATTTTTTCTGAACAATCGATTATGACTCTCGGGAACGAACTAGTTATAGAACAATCCTGCACAACCAAAATGATCAGTACAGATAATTCGACTAAGATAAAAATATCTAGAGAGAAATTCAAATAGTGGGATGAACCAATTCTATCATCACCTTACCTACTTATGGTCTCATTTCTAAGTGTCCTAGAATCATCCATTCTTTGTAACGGAAAAGGAGGACAAATTGATAAAATTAAATTAATTGAGATTTTCCAAGGATCACAAATGAATAACATAATAGGGAAAGTTATGCCTACAATTCTCCTTCAGGATTCCTTAGATCCCTGTTTAGTTCACTTTGAGATGGATGATTTTGATGTTGATGGTATATCACAAAAATAAATGATCTAGTTGATACGTTCTATCCTAAAACCATCATATTTTGGATTGAAAAATATGAACCATCATCTAACCTTCAATAGCTCTCTTATTAGAATCACTTCTGCTCTAGAACTGAAGCCACTTCTTGACTCACCCACTGACATCCTTCTAGTGATCCCTAATTAAAAAGTCCAACTTGCAGGTATTCTAAAAGCACATAAAGAAGCTGTTGGATGGAATATCTCTGAAATGAGGGATAATAATATTGAGATTTTTATGATTGATTTCTCTATTTTTGACACTACTTTCGAGGATTGTCTCCAAAATTCTTCTATGATGCTAAAATGATGTATGGAGATAGATTTAATGTTAATTTGAAAAAAATATCATGCTATAGATGGAAAGAGATGATGCCAAAATATATCATATCCGAGACAGAGATTAGAGTAGATTAGGTTATAATTGAAAAAACTCTTAAACTACTAACCCTAATATGGTTCAACAAACACAATTCCTTCCTGGTCATCAAACAAATTATGAGAATATTGTTAGTCCTTGGTATTGCGTGCTTATCCAATATATTCTATTGGTCTAAACTAATCATTGTAGAGCATTCATGAATATTTTTCGACTATGATGATAAGACTTTCTGATTGATCTTGTTCTTTTGAAACTTTGAGGGACATACCTAAGTTGGTTATAGATGGGACTCCCTCATAGCGTCTGGTTTAAGACGTTAAACTTAATGCTTGTTGGAAGGTAACCCAGCTTATGCAATATTTTTATTTTTTATTTTTTATAGAAATCTCTAAAAAGATAATTAGCTAAGTTGAAACTCTATAGTGGAGTGGATGAGTGATGCTGCTAGCCAAATTAGGGAGGGAGCTATGTTCATGCCAGTTGGAGTCAAGAATACACCACACCCAACAATGAAGGATATCTCAATAATAAATGCACATATCAAACTTAGATGGATCCTTTCTTGTTATATTTTATTATGATTCTCTTCTTTCATTGAGGACAATAAAAATTAAGTTGGAGAGGAAGAAAATTAATTTAATTGAGTCATCAAGTATGATCAGAAATAATTAGCTTTGTGTATCTAAATTTTATCTCGATTTGAAGTTAATCAGACATCTTAATCAATGAGTGATTAACGATCTAGATAATTGTAGAGACACTAAGAGATAAATTATTAAAAAAATCTAATGAATAGTAAGACTTAGACTAGACCAAATTTTAGAGTATTTTCAGAACCCTCTTCCCACCATCTCAATGAATAATCTGTTTCATGGGGGTATGGATGGAAAGGTCGAGGAATGCAACAATCCCTTTTTTATTGTAAAAAAAAGAAGATGAAAAAAAATGATTTAGCATTGTCTCTTGAGTAACCGGACTCCTTTGCCTAAGTAAACATTGTAGTTTACATCAATAGGTGGGGATGCTAAAAGACTGTTATAGAGTCTGTCTCATCTTGTAACTTTTTTTGGACTCGAGTCAGTAAGTCTGAAGGATGATTTACATCTAATACCTTAAAGCCAACTGATTTGGGAGTCACTGGCTGAAAGCTTGCTATAAAGTTCTGCTAGAAAGCTCAAAAGGCTAAGATATTGCACTAGACTCTTCTTGAAAAAAAAAAGAGAAAAAAATTTTAAAAAATAAGAACTAAACTGTAAGAAGATAATAAATTCTGCTCACATCAAGTTAGAGGACTTAAAGAATATAGTGGAGAGTTGATGAAAGAAGATCTCTAAAATTTCTATGGCTAATATTCACCATTAATTGGGTTGAATTAGTAATCCAATGAACTACCTCTTTAATAGTTCAGTCGGGTATCCATTACAGTTAGAAATACCTAAGATAACTTTTAATTCAAAGATAATTTGATGCACAATGCTAATATATCTATTTTACTCGAGGACGAGTAAAGTTCAAATTGAAAAGTGTGATGAATACTTAATTTCAGTCATTAAAGATATTAAATATTATGATAATTTATATTATATTATTAAAATTTGATACTCTTTAGTCTATTTGATAAGTAATTAAGAGTTTGAATTTATACGATTTAAATTGGACTCAAATCAGATCAGAATTGAGTGAACCAGACAACCAGTTCCTATTCAAGTGTGAATGCGACTTAAAGATCAAAGGTCAAAAAGCAACCTCTCCAATCAAAAGCCTAGATTAAAAGATAAATAGAATCAAGAATGAACATGACTTAAATATCAAGGACTCAAATTAAAAGATCACTCTTCATGAAGATCTCGTGTGAACGTGACTTATTGATCAACGGAGGAGAAGTAATATGAAGATCTAAGGATCCTTATTCATGCTTCCATCTTTTTTCTCATAAAACTTTAGCCTCCACTCTATAAATACACACCCCCTTCTCTTCTAAAGGGACATCAGTCCCTTATGGGATTCTTCATCTTCTTTTCTCTCTTTTCCTCCTCTCCTCCATCAAAGCTCTTCTCTTTCTCTCTTCCCATCAAGCCGATGCTTTAGTTTCTCTCCAAACTGCTACCTCCATCTCTCTTTCTCTCTTCTCCATAAGTCTAGAGGAGATACTAACCCTAGCACAATACCATATTATTCCATAGATTCATTCTCCACATTCTAAGAAGTCTAGGAAAAATCCTAACCTTAGCACGCCTTCCATCAAATCTAGAAGAAGTTCTAATCCTAGTGCTGTTATCCTTTTTATATTTTCATACCCTCTTCTATCTACCTTTCTTTCTTAAAGTTTATAGACTAAGTCTTCCAGCCATCCTGCCGCTAGCTGCAAGAAGGAAGACAAAGGATTCAAGGAGGTGCATTCACCATCGGGCATAGTGAGAAGTTTAACTTGATTTAGTTGTCTTGTATTATATTTTTATTTTTTTATTATATATGCTTCTTTATTTGATCAATAAAAAATATTTTTTATTGCAATCTTCATATTTTATTCTTAGTTTCTTGTAATCTATTATTCTTTTCATTTGTATTTTCGAAATAATCGCCTAAGTCTCTGTAGATACGATCCCGACTCATCCTATTTATATAGTAGTGAGTAGGATTAATTTTGATATACTACGATATGTATCAATAATTTTATAAAAAAATCATATAAATATTATAAATTCTATAGGTGGCAATTTATAATCCGACTTGTTAATCCAACCTGTGGACATCCTTTTTAAACATGTTTGAATTCTAAACAGATCAATTCATCTAGACCTGTTCGTTAAATAGTTTAGGTTCATATTAGACATTTAATCCGTTTAACTCATTTGGACCTATTTAATAATTAGATTGGATATGACCTTACCCATTTAATCTGTTTAAAATATGCCTAATTTATTTATAACTTATTTAATCCGACATGTTTAATATGTTTAATCTACTAATCTGTTTAACTTGATTTGATTTATTCAATAGATGGGTTGTAAGCATCAGAATGGATTATCTATTTATATTGAATTTGGATTAATAATTTTTTGATCCAATTGGCATCCGACCGACTTGATTGGCATCTCTAAATTCCATCATTCATTTTATTCCTCCTACACCAAACAAAAAAAAGAATCATCCCGATCCATTTTTCTGTATTTCATTAAATACATGAAATGATAGATAAAAAATCCAAACCAGCCTCCCACTTCCCATTTTTCCTTCTCTATCTATCCTTTGGACCAAATAAAGGTATGACAGCCGAGACCAGCTAGGATATCAAACTTTATAGATAGATTCCCGCCTTGATGGTCCAATTATGTCAATAAACCTTACTAAAGCTGACTAAAGCTTTTAATTCAATTAAGACCAAACAGCATTGTTGGTTTGCATCTAAACCAAATAATAATTCGAGGCCATGGCAAATTATCTTTCAGTTGGTAATTCGGTGGTCATAAATTCTAGTTACCCCACTTACTATGTTAAAAATGTACATAAATTTTTGTCCCCAACTAAAAATCGGGAATAACCGGACGGCGGATCTGCCGCCCACATAAAAATCTTGGATCTAACGTCAGCGCAGACTCGAGAGACCCGTCCTTTTTTTTTTTGGGGGGGGGGGTGGTTTTAAAAGAGAAGCCCGTCGTTTTCTTGGACCTAGACATTACCGCATGTGCGAGATCGCGCCGGGTGAACGCGGTTTTAAAAATACTTTCCCTCCAGGGAAAGCAATGCAACGCGGTCACCCGGTCAACCAACCAGGCCTCACGCGGCTCCCCCTTGCTCTATAAAACCAACGCCGTCCTCTCTCTCTCTGTACCCAACTCCCTCCCTCCTTCCCTCCCCAAGAATAATATAGCAGTAGAAAGATATATTCTAGAGAGAAAGCGATGGCGGAACACCCTGAGAAGAAGCCCTATCTCACGCTGTCCCCCGGCTTCGGTGGGACGGAGGAGGAGATCACCGCCGTCCATCAGGAGTCCCTTCATCAGATCTCCGCCGCCACTCACCTGCCCGAACCACCGGTGGCGGAAGCGCCGGAGGAGGAGGAAGACGGAGACGATGACTCCAGCGGCAATTTCGAGTTCGCCTTCGCGGCGAGGGACCCGGAGGCGGAGCCTTCAATCACTGCCGATGAGATCTTCTGCAACGGCCGCATCCTCCCCTCTTACCCTGTCTTCGACCGTAACCTCCTCCTCTCGCCGGCGGCGGAGATGGAACGGAGCTCCTCGTCGTCTGCTTCGTCTGAGGCGGAGGCGGTGGTGGGGGAGTACTGCGTGTGGTCTCGGGCGTCGGCGGAGCAGTGCAAGAAGAGCGCCTCCATGGGGTCGACAGCCCAGCGGGGGCGGCTTCGCGACCTGATGGCGGGGCGGAGCTACAGCGATGGGAAGGAGAAGTTTGTCTTCCTAGCGGCGGATGATAAAACTCGTAACCCTAACCCTAACCCTCAGGCGCAGGCGGCGGTGGCGACGAAGAAAGGGGAGAAAAGGGGGCTCGGGCGACGGAGTTGGATCTGGTCACCGCCCACCGGCTGTTTTACGGGAAGGGAAACGAGGAGAAGGTGAAGGGCGGGCGGCGGTCATTCTTACCGTACCGGCAGGAGCTGTTCGGTTTGTTCACCAACGCGAACGGCCTCAGCCGGTCACGTCATCCCTTCCAAAGATAAAATCTTCCATTTTTTATTTTTTTAATTTTATCTTTCTTTTTTAAGAAAATAAGTTTTACCATTTCATTTGATCATCATTATCCAATGTAGAAATGCGCCGCGGTTGGGCTGCTTTTTTGAATTTGTAAAGCTCTGGTGGTCTCAACAAAAATGTTAAAAAAAAGATCAAAACTTTGTCCTCCAGTTATAATTAAAATGGCAATGATATTGGTATTTTGTTGCGTTTATACTTGGATTCCGACAACTATATTGTTATTTAGACATTAGACATGGTGCACATGTGGAAATATGGAAAATTTATGTTAGCCAATGGGAAAGAGGGTTCCCATTGAGGAGTTCTTTATGTGCGTTCTTTCCCATGGTCACGGGTCACCTACATAGAAAAAGCCATGTATTGCGGGGTAGTTGGTTCTCTTATTGATGGAATATGGTGACATCTTTTCCGTGTGTTGCTCTTCTTGTGAAGTACTTCGAACTTGAATTATTGTTAGTTTTTTATATCTAAGCACTTAAAAAAAAAAAAGTTCTGAGCCAAAGAAGAATTGAAGGATCAAGATGAAAAGGACTCGTGGTGATAATAAAGATATCTGGACTCTGTGAATAAAGATGAAAGCAGTCAGAGGAAGTAACGTAATTGAGAGTGTAACTTCCAATGTTATGCAATTGACATCATTGAGTTATGAAATATTACTAATATATTAGGATATAAGCTACACGCATTCTAGATGAAAGAAAGGGTATAGTAGTAGTATTGCTTGGAGAGGCTTCTAAGCATGTATTTGAAGCTTCAACCAAAACCCCGAAAATTCCAAAGATGAGAAACTTCATGAAGGCCTTCAAAAACCTGTCCCATGGCGATGGAGGATCACTCACACGTCGTGCACCAGTTCTCTATCATTTTTTTTTTTGTATATATATATATATAAATGCTGAGAAGAGGATATAGATTATTTCAATCTGACTTATATGATCTCCTCTGGTTTTTTAATCTTTTCTTCTCTATTTAAGACGAGTTTATTATCTAGTATACACAGAGATCTTCTTCCAACGTTCACATATTTCTCGATGTCTTTTTTTTTTTTTTCGCAGGAAACATTTCTTCATGCTTCAAATTTATTTTTTCCAAACATATTCTCTTGCAATAATTGTATCATGATAAAAAAAAAATCAATGATTGTTCAATCGGTTCTGTTGTAGTGTCATCTATTACTCTATCACCTCTGGGTTCATACACATGCGTTCTATGAATGCACTTTCAACTTCACGGAAAAAACTCAGCTAATATCCATGTACATGTACCACCCTAACTATATAATAAATAACTAACTCGGGGGAAGAGCCTTTCATCTCCAATAGCCATGCTTCTGGGTTAATGATCCTATTGATCTTTTATATTTGGCAATGGCTGATGCCAACGGTTGCATATTTCAGCGGTTTACTGTTTTTTCTTCTTCTTCTTTGTTTTTTTTTTCCGGCAACCACTCCTTATTGAAACCATTTAAGCAAGAATGGGTCAGAAAATTACATTCCTATGGGCAATTGTGTTCGAGCATCATCCTAGACACGCTTGTTCTAGATGTTTTGGAAAGGCGGCAGCAATTATTGATGATAGCTTAATGACAAAGTCTGCAGTTAGTTGGAGGTGAAGACTTGTTCCCTTCTTGTTATCCAATTCAACCATTTTGTACCATCACAAACATCTTTGACCTGGCAGGTTTATACTTTCTGTTGTGTTTTCATTTCAAAGATCTTGAGCGAGAGCATGTCCAAATGGTCAAACTACCAACCCATTAATTTTTTTGGAATTTGTTTTTTATGATGTTTTTCTTACCATTTCTTTCTGACCCTCAGCAAGTAGCCCGATTAAGAATATGTGAGTTGACCCAAAATCCATGTACCAAGTCAAGCTGCGGCGACTATTAAAAGCCAACAACAACCTGTCCATTTATTAGATAGTGACATAGGGCCCCGAATCTTCTGGTTTGGATATTGTCTACGTCATTTGTGTTGGTATCCCCAGGCAAACAAAAGGGCTGGTGGCCTATCGTCGACCAGGTCAGTTCTCCAGACTTGGCAACGAAATTACAAGTGCCAAGGGACGCTCACAAGGACGAGCATTTTGAGCATGACTTTTTTTGTTAAGGCTGAAAAAAGCCAATGCAACGTGATTCTTAATGGCCTTTTGTGAATGAGATATTAGTGCTGATATGTAGTTGAAAACTCAGAAAGTTCTGAGATCTCATGCAGACATATCTAAGCCTCTTTTACGTGAGCCAAAATGGCCTCCAAGAGGCCTCTCAGACCGGGAAAACATAATTAGGTCAAGGGCCATGGGGTGGATAACTCCAGTATGAGCAAGCTCAGGTTTATAATTACATCAGCATGCAGCGTTGACAACGGACACCAACCCCCCTTGGGTCCACTTGAACAGAATGCAAGATACGGTAGGTCCGCTTGTATCCACAGTGACCACAAAACCAAAGTTTGATCAGTGAGAAATCTGACAAAGAAGAATTTGGACATGTTACACCACTCTCGTCCTTTTTTTTTTTTTTTTTTTTTGTTTTTCCGTTTACTTCATTGCTTAAAATTTATGGCGGGTTTGAAGATGGGAGCGAACCGTAGGATCTTTGGATGCCAGGTGTAAAATAACTGTTTTTATTCGTATACACCATTTGGATGGTTGAACCCTTGGATCGTGGGATGGTAGGAAGAGAGTTTGTTTGGATGATTAGACTGAAAATCCTATAATTGACGGAATAGATCAGTATAACTAGCAGAATCATAGGGTTAAAGTTAAATCAGACCTATATTCATAAATACCAAACAGTGGTTTTGAAGTCAGCAGGCTCAAATCTCATATGAAGAAAGAAAATGACTCAGGTCAATCAATTTCGTTCTCAGCTCTCTTCAATAGTATAGTTATTATTGGGTGATATAACCTGACCTCCAAAGAGACTCTATTAGGTTGCATTTGGCTAGATAGAAAGCCCAAGGATAGCTATCTCTAACCTCAGCTATCCCTCAAATTCTTTTATTCTCGGATCATGAATACACAATTGTTCGATTGGTAGCTTGCAGGGATAACTGAAAAGGTGAGAAAAAGCGGAGAAAGTAAGAGAGAGAAGGAACAGCTCCTTCACTTTTTGCTGGAAAAAATATTTACCTTTCCCAGCAATAATTTTAACCCAGGATAATGGATAAGTGGCTTCGACCAGAGCAATCTTATCCCCTCCAAAAACTAAAGCTATTTGATGGGCTTGCAGGATAAGCCACCCCCATTCAGGATATCCAGTAACCAAAAAGGCTCTAAATAAATGATGATCAGTTATTTGTTTATGATCACCTAGTATGTAGGGGCCTATATAGAGTAAGACTGAAAGGTTTTTTTTGGATGAAAGGAAAGTAGGAGGATGAACCTACCATTCACCTGAAATAACTTGAGTAAGACTGAAAGGTAGCATTCAAACATCAGTCATGAATATGTATTTCACTAATGTTTTATAAATAACTTGCAACGATGTTATGATCATATGTCGATCTTTAATTTCTCAACCCAATTGTAGATAACAGATCATCCTAATTTTCACCATCTGTGAAGTCAGATAAAAGGATTGTATGGTTTGTTTATTTTTAAAATATAAGTTAATAGCTATGCCATGATAAGATTTGAAAGCTCGATTCCAATATCTCTTACTTCTTGTTCACAAGTCACATGCAACTTTGTATCAGCAAGTTGTAATTTCGTCTAGAGACCTTTTCACACATAGAAAAGGCAGGTTCGTATGCCAAAAGCCACTAAAACATGGTAAGATACCAATCAAAGTTTACTCATTAGCCTATTTCTTATTTTCATTGTTACAGCTTTGGTTTGTCTCAACAGATATTAAAGTTCTTCTTGGTTTGTCTCAACAGATATTAAAGTTCTTCTTGTAGAAGATTTTGGCATTCCAATAGGTCGTCAGGCCCAGGCGCAACTCGCTGAGGAGAGCAAGCCCCACCCAAGTTTGTAAATTTCTCTAGCCCTGCCCAGAAATTATCAGGCTTCTCACGCTGGCCCGTTCAGGCCTGGAGCCTAAAATCCCAGTCGGCTCCCTTTTTTTCATTCTGGATCAGGTTGCCATGGCCAATCAACAGCCCTCGATAGGTTGCACCATAGTTTTCAAAACCGTTTCGACCGGACGGTTTAGGATATGCTGAATCAGACCAATGGAGAATCAAAACAGTTTCGATAGGAAAAATAGTATTCAGACCGATGGAGAATCAAAATAATTTCGATAAAAAAAATGATACATACTGATGTCGGAAAAAAAAAAGAGAGAAAAATAGATAAAAAGAGAGAGAGAGAGAGAGGAGGAGAGAGAGAGGCCATTGGAGGCCGATTATAATCGCTGGAAATCTGCAGAAACCTCTACAACTCGGTTCGTTCGATAGAACTGCCATAATGAGTGAAAAAAAAAGATACCGCTAGAGACGAGAGGATAAAACTATGGAGGGACTGCTAGAGGTCTTTGAATGGCTGTCCGTGGCTACCAGGCAGCGGAAACAGCGCAGGTAGAGCACGATCATGGAACAGGGGCAACCGTCTCTGTTCACCCGTCAGTTTTTTTTTTAAAAAATTTTTTTTTTTAAAAAAAAAATTAAAAATAGTAAAATCGACAATCGATTTGCTGACTTCACTATTTCAATATTTTTTTAAAAAAATTGAGAAACAATGAAGCCGACAAATCTTATTGTCTGAACTTTTTTGAAAAAACCTCTGAAATAGGAAACTTGAAAAAAAAAACCCCTATTTCACACCGCGGAGCCAGAGATAGTATTTATGCCATCCGACGGCCACTCCGTCAGACCCCCTTCACTCCTATTCTTTCCTCCCCTCTTTCTCTTCTCTCTTTTCTTCTCTCTTTTCTCCTGCAACGGGCGCGGAGTTGCAGTTGGCACTACGGCCTTTTGAAGGCCCATGCAGCCCTTAGGTGGCTATCAACAGTATCTCTGCCACCTCAACCTCTTTTCCCCCCCCTCCTCTCTCTTTCTATTCCTCTCTTTTTTTTCTCTTTCTCTTATTTCTCCTCCTCAATTCATCCCTTCCTTCCTTTGTTGGTTCGCACCGGTCCAGTCCGGTATGGAGCCGTGTCGGACTGTGCCGCCTGTCGGCCGAAACAACCACTAGCACTGATATTCAAAACCTTGGTTACCCAATGAGAATGTGAAGAAACAAGAAAATGCATACAAAGCAACAGATCAATCTTGTTCTTCCTTCTTTAGTTGCTCTTTTATGATCGCATTGAACTTTTTTCCATTGATTTTTTTTTTCCCGATTGAACTTTGTTGATGCATATAAAGATTGAGATATATAAGTTCCCCATGCATCTTTTCTTGTTGAAACACATGCTGGGTGCTTTCATGTATTTTGGCA
Organism: Elaeis guineensis; assembly: GCF_000442705.2. Classification (NCBI taxonomy): domain Eukaryota; kingdom Viridiplantae; phylum Streptophyta; class Magnoliopsida; order Arecales; family Arecaceae; genus Elaeis; species Elaeis guineensis. The sequence goes on along the minus strand of NC_026007.2, from coordinate 73,474,171 downwards.
ATGAAATTAACACCCAGAGAACTAGTTGAGAGGTGTCCTGTTTCCCACAGCATTCTCGCTGATGAGCCAGACTACTCACACAGGAACAGGACTTAAGCCGGATGATGGTTGCAAACTGGCTGCAAACTTTCGAGCCCATGAGTCATAATGGATGATCTCTTCAAGGGAAGGGTTGACGACTAGGTCATTCCGATGCGCATCGCATGTAAGCTCCACAACCTTGAAAATGTCCAGATAGCCGATTCTGAAACACATGCAAATATCATAAGATATATCTAAGGAAAGCGATTATCTCATATATTGACAGAAGCAAAAGGTAAGAGAATGATTGTTCCCTTGGTTGACAAATCACTGACAAAATTTTGTGAAATGCAAAGCAAAACAAAGAAATAAAAAGATTAGAGATGAAAAGCTGTATAAAAAATTTCCTTCTTTTAAAACCATTTAAATGAGAACCCCTGATGTCAATCTCTTTACTGATTGTCAAGTTGTTAAACAATGGTGCAACTTCCCAAATGTTTACAACATTGAAGGAAAGTTGCATCATCATTATCTAATTCTGATACAAAAATTTATACAGGAAGGAGAGGCAGCAACAGATGTTCCACTCAATTTTTTAAATTTTGATTGGAAGGCTTGGGAATCTGGCGTATGTGCTCCATTGTTCAGAGCAAAAAACTGATCAAAAACACATTGTGGAGCATTTTATGAGGTTCCAGAAGTGCACAATCATGTGAAAGTTATTATTAACTTTGACAATATGAAAAATGGCTGTTGAAGTATGAAAAAAAATCACCAAGATAATAATGGGCCCTACAGAAAAGGAGAAAAGTGCATACCGCTCGTTGATGAACATCTCCACTGCCTTCTCATTGGCAGCACTAAGAACACCAGTCATGGTACCCCCAGCTCGCCCAGCTGCAAAGGCAAGATCCATGGATGGGTATTTCACATTATCAGGAGCCTTAAATGTCAACGAACCTAGCCTGCACCATCCATTTAAACAAGGTTTATTATGGTTACTACTCAGAAGATGATCACATTCGATATTTTTCATTCATGTTGTTGCCTACATGATATTATCTGTAATATAAAATCCATTTTTTGAACCAAATATACTTCAATAGCAATTTCTAACCCATGATTATGCTACCAAATTTGGACTTCATTGTATAAATAAGAACAGCCGAAATATTTTGATATGTAGCAACAAAATGATCCTTTTCTTCAATTATAAGATTTCAGTGAATTTTCACTCATTATAAAGATCAATTATATCTGCTAGATTACCCAAATAATAAGCCAACATGCTGCTAAAATGATTCAGTATATTTTATCTACCCAAACAACATCTGCCTGTCATTCTTCTCATTTAATTAAGATGATGCCAAAGGCATACAAGACGTGTACTTGGGTGCTATAAAGTAGAAAAAACATGCCTCCATCACTTATATTAAGGTCATTATAATATTTATTTATAGAATATATTACATGTGCATTATAATACACAATTGTAAGGTCAGAAAACTAAACTTTGCATGCAGAACATAATAATTAGGAAAAGAAGTTCCATACTTGCAAAGATCAAGTCGAGGCCATGTAATTTCAGAGCAATAAATTCTCTGCGGCCAAGACATTGTATAAAGGATTGGTAGGCGCATGTCAGGCCACCCCAACTGAGCCAAAACAGATGAATCCTGTGAAAACAACATAAAATAATTTAGGAATTCTTAATGTCTAGGCTGGAACTAGAGTGTCTCCAAATAAAAAATTCAAACTCCAAACACTTTCAAAACACTTTCTAATGAAACAATAAATGCAACTTTGGTCCTGTTAAACATCACTTAAAGAATATTGCAGAGCAAGTCATAGCAATGAGAGTTAAAAGAGATTTACCTGTGTCTCAACCATAGAGTGAATGATTGACTGTGGATGAATCACAATCTCAATATTATCATAATCAGCCCCAAATAGATAGTGTGCTTCAATAACTTCCAACCCCTGTATGATAAAGAACTTGCTGATAGCTGCAGGCCTTGAATAACTAGAGAATAGACATCTGTTGCATCTCACAAAGTCATCGAGAACATAATACCTTGTTGAAAAGGGTAGCAGAATCCACAGTGATCTTTTTCCCCATATTCCAGTTTGGATGTTTCAAAGCATCCACAACTTTCACCTCTTTCAACTTTTCAACTGGCAAATCCCTATCATAAACACTATGTAAAAATGTTGCTCTAAATTCCTGGCTGTAAAATGAAGGGTACAGGAAGATAACTGCAGAGACAATGATTTGTTCATAACATGAAAGAGATAATCATACTACAACAAAAGGGACACATTTTATGTAGCTTTGTTCTTTAGGAGGCATAGCTTGTTTGGTAGTAAAAGGCAGCCAGATCAAGAAATTATGCTTCAAAAGGTAATTAAGTGTTCAAAAAATTCAAGTTAGTTTAATCTGTTTCACCAATCAAGCTTTCTCTTCTCTTTTTTTGCCTCGGTGGAACAATAATGATTAATAGCTCCATAATAAATTTAATCAATAATTTACTGGATAGTCCTGAGCTGTTGAGAACTCTAGCCTTTTGACAAATTATGCAACAAAAATTTCATCTTCCTTATTACTCTCCATATCAAGATGTAACTAAGATAGATAAACCGTAGATCTTGCATGCACCTGAAGGCTCCTCCGGATGCAGTCAAAATTATGCGGCGAAGTGCACCCTCTGGTAAACCTTGAATACACTGGAGAAAATGAACATTCCCTAATCATCATTCTTCATTCAGCAACTTGCGGCATTAACATTTGTCTATGAGCATGCAGTCAGGTAAAAAGACAGCATACAGAGAATATTTTAATTTCAGAACAAGAAAGGAACAGCTATCTGGAATGTGCCTACGTAAGTTCCATCAGCAACAAACCAAGATACCTGGAATATGGCAGAATGTTCTGAATCAGCGGGCAGTATTTTCACTTTATGCTTGTGTGCAAGAGGAAGCACAAAAGGACCACCTGCAATAAGAGTCTCTTTGTTTGCCAAGGCTATATCGATTCCAGCCTCAATTGCAGCTACAGTGGGCTGACAACAAAACAAGAAAAAGGGCAGATTTCATTGTACATGGATGTTTATCTATTATCATCAAGATCTTCAGCAACCAAAACTATCTCGACCATCCCAAGGTCAGATCTGAACAAATGACCTGAAACAGTAAATCTAATGAGACAAGTCACACAACACTATTTTTTTACCATTTTCACAGCATATTAGGCAACTATAGTTACCAAATTAGCAGCAATAAACCATACTTTCAGAAAGGCCTTCACTGACAGACCCCCATGATGAACATCTTCTATAATTTCTAGGTCAACACTACCATCCAGCAAGCAAATATCAGGGTATTGCTGCATTATTTATGCCAAAATCTTGCCCCATAGAACCCTTTCATATACAATTGTATAAGTTGCTTTTCGATAAATTGGCCAAGAGAAAACCTAAACTAAGAGTAGAGTCACATACAGTTTACAGTCTTATTGAAGCAATAATATAAAAGACAAACTATCAGCAAATAAGCAGAAAGCTTCAGCCTTTACCTTTAAGCCTGCACATCCTACTATTCCCGTGACTACTGTGACAGCATCTGGATGGCGAGCAACCTGAAAATCAGATCCAAAAATGTTACTTGATAAAATCATGCCATTACAACAACTGGACGGATACAGAACAGTGGCTGACCTCTATAACACCTTGCTCCCCAGGAATAATTTCAGGTTTGTGTTCAGCATCAGCCAAAGCTTCTTTTAGTTCCCCAATCAATGACTCATTTCTTACAGCAACCAGTTGAGGTTTGAACGTTTTAACCTGCTCAAGAAATAGAAAAAAAGAGAGAATATTAAAACTCGCCAAACTATAATTGTTTGTTGCCATCTTCAGCAACTTATGAAACTTTAAACATACCTGATCAGCCAAGAGCGTCACATTAGAGCCAGCAGCAAGTGCAACAACCCTAAACTTATCTGGATTTTCAGCCACTATGTCCAATGTCTGAAAACATAGAGTAATAGAAAATCAGAAGAAAATGCATAACAAAATGCAAAAAAATTGATTCTAATTTGAGCAAGATGCAAAGAAAAATCATTAAGGTCTTAATCGCAGACATCCTATTGGTTTGATGGCTTTGAGGTTTGGCGATTACCAATGGCAAATGCCACTAGGACTTGATCCCAAAAAACTTCATGCACTGGAATGAGAACTAAACATAGAGCATCACTATTTGTCCAAGGAAAAAAAGGTCTCAAGTTGGCGTACTAGCACTTCATGCAAATTTTTAGACATTCATTTGGGTGAACATGCCCGAATATAATCCTCTCAAAAGAGAGCACGGATGTGAGAGAAAGTAATGCACGATTAGTAAAAATATGCTGCACCAGTGTTGAATGGTGTATACCTGAGTTCCTATCGAACCAGTAGATCCAACAATTGAGATAGGCTTTGGACCATCCCATGACTTGCGTCCTGATTCTGCAACAGCTCGGCCAGGCCAAGCTGGTGGCGGCGCCTGCTGCATCGAGCAACATGTTCTCCTTGATGAACCAATACGCCTCCTCATTTTCAAAGGAAATCCCGCTGAAAATTCATCATGGTAGAGAATTTAACTCCAAGATCACTATAAAAGACAATTCTATACTCAAATCTCATAAGACAACCCACTAAATCCCCAAATTTCTATTGGAAGTATTTAAGAAACAATAACACTCTTGTGCAAGCCTCCATATGATCATTAAAAGAAGAAATCGTCAGTTTTTAAACTTAAATGGTTAAAATTAGATCAGTTCCTTTTAGCCAATAAAGACAATAACAATTGATTTTCTTTTTTCTTTTTAACAACAAGACCGAACCGAGATAGCGAAAAATACTGATATGAAGAACTTCTCCAAGGAGCTAATCATTGTAAGTTCCATCAGTCACTCAAAACCATCAGATTTCAGGTGGATCAATATATCCGTCTTGACTGATCATGAACAACCGACAAATTTTCTTAGAAAAGATACAAACTTTACACTCAAGATCTAACATCCTTCCAAATTAACCAGAAGAATCCAAAATATCTCTAATATTTACGCTGCCCACCAAGAAATTAAACAGACTAATGAAATTGAATAGAAAAAACGCATAACAAACCATTATTCGGCAAAAAGAATCAGAAAAACCGCAAGAAAACACCACACAGTCTCACCTGATCTAATCCTAAACTATAGAAGGCTAAAAAAAAAAAAAAACAAAAGTCCAGTCTACAAGTCTCCCGCTACTGCGGAGCCTGGGGAGACTCGGATGTACGGAGACGCTGTCCGCGACACCAAGGTCACAGTAAAGCAACCTTACCGCCCACTAATCCCATACCATGACAAGGTATGGAAATGCAACAAAATCCGCTCTCTTCAGAAGGAAAGGACCCTAAAAATCTCACCTTTGAGCTGTTGGAAAGTTCCTCTGCTCGAATCCAGGAAGGAAATCCCTCCAGTCTCTGTCGGTAACGGAAGCTTCAGCGCCATCACGACCTTCCTCCTCAATTACCCGAAGCGAGCGAGAGCCTAGAGAGATGGGGGCTATATATTTCCTTCTAAGCGAAATGGCAATGAGAGGCGGTTTATAACATGGGCGGGGGGAGCAATAGATTGAAGGCAGAATCCGGGAATCTCATGGATTGGGGGATGGATCTGATTATTAGATGGACCATCAAATAATCGCTCGCCACGTTACTTTCCGTATTTAAATAATTCAAGATCAAGGGAGGGTGCCCCTTATCCACCGTACATGTGTCCCGGATTTGGACTGTTCCACCGGGCCTGTTGCTCCGCTGGCGTCACATACCGGATTAGTCCCGGGCGGGCAACCGTATAAATAGTTAATTATTAAATGTTCATTATTATTGGAATGGAATATTATAGTTAACAATTAAAATTGGCGTGTATTAAAAGAACAAGTATTGATGGGATGTGACATTGTTAATTGCCACAGACAATGCTGGTGTCACATTGCACGCAAAATGATGTTCACGTGGAACACCAGAGTTTTTTTTAAAGTTGATTAGGAGAGCACCATCCAATAGTAGGGGATCAAGAAGGGTTTTGTTTCAATTTACTCAAAGATCAACAGTTGGAATGTGATTTGTCTCGTGTGATCATTCAGTTTCCATGAGATGCCTGAGCGGGGAAGGGACAGTTTAGCACTCTTCTGCTTGTCTGCATGACTTGAGTGCCTTGGTGCACTGGACTCCCATCACTGTATGTACGATGATTCACGTAGGGATATGTTTAGTCCTTCAGCTATATAAAATAGATCTCAGATATTCATATATCTTCTGATCTTCATCATAAACTAATTGTAATATTTGTAATTAATTTTATGAAATTTAAATCTTTAATCCACCTAGGACGTCAGAATTTAAATAGAAATATATAAATAATATCTTTCAACTAGATTTTTTTGCATAAAATCTTGGAGTAAGACCTGAAAAGGATTAGATATCCCACAGCTTTAGTTCTACGTATACAGATGATATTTTTATATTTCAAACTCATCTTCTTAATCACAATGAAGCAACTTTATCATTATACCAAAATTTTTATTTTATCTTATATATTTACATATTAATTTTAATTGAATTAATTTTTTTAATTTAATAGATATATGTGATATATTGAAAGAAAGACATAGATATCGTAGTCATGTAAGATTGTAAGATGTATTGATAGCTGTCATTTTCATTTCATAAATTTATTCTCAATTGTAACCGATGCACTCTTTCTATTTCTCTTATTTACAAATAAACACGCTAAAATTTATTTTATCATCTCCCAAAATTAGAATGTATTTATATTTAAAAAAGGATAAATCTCCAAAATCACAAACTCAAGATAATTTGTGCCATAATAGTAAAGATGAATCTCTTTCTCTCTCTCTATGTGCATGTGTGTGTGTGTGTATTAATTTTGATGAAAACACATAAATAGAAGGCAATTTGCCTTTTAGATTATCCAGGCTCCAGCAGTAATGCTATACAACTTGCTGCTAAGGGGCAAAGAAAATATAATAATCAATTAAGTCTTACTCTATTATGCTACTAAGAGATTTTCATGAATGTGATAATGTATATATAGCACTTTTTTAAAGGTGTCTAACTTACCAAGTTGGCAAAGTTTTTGGTAATTGTGTATTAAATGACTTAAAACCTAATTATGCTTTCGCTAGGATTAGAAGGGCAAGGAATATTTGTGGGGGCACCTGTTGTTAATTCTTATTTTCATACCTCTATTTTCTGTTCATTTTGCGATTCTGGCCTAGCTCTGGTGTATGAACTTTAAGATCACAGACTAACAAAATGTTTTTTAGGGTGGAAGGTGGAGACATCATGAAAAAGTTAGCCATAATTTTTGTTATATGCTCTGAATTTTTTTTCATTAGTATTAAATGCATCAATTTTTCCGTAAGAAATTTGATGATTTCAAATGGCCAATCAACATGAGTTCACAAAGCTATATGCCTTTGATCATCCCACTAGTATTCATAATGACAATTATAATCAAATATCGCATTATTTGCATCAATACCTTTAAACACCCTTAAACATACCTCTCCTTTCTCCAGGACACTACTTGGACAATGAGTTCTTGGAATGCCAATCCTTCATTTCCACATGCAATTTACATCATCACATGCCAAGAGTCAAACTCTGAAGTTTGATTTTCTACATTGTGCAATTTTCTCATTGATGGTCGTTCATTTAAGTTGGACCTGCTAAGCTTGGCAAAACTTTTACCATTCCTCCATTGACTGTTGGGATGTGCCTGAAAATACTGTGATGCCTCACTCAAATCTCCCATAAGTTCTCATAATGCTAATAAGAAATATTCTGATTTATTCATCCCCTGGTAATTCACACAACACTTCGTAAATTGCACCACTCCCCTCCTGCTACAGGGAAAAATTAAGCAATTAGCAGAGATATTAGCAAGCCCCCTTGGTTCAGCTCCGTAACTAAAATTGGCTGGCCGAAAACAAAGCCTGAGAAGATCCTAACTCCAACTAATTTAACAAACACACCCATCAAATAAGAGTATTACCTACCACTTACTACTATCACCCCCATCCACTACTACTATTATTGTAACTACGACTACTGCTACTGGTAGTGCTACTATTATTACCAATGAGAGAGAGAAGATGATGATGATGTTGTTGTTGTTGTATTGAATGTGGTTGAACTTGTGGATATGTTTCGTATGTGGAATGGAGGTGGAAGATACAACAAAAATAGAAAATCCATTCTATTGTCATAGGAAATTGTCAAGAGCATCCATCGTTAAACACTACAGCTGATTTATTTGAACAAACAACACCAAAAGACTAAGGGTAGCGTTACATGGTGCACGTGATTTTTGCACCTGGTAGAGATCGTCTCCGGTCAGTGCTTAAAATGTTCCAAGTTGGACGCCGCCTCGCGGTCTTCATGCTTGTCGCTTGGACTATCTTTCAAGCCGCACGTCACACTACTCGCTTATTATCATAGTCAGCAATTATTTAAGTATTAAAAATATGACGGTTGTCTTCTTGAGATAAATAATAGCTGCTATAATCAATTTAAGTGAAAGGACATCATAGAAGGATAATAAGTTGTCTAAAACCTTGATGCCTTGCCCATTGTCGTCGATATTCGGCCTTGTGGGCCATTAGCAAGTGAAAAATTATACTATACACTATATGCATCATATGGTGAAACATTATGTCAATCACATCTGTTTATTTTTATCACGATACGCTAAAATGAAAGTTGGATGAATGAAATTCATCAAAACAAATGATTATGATTGATGCGATGCATTGCTAGATGGTATATATGGTGTAGAATATAATTTTTTTAATAAATATGAAAAAAAATGATATCCTAATTCACAATTCAATGGAAGGGTACGATCTAATAAAGTTGTACCAATAGATCAGTTAAAATTGATATTTTTTTTTTAAAAAATAGATATATTATATTAAGTTAAATATGAATAAATATATTTTTGAGAATTAGATAATAAAACATTTAGAAATTCGAGGCAAGAAACTGGATGAAATATACTTCAAAGTTTTAGTTATTTCCAAAGAAAATGCCAATGATGATTGACCAACCGAACTATTCCAATGGCAGTGATATCTTTCCGAGATGCCAGCAGAAAATCCCGTTGAAGACTATTCTATCAAAGAAATATTCTATCAAAGAAAATACGTGGATGCCAACATGATATCAAGACTATTCTCCTTTGGAAAGTATTCTATACTCATTGTGCCATAGAAATGATAGGATTTTGACCGAGCTGCTACTCAACAAAAGCTCTGCTAGTAGTGGAGGCTAATCCAAAGTTGCCTGGCACTTTGGGTGAGACTTGGAAGATGGACGGGCTCAATGGAGGGTGGCAAAAAGTCACCCTCTATCTCTTCCTATTTCCACATAATAAGCCCTACTCGTAGTTTAGATAATCATTCTACATTCATCAAGGGAGTAACTTGTTCATATTCCTACAATTTTAAATTAGAAACACAAGAATCATGTCCTTTCCACTAAATATTTTAGGGAAGACCTAGATAGCACGTTTTATGGACTTGAATTTTCTTTTTCCTTCTTCCATGCTTTTGAAAAATTGGAAGCTCTTTTTCAATGATTCGGATTAGTCCCAAAGACCCGAGCTATCCAACTAGTGTGACTGCTAGTTTGGAATTTTGCTTCAAACGATTCAATGAGGACTTTTAATAGGACTTAATATGACTTTCACTTGATGGTTTTTTTGATTCATTGCTATGATTAACTTGATCTACGCTTATGCAACATTTATGTTATATAATGATATTGGTCAAATAATACCCCAACGAAATTTACATTGTTGTAGATTTGTGAAGAGAGAATAAAGGGATAAAAAAGTGCCACCTATATTTCTCACTCAGCATAAATGGCTTCGGAGCTTTTGTTTTCTTAATTTTTAGTCCTAAGGCGTTTCCCATCATTGAGCTTGCAAACCCTATCAAACAACCCTTAAGGAAAGGCTGCCTAACTTTGCTGCATATCAAATAAAATGCATCACTTCAAACTCCTCGGCTGGGAATGTTAATCAGATCATTTATAATTCATTACTGGGTTCTTGCAGGTCATCAAACTCCTCACCATTGTAAAATCCAACTCCTCTAAAAGATCTATTAAAACAATACTCCGTACAATAACCATCCGTGATTAAGTCAAGGTACTTGGGCATGCCAATCTTCCTAGAAAATTTATGAAGATACCAAACAAGATTTCAAAAATCGATATTCAGTCACATACCGATTTCTGAGTCACGAACCAATTTTTATTTGATACAGTATTATATTATCTCGTATCGGTCCATACTGTCATTAAACAAATCAAAAAAATTTTCACCTACTACAACTAAAAATATATATATATATATATATATATATATATATATAATATATATATATATATATATATATATATATATATTGAACCGTACAAAACTCAATCCATACTGCACCAAATCGAACTGTCTGATTTCGTGCGATTTGAATCCATATTATCGTACCGAACTGACCGGTACGATCCGATTTAAAGTACCGATCGGTTCGGATCACGTACCAAAAAATCGGCCAAAATCATATTGATATTTTGCTAATATGATATAATATGAGGTGTATCGACCGGTTCGGATCGATATGAAATACAACAATACCAGGCATTTCGAGTTGATATCTGTTAAATGTGAAACTCAAGCCATTTTCTCCCTTATGTTCTCTTTACATATATCTTCCAATATGGTTTAGATGCAAAGATATATGACATATAGATCAGTTCAATGATGCATAATAAACAAGGGGACAACAACTGTTATTATTTGCTACTGCTTCTCCCCTCAACAAAATTATGATTAAAACGTGTAAAGTATTCGAGACTCTCACTCTGAGCTATCAGTTTACTTCAATTCCATCTGCCCGTTCTTCTTGTATTTCAGTATGATTTATTCCAGTGACACTGGACGTCTCCACCTCAACAGCAGAGTCAGGTGCTTTCACCATCCTCTCCTCTCCATCATCAGAGCTCGCCGCTGACCGCTCATCCCCCGACTGCTGCTGCTTTTGAGCAGATGGTTTCGGGTGTCGAATGGCAGCAACAGCATCTGGCATAGAAATTGCTGGTGGCTGAGGTGGGACCCATCTCCGCTGGCTAGGCCCTTCACTGGTTCCCATTCCATTAGGGAGCTGCTTTGGTTCCTTCATTTCGGGCTCTATTTCAGTTATTTTTTCAGTCTTCCTTCTCCACCAAGGTTCTGAAGCACCATGAGTCTTCCCGTTCGTCTGAGTCAGAAAGGAGGGATTGGTGCTCCCTTCTATTTCAGGATTCCACCCTTCATCGCTTGATTGGGAGCCCAGGTCACTGCTGGGCCCTTGCTGACGTTGCTGACGCACCTCCCAATATGGCTGTTTGATATAATCACATTGATACCAATCAACAATCCTTAAAACGTACAACATAAGAAGGCACTTCGCAAATTTGACTATAAAAATAGAAATGGCAATTCTCTCCAAGCAAGCGAAAGTGATGAATTGCTTTCAATTTCTTAGGATAGAAAAATATTCCTAATATTTGAAAAGCTTATAAAATGTGCTTAAGTATACAAATAACAGCTCATTTGTACAAGCCTACATAATTCCATGGAAAAAAAAAACTGAAACAAAATAAATGGATGCAAAATTATATTTTAATCAAGGTTTTCAGACCTGATGGGAAGGGGTATCTCGGCCATCTTGTCTTCTTCCTGTGACACAATGGGATCGGGACAGGGTTGGGATTCCAAAATCTATCCATGTGGAGAAGAAGAAAAGTGAATGAAAGAAAGGAAAGAAAGATGAAGAAAAAGAAAAAGTGATAGGAAAGATGAAGAAAAAGGAAAGAAAGAACAGGAGAAGAAAAAGAATTAAAGAAAAGAAGAAAAGAAAGAGAAATAAGAAGAAAAGGAAATAGAGGAAGGTAAAAGAAAAAAAAAAAAAAAAAAAAAAGGAAGGAAACAAGGAAGAAGGGAAAGAAAAAAAGAAAGAAAATGAAAGGAAAGAGAAAAAGGGAGAGAAATGGAGGGTATCTATAGGACTCTTGACAGAAATTATTGCCAGGATGGAGTGGGGACAGTAGGGCATCTCATTCTACGGGAAAATCGGGAAAACCCCATCCCAAAGGATTTCAAACCTTGATTTTAATAGATACAGAAATTGTATCACACAACTAGAAGTATAAAAGTCCTTACACGAACCTTTGGTCTAGAAGCTGAAAGAGGTTTTGCTGGTGGTTGATCATGACTTGGATGCATGTCATTGATCTCCTGGACATTAGAATAGGAAAAAGCAAATGGACTAAAATTATTTGTAATAAAATGAAAACATAATCCGATCCAGAAAATTAGTGGAATTAACAGTCTAGTTTGATTCCAGGATGCACACCCCCTCTCTATGCAATACTGATGATCAGGATAATTAAATATTGAAACTTGTTAAAGCAATTTCAGTTTCCAAATTATAGATAATGTAAGAAGTCTGTTTTCTAGTATGAAGATAATACTGATATGCAGTCCAGTTGTTGTGTGACTGCTAAAGTAAACAGGATAAAACATTTGCAAAATAAACAGGATAACTATTGTCGCTGTTTCTGTAATTTTAGTGGCCAATAGTTCCCCTTTTTTTGAGCATCAATTAGACTCCTCAAACTCGAATGATAAGTTCTAAGATTACTTTCATTTTTCTAAACAAATAAAATTCAGGAAATATAGTTTCCCATTACTTGGAAAATCCAATTTGACATGGCCTTGTATCAGGGTTGCAACTACTTAGAGAGCAGATAGAAATATCCAAAATATTGCTGATCCATTTACATGTTACACAAGCATTATTTACATGCTAACAAAAATATATCTCATCAATGAGGTCAAGGCGAGTTTAAAAGACATCATATAATTTCATGACTATCACCATCATAGCCTTAATTAAGCAGCCATCCCCTTTACATACCTTAGTTTTGTTACTATTGTTTAGCAAATGTTAACTCTAGACACCAAGAACAGAAGATAAAAACAGCTGGCATCCAATGTTACAATTCACAAATTCAAATGAAAAAACTTACAATTTGAAACACTGTGCAGAGAATGAGAAAAATATACCATTCAAATATCCCAAAACGGTCACATGGAAAAATGGTTTGTAGAAAGTGAACCCTATTCTCAGACAGCATATAAGATTCTAATGGACAATTTTCTGATGAAGCGCTACAATTAGTCTCCTATCAAAACAAGTATTTGGGACATAAAGGAAAGATTGTGGCATTCAAAAAACACCAATATCACTTTCTTTCATGCAATTATAGTGCTAGACTGATGCTGTGTTCCCTTTTTTTTTTTTTTTTCCTAAAAGGTTATGAAGGTATTGACAAGATGATGGAACTATATACCTCCATAGATGGCTTTGTGTGCGGTGCAGATACAGAGTCCACTGGTGCAGGTGTGGATGAAGGCCTCGCTGTCCGGTAAAATAAAAAAAGACAAGCAACAGAGACAAATGAGAATTGCAACATAAAGGCCAAAAAGGAGGGAAAAAGAACTGATGATTACCTCTTCCAAAGTCCATATTTGGCATGTCATTTACTTTAGCTTGCTGAAAAGAAAAATGAAAGAACTAGTGAGAAATTTCTCCATAAAATCAAACTAATTAATGACAATACTCAAGTAGCAGAAGAGTTCAAAGTAATTCAAGCTATGTACCATAGTCAAAGTTGTAATATCACCTTTGAAAACATAGAGGGGATACTTGCATCTGGTTGACTTACCTGAGAAGATCTCCATGAGTGGTTAGCTGGCCCTGAAGGTTGTACAAAAACAATTACAATTGTAGTCAGCTGAGAGAAATTGCATCACAGGTACTGGTAATATTATTGATCAAAATGCTTGTGAAAGATGTCTCACCACATTATTAAGCAATGCTAGAACAAAAGAGAGATGTAAGATATGACTCACAACTGCAAGTCTAAAATCATATCTTACTAGCAAACCTAGAAGTTTTAATGCTACAAGGTCACCCAATCAGATGCAAAGTTTTCATCTGGACCAAGATCCCTGTTCGAACCAGTATTGGGCACCACCAGATACAGTATATAGTAATTCCAGGCCTCTAATATCTCAGCCAACATAACCCAATAAAAACCAAGGTATCAGCTAACACCATAGTTTGCAATACCAACCCATACCATCTGGTATGCTCTAAGGGCTTGGTTCAAGCCCATATCAACTTATGCTACAGCTATTGTTACAACTCTAATAGTGTACCAAGTGCTGATATGGGGACACATATCATACCGACCTGACACGTACAAGTAATTTATCCTTACAGAGTCCAAAACCAAAATTAAAAACCTTGATTAATACAATATAAACATATTAGAAGATTTTTTTAATCAACTTTTTACTTCCTAAAATAGATTTTTAATTGCTAATTTTCAAAATCGATGCCTCCATACTTGCTAATTTCAGACTTAACGTACTAGTTGAGATTTAGATATCTCAGTCCCAAAATATCAGTCCGGATATTGGAAAATATCGGTTCATCCAAATTTACCTACCTTCCATATTGACTGAAATAAACTAAGATCTCGATTCATCTCAGTCTAGGCCACCCACTAAGAAGACCAAAATCTTTGAAAACCTTGAGAATTTTACATGCACAGACACAAGGTAAAGTGATGAAGTGCCATGCTTTAAGTGTGGGTTGAGAGAGGAAGTCCTTGAGACATTATTCTATTTCAAAATTGTCCAGGTATAATTTTGTCTGGAGCCCATGAGTTCTAGATTTTTAACTACATTATTGAGTGTTTTGTAAGTTAACTGGGAGCTTGATTGACTTGAATCATCAATAAAATCTCCACATGATATTATTAATTATTCATTTATTTCTTTCCCCATTCTTCATTGGGATTAATCTTTTTCTATACACAGTTGCATTTCTTAGCTCTATCCCAGGAAAAGGTATCAGATATAATAATTCTATAATTAAACTTGCAAGTTATTCAGTCTACGGTCACTACCATCTTACCTAAATTTCCAACCATGTGCAGAGAATTTTAGTGAATTGTTTAGATGCCTCGTTTTCTAAACATATAAATCATTAACTGACCAGAGTTAGCCAACCAATTATTAAGGATGTCTAATTGCAATTTATATGCAAGGTAGAAGACTGATTTTTCACAGAATGGTATGTTCCATTAAAGCAATATCACATAGATTTATCATTATCTAAGAAAAGGAGATATGGTATGTCCTTGTAATTAACTTACCATTCCCTACTGTAGATTGGATATACTCTTCTAGCAGCTTCTCTTGAGAAAAACTGTTTTCCCTTCTGCTTTCCAACTTATGAATAGCATCACCCATGGATTTCATCTCCTTCACTTGCATATCTAGTGCTCCCATAAAAGCCTCAAAGTACTTCCTCTCTAACAAGAACAAGGGGGAGGAAGCTCTCAAATTCAGGATCTTAATATAATTGATAATTAATAATTTACAAGCTTAGGAAAACGGAAAAAATTCATCTTGAATAACCTTCATTTTTAGCATTTAACAATTCTTGGCTTGCTTTTGCAACAACGGCAGCAGCAGAGGCAGCTGCTTTTGCAGCTTCTGTTGCTTCCTCAGCCAACCTGGAACTCTGTTTATCTTTCTTATCAGATTCACTTTCTTTGGCAACAACCTTTCTGATCCAAGATTTCAGCTTAGGAACAACCACATTCTGTTAAAATAAAAATATATATATCAAGTACAGAAATAGCATTTATTTAATGGCTCCCAAATCTAAATCAGAAAACTATAATTGATCAGCAGCAAGGATATAGGTGCTGGGTGACATCGTGCAAGCTGGCCGGTGGCTGGCATGGCATGTCCCATGCCGGCACACAAGCTCCCCATATTGAAACAAAAGAAACAACTAATAATAATTTAAAATCACCTTTTTATTTAAAAAATACTAACATTAGAGTTAAAAGGTGTTGTGGCAACTCTCACTAGCTGCCAGTATTGGCCTGGCATGTTATGTGCCAGCCAGTGCTTGAAACAATAATTAGCATCAAACATGTCAACATCCCAGTAAAATGTAAGACAAGTAAACTGGTGAATAAGTACCTTAAAAAGAACAGCAGTCCCAGCACCTGAAGCAGCTAGCACCCCTGTGGCAAGAAGTGCATGGGACCAGTGAAATCTGGATTGCTGCAAACTTGGAGCCACAGGAACCCCACCAGCAGGAGCAGGAGCAGCAGCAGGTTGTGGAGTTTGTACCAAGGGTTGGGGCTGCAAACCAATAGATGATTTTGGCTGCACAGCTGTTAACAGTCAAAACAAATCAGCCATTCAATTAAGGACAAGAGATAGAGGGATTTGTCTTCTATTTATAGAGATTTTGGTTATTTTTTTCAAGTTTGCTAAGATGTAATATATAGGTCAATAATAGTTTTTTAAACTTAGGATGGTGAACATATCTTAGTAAAAAAAAAAAAAAAAAAAGAGGTGGCTTCGTCCTTTGTGTGTGTGTGTGTGTGTGTGTGTGAGAGAGAGAGAGAGAGAGCAGCTCAAATTGGTTAGTGTGAAAGTTTTCTTGGAAAAGCCTTGATCAAATTATAACTATTACTTTGAGTGAATATTGTCCTGATAAGTCATAGTTTAACCATATTGTCATTTAGGCAAGTCCTAAACTCCTAATCACAGCCATGTTAGATTTAAAATGCCCCTTCAAATTATTCAAATATTAGATTTAAAATGGCCCTTCAGATTAGTCAATTTATATGGATGCTACGAAAGTGATCAAATTAAAGTAAATTAAGAAATAAAAACTACACTCATATTAGCTATAATACATGTTTTTAAACATGGATGTAAGTAGAATAACCAGTTTAGAACTGAATCAAAAGAAAAAACTCCTTTTTTCCTTCACTCATCAAGGAATTAATTAATGGAGCATTCCACTTTTTCCCACAAAAGTTGACATCTAAATATCATTTCAGATTATCATAGTTATCGGAGTCTGCTTTGAAGCTTTTGTCGCACAAAACTTTAAAAATAACATATCACTATCCAACCAATACCTTGATCTTTTGATCCTCAAATGAGAAAAAAAAATCACCAAATCCCGACGAACTAGAGCAATCTACCCAACTTGTCGAGCATACCAATCTGAATGCTCAACTTAATCTAAAAGAGCAAGGTCCTAGGGTCAAAGTATCAAATAAAAGTTTTATGAAGTTCTCAGAAAAAAAAAATATATATATATATATATAAGAATAATGCTGGAATGTAAGTAAACAAAAAGTATGCAATATAGAAATGAAAATAAGACAATAGTGATAATTTTTAACACAAATAACATTTAAAAAAAAAAAATCCTTTCCTATTAACTCCTGGTGGAGGCCTTGCTGGTCTAGGGTAGCTCAGCGATCATGAGATTTATTTATAAGAAGTCTACAATCTAAACAACATTTATGAAAGTGTACTGAGGTGTCAATACCAACATTAATTACAAAACAAAGCAAATAATGGGCAGGGTTCAAACTTCAAATAGATTACCCTGATTTATGGTAGCAGCCTCAACACTGGTAGCATTTGGAGGAGGGTCCTGTAATACATATGAAACATCAAAGCAGTGAAAAACATAATACCAAGCCTCTGCAAAAGAATGCCTCACCGGAAAGAAAAAAGTTGTAAAATGTAAATGAGATCCAAAAGGAAATTTAGGGGGGAAAAAGGAAAAAGCTTACTGGTACACGGCGAAAGGCTTCATCTATTTCCTCCTTTGTCAGGCCTTTCCTTTCAAGAAAGGAACGCCTGTGAATGATTGGGGAGCCCCTTACTCTTGGATGAGAAAGAAACTTCACAGCATTCTGCACTTGATCCTCCCTTATTGGTTGTGGTATTGTAAATACTGGTTCTGCTGAAGCTTCATTGGCAGCCTCTTCTTTGACATCCTTCCCATCCCCCTCCACTGTCTTTGATAACTCGGGCCCTAATGTTAGATGGTGCAACAGATATCAATGTACAAATATTATAGGCTGTTTCTTCTTCAAAAATTTACAGGGAAGATATAATGCACCAGCAACGCCTACATTTCCCCCGAGCAGTTCAAGCTTACGGTAAAAATGACACCAGTCACCATGTCTAACATAGTTAAACCCATAATTCACGTAAGTTCATTATTATTAATCTTAACATAGTTAAACCCATAATTCAGGTAAGTTCATTATTATTAATCTTTTTACGATATTGAATACTATCATTTGCAGAGACAATATCAAAATAATTCTGTGGTAAAAAAAAAAAAATTAAGCCTATGGTAGGCCAAAGAACCTTGGCATATATGAAAGCAAGCTTCGTCTACTTTCAAAATGTTTGAAAAAACTAGTAACCTCGTGAGGCTATAAGAAATTCTTTCACAAGCTATTCAGAACCTCAAAGAACAAAGAGGGTGGTTCAGTGGACTCTCCTCTCTGTGCCATCCAGTTTCTCTTCTTTCATAGCTAATACAACTGAAGCCTCTAGCCTACATAACTACTCATCAAGAATTCTAACAAAAAATTTTATATGCTGGTACCAAGGGTAATTTTCACATTAAAACCCTGACCTTCACTCAAATAAAAATTTGCCTTCGTTCCATTTTCTTCTGACATGCATGCTGATTACTTCTTTATTTTTTCTTTTTAATTTAGTGAAATCAGTATCCAAACTCCCTCCTTCCTTGTCAATAAATAGCATCAGTCAAAAGGCAAGTGGAGCTCCTTCGGATATATCAAGAAACCATCTTTTAACTACAATACAAGCCTATGCTTTCAACTTCGTTATCTCGGATTGCCCAATTTAATCATTTTCCTTTTCTTATTCCATACCAAAGCTGACAAAACCCAGCATGCGGACAAATTCTAATCGGAGATGAAGGAAACCCAGGAGGACATATTTAACAGGAAGAAAAAAGGTTAAAAACTGGAATCTAGTGACTGAAAACGAAAAAGGAACCCCTTGTTCAAAATGATTTCAGATCGGAAACCCAATAGAATCAAGGAAACAAGAAATTAAATTGGGACAGAGATTTCGAAAATAGGGATTTGGGAAAGAGAAGAAATCACCTTGGTTTTTGGGATTCTCGTCGGATTGGGTCGCCATGGCCACCACCTCCAACCGCTCTACAAAATGTTTGGGCCCAAAGAAAGGGGATGTGTTCGGACTAGAAATAAAAGAAGAACCGCAAGGACTGGGAAATGACCAGGTTTATGAGTGGGACCGGAGCGTGAGAGAGCCTTGGATTGGATCGGATTAGATTTGTTTAAAATAGAGCGGCAGATGGCTCTCTTCTAGAGAAGGTTAGTTGCACGCAGGCCGATGCAAGGAAGAAGTACAGGAACGGGTCACAGGAGCAAGTGTTTAAGATAATCACTCAAACCAAAGGCTGGAATTGGGCCGGGTCGGATGGGCTGCGTCCCGTCCGAGTCCAGCCCCAAATCCAATCGGGCCGACCCAAATAACCACTCTAATATTGGAAGCTCGATTTTTGGCATAAACTGCTAGAGGGTGGATCGCTATTTCATAGTTTTATGTAAAATTTTATTCAAATTTTTCAAGATGAGTCAATCTAGCTTACCATTGCAATACCGGACCAGCCACGAGTATCTATGACCTAGGTTTGAGTCAAGAAATTTTCACATTTTCACTGGTCACAATTATTGATATGCATTTCATGATGGCAATACAATTATCAGTGTTTCAATGTTTTGAATTATATTGTCACACACAATTATTGGCATTCCAAATTTGACCACTTTTTCTCCCTTCACTTAACAGGTCGATGAACACATCCTTCTTAAGACCCTTTTTTAAGATTCACTTATTCTGCACTTAAATAATCAGGTGGTATTATCTGGAATTTTGGATGAAAGTTCATGTCACCAAGTAGTCAAAGATAGGGTGCATTGTTTTGGTCATGACAATCTGGAGAATATGGCTTCAGAGAAATGATAGAATAGTTAGACAACTATGAAAGAGCTGACCTCCTGATACACGGAGGGATTGGAAAGATCGGAGTCCTCTGGCTTCTCCTGAATTTACGGTTGACTTGGAATACTTAGATCATGCTGTAGCTAAATGCTATTTGTATTTTCTCTTTTTGGCATTAACATAATTGATGCTCTGTCTGAATTTTATAAATTCTATAAACAGTTGAGAACCAATAGAATAATCTCTGTAAGAACGAACATACAACAAAATCTTGCAAGGTTGAGCTCCGCTATTCTATTCTTCTTTACACTTCCCAACAAAATCTTTATAAGAATCAATACAGCCAGGCGAACATCTTAGTATACAAAGCTTCATGTCTCATGATGGGAATCATACTGCAATAACGTCTTCCTTTTTAGCATTTTGGTTGGTGTCAGGGAGAGTTTCCAGTGACCAGGCTTTCCTGTTTCTCACCCTGCCACCTTCCTTCAACAACTCAGCCAACCTCCTCTTCTCATCATCAACATCCGGGTTCGCTATTCCCGGCTTCTCCTCCCTTATCGCAATAACATATTCCAATATCTCAACAGCCTCATCCAGCCTGCACCAAAGAAGAAGCACCAACAACAACTATCATTAAAAGATTCCCCCAAAAACATTATCATTAAAAGAAGTCCCTTAAAGTAGTAGCATGTGTTCTAATATCAAAGCTGGTGTAATGTATACTAATAAAACAAAAGGTGAACAGGAGACCCTTGATCTTATGCAACTAAACAAACGGGAAAGTAAGGACAAATGGCTGGCCATATAAATTATAAAGTAAATAGTTCCTTCTCTAAGACTATCACATAAGGTATGGAGGATATACAAAAAAGTTCTGTTCTCCTTTCCGACACAACTGTTATGTGAATTAGGTGGCAGAGTGTCTTATAATTGCACAACCAAGATCAGGAAAGTGTATAAGCATTTCTATAAAGCTGCAGACCACATGGCTTACAGGTAGTGGAAAGGTTCCAAGTAACCAATAATAAAGCACACCAAAACAGAAAGTAAAAGAAACTGTAAGCTAATCACAAACATACTTTGTTGGAAAAGGCAAATTCAAACAATAAAAGATAGCAAAAGATAATAATATTTTAATAGTGATTACACTTTCAGAAGGTCCGACTTTATGAGACGTGGAAGAAAATAATGACCTTAACATGATTGAGCAGTTGCAGCTTTGGTTTCAGATGCAAAGCTGGCACTTACAATGACTAATAGTACCCAAATAGGAGATGATTAAGTGACAACTAGTCTAAGCCAAAAACCTGCTATTTTTGATGATAAACTAAGCTCAATATATCCCTACTTGCCTATAGTGTAATCCAAGAACATACCATAATCAATTTGATTCTTTCTGATACCTAAAGCTATATGTGCCAAATAGGTTAAACAGCACTATTACTCAAGGTATCCATTCACAAAATATTGAATTATAATGCAATTGGCCCATAAAACATAATAAAAAGGGCATATGCTGTTCAGGTGACAGCAGCTAATTACTCTAAACTTGATGCTCTTCTGTGAGAAAGCATGTAAAGAGTGTAAGCTGGCATAAAGTCACTCCCACAAGCCATGATAACGTAGACCCACCTTAAACAAGAAGTCTTACCCCATCTAGATGAACCGCCTTTACTGAACAAAGAGTGATGATCTCTTATGGTCAGCTTTCAACCAGATGCCAGCCCTCTAAAGTAGTACCCAATTATTAGCCAAGGTAACTTCGGGCAAGAGAAAGATCCACCGTGAAAAATATAAGGCTTATGGGCATGTAGAAAATCTACCTTAATAGTTATGCAATTTAAGCTTATGCAACCAAGCCTTCCATCACTAAGCACAAAATAAATGAGATTCCAACACAAGCAGTGAAAGCTAAGACAACAAAACAGAAAGTAAATGACTCAGGAAAATTAAGGGAAGACTCAAAATGCAGAACCATCTAGAGTTCATACCTTCCCATTGCATCGTAGGTTCCTGCAAGATTACTATACACTCCAAGGGTTTCTTGATGATACAGTCCATACTCCAGTTCAAGTATACTCCTAGCTTCCTCAAACAGCTCTGCAGCTTCATTAATTGCATACCGCTGAACACATGCTAGCCCCATCTGGTTCAGAGCAATGCCAAAGAAAGCAGACTTCTTCTCCCCACATGCCCGAAGCTTGGTGATAGCATTCTTTAATGATGCATAAGACTCACCATAGTTCCCAACAATATAATACAACACCCCCATATGTGCCTCAATACCAGCAATTATGCTTTGTTGGCCAGCAGATTTATTATACGTCTGTATGGCTTTCTGAAGTAATTTCAATGCCTGCTCATGCTCGTTCATCAATCCATAAATGGCAGAAACATCAGTGAGACCACTGGCAATGTCCTCGACAGAGGTCCCCGGAATAGGCTTGCCATAGATTCGAAGGGCGTCTTCACAATATGACTTCGATTCCCTGAGCTTCCCCATCTTATGGTACAAATCAGCAAGACGCACAAAGATAGAAGCTACAGTTGGATGGTTCTCCCCTTTGGTTGATTTGAAGACGGTGAGTGCTTTTTGGTATGCAAAAACAGCCTCATCGTATCGACCCAAGGAGAGATAGATGTCTCCAATGCTGCAATCCACTGAAGCCACATCTTTTTCCTGGCCATTGGCCGCCATAGCCATGCTTGCCTGGACGAGATGCTCAAGAGCATTTTCATGGTCTCCCTTGGTATCACAAATGAGACCCATGAGCCACCGGTCTGCTGTTTCTTCTAGTAAAGCTGGTGCACCATTCTCCCTATGGATGTCAAGGGCCATCTGGCACAACTTCTCTGCTTCATCAAATTGCAGAGCCTGTACATGTGCTTCAGCTATGTAGCGACAAGTCTCACCAACACTTGGGTCCCTATCACCCAAGGCCTGTTTCTGGATTTGCAACCCAGTTGTGTAGCACCAGATTGAGCTCTCAAGCTGACCTAACATGGCATAAGCATCTCCCAGTTGCATATAACCAGAAAATTTAGCAAGAGCATGGTCATGGCCTTCTTCAAGCACAGGGATCTCAATTGAATGCTGAAGCACAGGGACAGCCTCAGCATACCGTCCTAAATCACAGTAGATTGCAGCAATAACATGAAGACTCATGACTAAGTCCAAACTAGGCTTCCCAGCAGCACATTTCTCAAATGATTTCGCAGCTCGAAGGGCATATTTCAGAGCCCTTCGTGGGTTTTCAGAAGCAATCAAATCCCTCACGTTTTTAAGAAGGAAAGGCCCAAGATCTGGGTTATCCAACCCTGCTTCAGATGGATCATCATTTCCATTTTGATACTTTGCCTCCCTCAGCAAGGAATTCTTTTGTTTCCTCATGTGATCAGCTCTACTGTTGGGCTTTGTTACACTCTTATCACCTCTCTCAAGGAAGCTGCCTTTGCTCTTCGAGCTGGATTTGAAGGAGGCATCTGACTCCACTTGTGATCGAGAAGGCTTCTTAGATTTCTTTGATGATTCAGATGACGCAAGGGAAGATTGTGCCTTGACTGGGCTCTCATGTTTCTTGTCAGCTGACCCATTTTCTATCCTTGTGGCCATATTGGTGACACTTGCACCCCGCGCTTCTTCCATTACTCTAACATGTTCCATCTTCCCACCAACAAGATGTTGCAGCTCCAAATCGATCCTTGATTCCTCACCATCAGATTCAAAACTCTCCCAACATGAGGACCTCTCGCTGGAGCTCACCATCTCACACACGTTATCATACAACTGCTGGATTGATGGTTCCACACAACTCTCGACAGGAAGGTCCAGATCCTCTGTTGGAGCGCTCATCGGGCTTGCAGAACCCCTAGGAGATGTTGGTGTAGACAGATTCTCTTTAATTTGAGAAGAATTCAACTCATCGGATGCCTCCTTCCCATTAACTCCATCCAGCATTATTCCGGGCATTGCAGCCAAAGTCGAAGCTAATGAGACGAATTAAAGTATTCAAGCCCAGCAATC
Organism: Elaeis guineensis; assembly: GCF_000442705.2. NCBI lineage: Eukaryota > Viridiplantae > Streptophyta > Magnoliopsida > Arecales > Arecaceae > Elaeis > Elaeis guineensis. Next base: position 73,450,055 of record NC_026007.2, on the reverse strand, counting down.
GAAAAATCTGCAAACCACCATGGAATAAAAAGATTCAATCCTCCATTAAGGAACAAATAGAACAATTAGTGGTTCAATAATGAAACTTAATTCAAACCCATTCCACCCCTCCACCCCACACACCCCCTTCCCAAAAAAAGGGCAAAGTTTCCTTCCTCTGCTTCCATAACAAATGCTTGCTAAAAAAAACTTTAACTCACAATACAATGACAAACAGAATCCAGTTAAGAGCGAAACTAACTAAGATTCATATAACAATATAAAAGACGAAAAAGGTTCGTACCAAAAAAGCTCATGCGCAGAAAAAGAATGGAACTTTTACCATGAGAACAGATCACACCACTCCAATATCAATCTAATCCTTCGATGAGCAAACAAACAAAAAGAAAAAAAAAAATCAAATATCTGTCGGTACAACCCCTGCAATGATTAAAAAAAGAGAGTTAAAAATGCATCAATCTCTCCAGATCACTCAAAAACCCTAAATTCGAAAACCAAAACCACAAAAGCGAATTCATCAAGTTCTCCTCGGATATCGTCGGTTTCATCCATATACACAACCTCACATCCAATACGGCAAAACGACACATGAAAGACAATAAAAATCTCAATAATGCACGAAAAAAGACAAGAAAAACTCGCCCAATTTGCAACCCACCCATCCTGTCATCAGATTCATCAGCCCTGTACGATCCAAAAACAAACTAAAATTACAAGGATCAACAAGGAAATCCAGCGAGAGACAGACGACGTACCATAAAACCCCGCTACCACAGAAAGTATCCCAACTTTTCGTATTCTCTATAGAAATCACTGAGAGAAGGAGAGGAAGAGAAAGAGGAGGGTGGGGGATTGGGCGCGGGCGGCTGGTTGGGCGGTGGGCGGAATTCGGAATTCTAAGCTCCCTTATATATAGAAATATGGGCACTCAATTTTTTTTTAAAAAAAGAAAAAAATTAAAGAGGAATAAATTATATTTCGTCTAAATTAATTAGAACAAAGACGGTGGGAAATCCGGCGCAACACGAGGGTAAAATCGGAATTCAGAACCAAAATAATGTGGGTAAATAGTTATTTAATCCAATAACATAGCAAGATTCGAGCGGGGTGGTTTTTCTTCGCGACGAAGCAAAGCTGAGACGGCGGCCTCTCAACAACCGCAACATGGTTAGATGGCGGATTTGCCCCTGTCGCGATCATGCCGTCCTATTTTTATTTTCCGCTAGATCTGCCGAGTCTGTGATCAACGGTTGTGATTGATGAGTTCGGTTGCGGTTCGCCAAAGTGTATGCGGAGATGTTTAAATGGCGGATGGGTTGCTTGTGGAGGGAAAAAGGAGGAAAACCCACCTAAGGGAAACGAAGAGAAGATTGGCGTCCCATCACCTTACTTCGCCTGAGTTAGGTCCAGGATTTCTTCATGGCGTCTTTCTCCTGCCATGACCGTTGATTACCGTTACAGTGTTAGTAACAGTCCATTACTGTTAGATCTAGTCCTGGTCAATGTCATCTTCCAAATAAATATATTTTTAAATCTTAATTGCTACCTTCTTCTCATTAATAAACAAAAAAGACAGATAAATAGACTAGAACTGCTAGCTTGTGCCCCATTGAAACAGTAATTACAAACTTGATTAAATTATAAAAACCTCTCTTGAGATCAGAGATAACGTATACTTACATACAATAGTTGAAAAAATCTATGCTTACATTCTGAAGAATTAATTTTATTTAATATTTTAATATATAATTTAATAAAATGATAGTCGAACAACTTAAATAAGATCTAAATATCACGTCATAAAAAAATTTAAAAATAATTAAAATAATTTTAAGTGGCATAACAGTAGTGAGAACATAAAAAATATATGCATTCTTCTTTTTAAATGGATGTAAGTGTACATTTTATAAGTTAGTGGATGTAAGTTTTGAAAAAAATTTTATAATTGATTCTATAAATTAATATTATTTTTTTTAGGTAAGAAAATTAATATTATTTTTGCTTGACTATTTTTATACAATATAACAATGATTATAATGATCATTATGAGTTATTAGCACTATCATAGGGATATGCATGCAGAGATCTCTTGCATGCTACTTTCATGCTTCGGTATGGCAAATTTTTGTGATTAGTCCACAAGAATAGTTGATGGAAACGATGACTCAAAATGTCATTTCAAAAAATTATATTTATATGATCATCTCGTGGTTCAAGTTAATTTCTCAGCAGAAATTAAATATGATAATTAAAAAAAAAATATCAGGTTATTTCATTTACAATGAGATATTAAATATCTCAGGAGAAGGGATACTTGGTGCAAATTGCATGAGCCGTTATTTGGGTGGAGGGATGAGCTCCCTGGTGAACGCCTTCTGGAAGGTTCTGTCGGATGGACCGGGGCCGCCTAGCTGTTCCCGGTGGTTCTTCCAATCTGGTCGGCCGTCAGTGGTGGACCCCGTTTCCAGGAAACGATCCGACGTCTAAGATCCGAAGGTCCACCATCTGGGTACTAATCGAAGCCCCGGTCGGCTTTGGCGCGGGGTCGAGTTCTACCTATTCCTCGAGAACAATTTAACTTCACGAACCGGACCATTCAAGTGCGGAGTTTATAAACGCGATCAGGTGATGGAACTAGTTTAACATACTGCTCCGGAGGAGCAACTGAAACAATCTGGGACCGGACCCACTTGGCGCAAATTGGACTCCTCGTAAGAGCACATTCCAATCTTTTTTACTTGGTCTCAATTTCATTTGCTTTGGTAATTAACTCAAATCAGAAATTACTTTTCTTTGGACAATTGTATGTGACTTTGGTTTAGTAACCATTCCCATGCTAAATTAGGATCTTTTTTAAACCTCGGCAACGCCTTCTTCCTGTATTGCAGCAAGTACATACCATGCAAAGCTTGCATGCAAATAAATGTGGCTATATGTAATTAAGTTCCGTATCTTTCACCACAAAGTTCACTTTCATGGTTCGCTTGTACTTTAATCTCTCAGATTCATTCTAACTCATAAGCATTTCGTTTCCTCATCTTTTTTCTTTCCTTTGTTATAGAAATTGTTGCTCTGGATCAGCATGTGATCAAGTTGACCGATTAGTGTCCTGGGATCCCCACTACCAACTCGTACCAACTTCATTGATTGATAGGAGACCTTCATGCTGGGCATATGACAAGCATCTGCCACCAGGTCTCTCGTGAACAGATCAGAGGCCCCCACATCATGGAATAAAGTCATTGATCATTTTGGCGTGGATTAGATGGTACGGTTTGCCAGTTGGGCAACAAGCAATTTTTTTTCTTTTTTTCTTTTTTTTCCGACAACCAGGCGTGAAGTATTACTGGTGTAAGAACTCACGTCTAGATTACATGAAAGAGATGGAATGAGAGTAGGATAAAGGATAAGGACTGCCAGCTCCAAGGTTGGCCATAAATCCGCAGGTTGGTCGCCTTGTGAATAAATATCATGAGTAGCATGGATCAGGCAGCCAAGGTCTCCAATGAAGGAATGGCATCAAGAAGAGGCACCACGCGTCCAAGCCTTGACACTGGCTGAGTCGCCCAATGGAACTACTTTGTAAATTTCTAAAAGCTTAATTCTAGATTCAATGACCACTAAAGCGATGCTTCTAGGATAAGGTTAGTTAATAATTGGTAGGTAAGAAGTGAATGGAGAGATGGGGAACCAAACACTTAGGTAGGAACATTTATCATTGGATTGGAACAAAAACTAGATGAGCTTAGGTAGGACCACTCATCATTAGTTGACTTGCATCACCAATAGGACTCACTTAAGCAATCTACATCTTTTTTTTTTTTTTTGTAAGTTATCACAGCTTATAGCAAGAGTATGTATCTATTGCAATATACAATTTTTATGATGTCCAGTTTTTGAAAAATTGGAGAAATATATCTCATCGATGAACTAGTTGAGGGTAGGATTGGTTTTGCATTTTCTTTAAAAATGATCGTAATTTTTTAAGATTATCAATACTTTTGTTCTACACTTCTATTCAGGGCCTCAGACAATGGAGTTGAATCTTTCTCTCTCTCCACTCCTTTTAATCCAAACCATTAATAGTTACCGTTTTTTCATAAATAATGAAAAAAGCTGAATTTATGACAATCTGAAATATTAAATAGGATGCAACTTCGATATGACTGTCCAAGACAAACTCTAATTTAAGCCAAATCAAACCACATGGCATTATAAACTTTGCTTTAAATCTTGTTGTTTGTCTAATGATTATAGATGTCTAATTAAATACAGTTGGAGAGGTCGTTAATTGGTCTATATAAGATTATATTATTTATCATGTAGGGAGTAAGAATGCTGCCAAATCTTTTGTCCTACAATCTCTCCGTATAAATTGAAAACCTACATTTAAACATATAAATGTTTCTACAAAAAAAATATATATATAAATATAAATTTTTTAAAAAAGAGATATATAAGGATAAAATGATCATCCATACCTATAAGCTTATATGCTTAGCATGTAAATAGATAAACCTCTAGCATACCTCTCCCTAAAATATCTAGAGATGGGGGTGCGACGGCGCTTAGCCAAGCTTACCATTTGACCGTTTGGACTCAAGGCTGAAATTAAATAAATATAAAAAATATATTTTGACAGCTGTGGGATTTGAACCCACGCCCTTTCGGACCAGAGCCTAAATCTGGCGCCTTAGACCACTCGGCCAAACTGTCTTCGGACGGCGGGAGTGACCAATTGTATTAATTAGAACTTTCACAATTGCCTTTTTCTCGCTGCACGGACCAAGCACCTCTGTTTAAGCTCAAGGCATGCCCCCGCTAAAAAGGGCCGATTTCAAGTCGAGCTGTGCTCATGTTTAATATTTAAAGCCATCAATAGTTTTAGGCTAAGCTTATTGATTAGAGCAGCGCTAAAGCCTAAAATATTACTCAAAAATTAACCTGTTGCTGAGCTTTTGATGTGCAGATAGATTCATTTGCGGCTCCAAGGAAAATCTCCAAACACTATAATGCTCAAATTAGTCCGAGGACGTCAATAAAACGCTTCAATAGGACATGAACTAAAAATTCTGAAACTTCGTCATGTTTTTGGACACTACAGGTCACTCGACTTTTAGCACCAAATGATCACTCATCACTCTCAATGGCCCTTGATGATTGATTTGTTTTGATCAGAGCATATACATAAGCACAGGACTGGTTGTAATCTTCTTTCATCTTTCACAATTTATTCCTTGTAGATAGTGATCATTATAATCATCTCCATCTGGGTGGTATTTAGTTCATGATTGAAATGAGAATCAGAATCAAAATGGTCATATCCGTCGATGTATTTAGTTCATGATCAGAATTGTAATTGGAATGGAGATTTGAATCCTTAGGTATGAGTCGGGATTTGATTTTAAAGGGATAGAATTATTTTCATTCTGCTATGAAATTAGAATCGGAATAGGACTCCTCTAACCAAATGGTACAAATGGGAGTCATCCATTTCATGTTCTAACCCCCAAAACCAAATACACCTAATGGTTATCGGTTACTAAAGCACTATAGAAAATAGCAATAATTCAATGGAGTAGATCATCTATAGGTGAGGTTGCTACATGGAAGATAAAGAGTTCAAATGATTCAAAGTTCTATGTGCTGCTATTGATCACTTGTTAGATCACCACTTGGTTCACCAAGTTGATGTGGCAATCTCTGATGTTGTACACAGTAGGGTTGATGGTGCCAATCTAGCTTGGCCTACTGAAATCCATATCGAATTGAACTGAGATGATCCAAGGATGATATTTAACATTGTCCTATATCAATATATTTCAGTTGAATCTCAAATGGAAAGAGCATGTTCTTGTTAAGAGATACTAAGAGGAAGGCTCCTAAACCCAAGGGGTGTTTGATTGAGAGGAGTTGGGGCCTGGAATGGGAATGAATAACTCACAATCCAACCATTTGGTTGGAGAGTGAGGTAGAGGGGTTTCATTCTATTTTTGATTTTAAGACAGGATGGGAATGGTTTAAATCACTCTAAAATTCAATTCCGACTCTTCCTTGAAGATTTAAATCTCCATTCTAATTTTGATTCTGGTTGCGAACTAAATGCTTTATGAATATAGTAATTTTGATTCCCATTCTCATTTCAATATATTCCGATTTCAATCACGAACCAAATACACTTTCTACAAAAAAAAAAAAAAAAAAAAAAAAAGAGAGAGAGAGAGAGAGAGAGAAATTTAGGAGAAGTAAACATAGAAGTTTCAGCAAAATTTTCACTTAACATTTGAGCTAGCTTTAATTATATAACAATTATGATAGTTCAATGTATTTTTCCTGTGTCTTATGAGTACAGGAAACAATCTTGCTACAAAATAGCTTGCTTATTTCCCACGAAAAACCACAACACATTTGCTTTATCATTCCTATCCTGTTGCTTTTGCTTGCTTTACTTTCTGACTTGTTTCTCCTAATAATGATCACATGCCAAGAAACCCGCCATAGATTTAAAGTATTGTGGGAAGCATAGTATTTTTCAAAGTCTATATCGGTTAGGACTAAAACAGGAGGAGCCTGATGCTCTTATAAATAAGCCCTCCTAATTCTTGTTTATATGAACCATAACAAGCCAAGCCTTAGGTTAACTAAAAGGGTGTAATCGAAGTCTTGGGGAGTTATGAGGAAGAGAGGGTTTATATATTTGTCCGTTCAAAAATTGTAGCAGTTTTATTTTAGTAGAAATATCTCTTTTGAGATCATGAATGTAGTTCCATTTGAGGGACCGGACCACGTAAAAATTTTTGTGTTATTTTTCTCCTTTTTATTCTCTCTATTATTTGTGTGAGTGCTTCCACTGTCGGTCTCAACAAATGATATCAGAACGAGATTCTAGCCTAAAAGAGGAGAGAGAAAGGAGTAGGAGGTGCCACATCAGCAGTGCAGATGGAAGACCATTCAGCGCCATGTCAGCGGGTCTTAGCGCCACGTTAGTATTTTTTTGGAAAAAGGTTGGTTCTGACTAATTTTGATGTTCTGATTTCATTTTTGAGGTCAGTTTTCTCAAATTTGACTTATTTTATGGTACTTATTACTGGTTATTTGAGTGGAGGTATTTAATTGAGAATTTATTAAATATCATGACTCCATTGAAGAATGAAATTTCATTGTTTGATGGAAACACTGATTTTACTTTGTAGCAATACACAATTCAAGATTATTTGATGCAGCAGGATCTTGATTCTGCATTGCAGGATGAAAAGCCGAATGAGATGAAAGATTCAGATTAGAGTACAACCCAAAAGAAGACAGCTAATACGATTCGAATGGCACTGACCCCATAAATTAAAATCACAATGTTGAAAGAGACATCACCGAAGAAGTTGTGGGACATATTGGAGAGCAAATATACCTTGAAGATGTTAACCAACTGCTTGATGATAAAGATGGATTTGTACTCACTGGAGATGGAGGAAGTAATATTATCGACCATTCAAATAAATTTAATGAGTTAGTATCTTGACTATTGAATGTAGGGGAGACGATTAAGAAAGAAGAGCAGGTATTGCTCTTGTTGGCTTCACTATCCAGATCCTACAAACCACTGGTGCAGTCAATGCTAGTAGAAAAAAATACACTGCAGTTAAATAAGGTGATGAAGATTTTGAAAGAGAATCATCGGATGATAGAAGATGAAAATTACCTCGGAAAGAGTCAAGTACTAGCTACGGAGAGTTCTGAGAGAGGGAGAAAGAAGAGTGGTGACCAACATAGTGGAAAATCGAGATCTCGATCGAGAGACTTTAGCACTATTGAGGGCTATTATTGTGGAGAGTTTGGTCACATTCAGGTTCACTACCCAAAGTTCAGGGAGGACTTAAAAAATCTGAAAGAGTTGAAGGATAAGTCAAAGGTTGATTCTTCTGTAAATGTGGTTAATATTGATGATGAACTTTACTTCTCAAATATGGCTGCTATTAAAAATAATTCTAGCTAGATGATGGATTTTACTGCTGATATCCATGTATGCACTAACTGAAACCTATTTGACACTTTGCATATTGAGGAAGATTTTGGCTATGTCAATGTGGAAAATAATCTAAAGCAGAAAATTGAAGGCGTTGGAAGAGTTAACCTGAAGCTCCACAATGATAAAGTTAAAGTAATTCCTGATGTAAGGTATGTCCCTACTGGTGGAGCTAACATTATTTCATTGGGTGAGTTTGCTTCACATGAGTCCAAATATATTGGAATTGAGAATTGGTGTAAAGTGTGTAAGAGTGAAAACTTAGTTATGCAAGAAAGGAAAAAAGTGAAAAACATCTACTACTTAGATGGCCATGTCTTGTCAGCGAAGATGGAAAGCAGCAGAAAGACAGATACTCTAAAGATTGAGAAGAGAGTTCGGTTCTCCAACAAAATAGAAATATATGGGACTTTTGAAAAAGGAAGGAATTATTGTGGCAAGCATAGTAGTTTTCAAAATTCCACATCGGTTGGGACTAAAACAGGAGAAGTCTGGTGCTCCTATAAATAAGCCCTTTTGGTTTTTGTTTATATGAACCACAGCAAGTCAAGCTTTGGGTTAAATAAGAAAGTGTAATCGGAATCTTGGGGAGTTGTGAGGAAGAGAAGGTTTACAAATTTATCCGTTCAAAAATTATAGCAGTTTTATTTTAGTGAAGATATCCTTTTCGGGATCGTCGACGTAGGTCTATTTGAGAGATCGAACTACGTAAAAATTTTTATATTATTATTTTTTTTATTCTCTCTATTATTTATGTGAATACTTTTGCTGCTAGTCTCAACATAAAGATACAAATAAAGATTACGATAAAGCCTTCGCCTTATTTATGAGACTAGCGTTAAGCTAAAACTGACATGATAGAGAAAATATGGTACAAATTACACTACATAGAAATTTGGGGACTTGTCTTGCTTCCAAGTTTCAAGACGTTCCAAAAGATGCAAGACCCTCAGAGAGTAGTACACCTTGGGATGCATCTGTGAAAATTCTGTTATCGAACAGGTTTCTGGGACAAGAAAAATGTAGGATCCCCTTTTTCTTTTCTTTTTTTCTTTTTTTTTTTTTGGTAAGCAAAAGAGCCGAAGGCTATGTTAAAGTGAAAGTACAGAGTTTACAGCATACATATTGAAACATATATGGAAGAGAATACATAATGAAGTAGAAATGCCAGAGTAGGATGACAAAACAGAGAACAAATGATTGGTATAGCCAGATCTTTAGCAGATGAACTTGCAGTAAAGAAGGAAAGGAGCTTGGATGCAGGATCCTTTTCAAGAGCTTGTTTGTAGCTCTCAAGTAAGGATACAATCACTTCAAACTGAGGCCTTTTATCATGGTTAGTGTGATGAGATGGCTTAATTTCCCAGGACAAGCAGCAGACAATGGTGGTCTAGCATTCTGCAAAGATAAATGGAGTTCAGTATATGTGAACCATAATGGAGGCAAGACAATGAAATTAATTAAAGAATGCTGCTTTAAAAAAAAAAAATAAAATATCAAGTATCCGTTTGGATGGTTAGACCTAAAATCATATTAGATTTATGGGTGTGACCAATACAGCTATCAAAAATATTGAATTATAGACTAGACTAGACCTATGTCTCCAAATATTCAAAATTATCTTTTGAGTGAGATGGTCCGAATCTCATATGGAGAAAAAAAAAGATCCCACGAATTTCATCAGATTTTGGATCCAACCATCCAAACAATCCCTTATAGTTCTAGCTAATCTAATGGCATAGTAGTCATAGAAAAAACCTTAATATAATCATCTTAATCTGCTAGCTGATATATACCTACTAGTCCCAAGAAACCTATGGAGTTTTTATTTTCATGCTATCACCAAAATATAATGAATAACTAGGCAACATTGGGGAAATTGGCTCTTAAGTGGCAGGCACTTAATAATTCCCTTTTCAGTTCCACAAGTTGCCACCTTTATTCGTAGCCATAAACTGGCAACATACATGCAGCAGCCTACAGATAGAGATCAGAAAGAACCAGTGAACTCTCCTCGGTTGGGTGTAATGTATTTTATATTCAAAATACAGTTTATCAATCAAAGAGATGCAATAACCTGATCAGCATGAGACGAAAGGCAACTCATGCATCCAATCCAGTCCATTTAAAATCACTGATAGCAGAGGAAAAGGAAAAAAATCTCCATGCACATCCGAGAACTTGCTAGAAAATTGTGCAATTATATATATATATGATCAGATCATAGGAAACTATGTGATCATACCTTCTGGGCAACAGCACAAGAAGCTTGTTCAGGAGTCATGTCTTGGAATGGAAGCAACGCTGTTAGGAGCTCCCAAAGAACAATGCCAAAACTGTACAAGTCTACTTTCAAGAGATTCCAAAATCTGCTACCTTCACAGACAAATCTTCCCCAACAAGTATATTTTCTGACTTCAGATCCCTATGGAGGATTCCTTGAGAATGAAGATAATTTATCCCACGAGCAATATCAAGGGATAATTTTAAGACCAGCTTCAGAGGAAGTGAGTGAGGCTCTTGCTTGTGGAGATATTTATGAAGAGAACCATCTGCCATGTACTCAGTGATTATATGTGCAGAAAACTGGAGTTTTCTTTCATGCTGCAACAAACTGTAGAGAGAGCCAAATGCATGCATTTTGAGTCAGAAGGGAACCGGTCCATCCTGATCAAGTCAAAGTAACCATTTTAAAAAAAAAAAAAAAAAAACATGAATATCGTATGCAACAGACTGGAAGAAACTTGCATTAATTTACCGCTTAAAAGTTTCCCATATAGGCCAATGAGGAATCATATAAGTTTCCTTTTGTTAAAGGTAAATCCTAATAAATCAGTCCAAAGACCATGCATATTTGAAAGCCACCCTCTCGGGTTCAATTGGATTTTGATGAGGTTCCACAGGCCATGAGTAAAGGGGCACTTGATGAATAAATGGGAGATCTATTCCACCCTTGATTTACAGAGCTGGCAACTTGTGTTTACTTGCCAATCTTTTTTAACCAAAACTTTTTCGGTACAGAGCCTATTTCATAAAATAAGTTACAGAAGTATCTTTTATTATGGTTCTAATAATGTAGAGGGTATCAATAGTCTCATATCGATTGTGAGTCAAGAAAGACTCGCGCTTATAAGGAGAAAAAATTCTTCTTACGTGAGGTGCCTTTTAAAGGACAAAATCGTGAGGCCCATGAGCCAGAGCGGACAATACCTCACGTGACGGACCGAACCCTTGTCCGCAACAATAGCATGCCAGATAGGGGTCGAGGTCCGCCTCGATTCCCTGAGATCGAGATCCGCCTCAGCTGACTGGGTCAAGATTCGTCTCGGCTGACTGTGGTTCTAATAATGTGGAGGGCACCAATAGTCCCACATCGGTTGTGAGTCAAGGGGGACTCACGCTTATGCGGAAGAAAAAATCTTTCCCACGTGAGGCGTTTTTTAAAGGACAAAACCATGAGGCCCATGGGCTAGAGCGGACAGTACCTCACGTGATGGGCCGAGCCCTTGTCCGCAACAATGACGACCCAGGTAGGGGTCGAGGTTCACCTTGATTTTCTATGGCTGAGATCTGTCTCGACTGACTGTAGGACTCCTCGGACTATACACATCGGAGTCCCCCTTGACTGGAGGGCTCTGTTGTGGTTCTAATAATGTGGAGGGCACCAATAGTCCCATATCAGTTATGAGTCAACGGGAACTCACGCTTATAAAAAGGAAAAAATCTTTTCCATGCGAGATGCTTTTTAAAGAACAAAACTGTGAGACTTATGGGTCAGAGCGGACAATACCTCACGTGATGGACCAAGTCTTTGTCCTCCATATCTTTATTTTTTATAGAATGGTAGTCTTCCAAATAATTTTAATTATAGTGAGTATAGATTAGACCACCATTGTTAATAAATCTATAGTAAAAGTCAATCAAAAAAGTGCATAGCTTGCTATTTCAATGAGCCTGTGGCAATGATTTTCCAAATCAAACACGTTAATAATAAGTGAAAACTAGCTGCACAATTTAATTTCAAAGCCCCAGAATAGTAGGAAAATATAGTTATTTTTATTTTATTTTAGATTTTAATTATAAACTAAATATATCAAAAAATATGATTACTCCAATTTTTTTCCCAATTCATTTTGATTCCTTTATCGATTTTGATTTTAGTTATGAATCAGCACCAAAGTTTCTTTTTGACTAAAAGGTTATGCAGCATGGATATCTATAACCTTTAAAATCAAGCTTTTTTTTTTTTTAATAAGACAAAATCAAGGCTTTCGGTGATTCGTTTTGGACCGCTCACGAACCTTCGAGTTTGGTTTCCTTTTGTTTATTACGAAAGGATAAGGATATTTGAACAGTTTCCTCAAAAAACAGGGACATGACGTAAAGATAGGCTTGTTGGTTGATTAGACGTAAGTGGGAATCTTATCCCATTTATTTTGAAACAGTATGGATAGCAGTTAGCTCTTAGTTCTTATTAAAGGACAAGCCGGTAAATTTAAAGAAGGATAAAAGCCTGGATTGCTGGAATGCATGCTTGTTAGAAATCTGGCAGCCAATCCCTTGCCTGAGTTAATCATGTTTCGTCTTGATATTAAAAGAATGAAGCTAGAAATCATTCATCAAGAACGTGGAGTAGGCAGTTAAGATACCACAAATTGTAAAATATATTTTGTCAACAAAAATATTGGCTAATATCTATGTTTCTAAGTTGGAATTATTTTTAAATAAAAGAATTCTGGCCTTTTCGTTGTCAGGCCGTCCATTGTTTTTGCATGTAAGCCTAACCATCCAGTGATAAAGAAATGACATAAGTTAGCGATGTCCTGGGAGTTGTATATTTATGTCATTAAGAAGCTTTATGATCATCATGGTCATCAACCTTCGATACATAATAAGAAGATACTGGTAGTTAATTTCAACTTATCCAAGAATTAAATGTGATAGGGTGCTGCTCACACAAAATATTCCCTGGCTTAATCTGATTCTAGCCTAGCAACTCATAATTCAGCCAACTCCTTCTCTATTGCACTAATTCTTCTGAGCTACGTTAACCTTGCTGTGCCATGTCGCAAGCTTAGAGAAACTTTTTTGCATGGGTTGAACAAGCACACCGTAGCATTATAGCCAAAGAAAGTAAAATTATAATTCATTGCAGCCATGCAATTTGTCTCAGTTGCTCACATATTTAATACAATTACTAGAAAAACACCAGCAACCTAATGTATATGATGATGTACATGGAGAACATGTTAGAATACATACAGATAGATAAGTAGATACATATAGAAAATAGATGCACACCTGAATAGAATATTAGATTAATTTTAATAAATCTTTTTTGATACAAGACAAGAACAGGATATGTATGACATGGTTATTTGTCATCGCCTATAAAAGATTAGTAGGCTATTCAAGAAGGTCGCTCCAACTGTCTCTATTTTGCCACAGTTATGACAGCTACAACTAAAAAGCATCTTCCTATCATTAGCCAAACACGGTGGATGGCATTGCCTAAAGGATGGGGCTTGACGACAACAAGCCATCTACCTATCTATACATCATGCCTATGGATGGAGGACTATGATGGATTAAATAATATATTTCTTTGCATTTAAAAAATATTTTAAAAAAAAGAAAAAAGAAGAACACTTTTGCACCACAAAGGACCACATATGTTTGGATAACCTCCACATCATCCATCTCGTGGATGGATGCACTTGCTTACTCTAGCAACCCATTGTGATCACGGCCGGCCCTGGGGCGGGTCAAAGCGGGCGACCGCCCCAGGCCCCTTTTTTTTTTTTTCCGTCTGGTAAACCAAACGCCTCTTCCTCTCCCGAGTCCCAGCACCCCAACGGCTTTTTTAGATAAACCAAACGTCTTCTCCCTCTCACAACCTGTAGCTCTTCTCCCCTGCCTCCTCCTCCGTCTCACATCCAGTTGCGGATCGATCCTATGCACGCGGACTTGGACGAGGAGATCTCAAGTCTCCACAAAAAGATTCGGCTGTTGAAAGGCGTGAGTTTTTCTTTTCTTTTCTTGATTTTTTTTTTTTGAGTTTCTATTGATTTTTGCTTGCAATTTCATATGATAGGTTTGATTTGATTTGTCTTCTCGATCTTTTATATAGGTTGGATTTTTTTGCACTCTTCTTGTTAGATCCCCTGATTTAAAAGAAAGAAGCCAAAGTTAGGGACCTAAACATTCTTGGAATCGAACAATTAAACCCAGGATGAGGATGTTGTTTGTGTTTGAATATCTTAGTGTTAATGGTGGCCGCATATGTAATCACGTGAATGAATTATTTTGTTCATTATTAGTTTTTGCTGCGCATTGGAGCAGATATGGTTCAAATGGCAAAATGGTTCCGCTAGAGGTCTGCAGAACTGAGAGATAAATTATGCGCATATTGTAGTATGCTCCTATCATTCCCCAAATTCTTCATGGTGGTCTTCCGTGAATGTTTAAAACTAAAGTTAACTTCATCAGGATTCTTCTCTTCTTTGCCTCTTCTTGTGTCTCATGCCCAGAATGAAAACCATAAATAATGATTGCTCATTAATTCTCAAGTATAGAGGTTAATCTGAATAAGTTCTCCCTATTTTTTTATTTTTTTCACCGGAGCTTGTGGTTGTCGTCGTCCGGTCGTCGAAGGCTTTAGTTGTGGGCGGTGTTGGCCGGGGAGGAGGATCTCCCTTGTGGGTTGTGGCCTTGCCTCAGGAACAGGGATGAGTTCTCTGTTTCGTTAAAAAAAAAAAAAAACAGAGAGAAAGAGTCCTTGTTTTACCGTGGAAAAAGAAGGAAAAAAAAAAACTATTCGACCACTGTTGGCTGAATTGGATTTTTTGATGCTTTATATATAATTTTTTTTATTTCTCTTTTTAGATCCTTGAATATGTTGTACTCTCAGCTTCTCTTGTTCTCAGCTCATTGAGTCTTCCAGATGAACTTTTTCTCTGACCATTCTCTATACATATGTAACAAATTTAAAATTAAAAAAAAAAAATCACTGGAGCCTGTGGTTGTCGTCATCCGATCGTCGGAGACCGCTCCTTTAGTTGTGGGCGGTGTTGGTCGGAGAGGAGGATCTCCCTTACGACCTTACCTCAGGAACGAGGGATGAGTCCTCTATTCCGTTAAAAAAAAAAGAAAGGATCCCCTATTTTACCATGGAAGAAAAAGGAAAAAAAAAGAGAAAAGAAAAAATGATCCACAGTTCACACAATAAAGAAAAAAAAAGAAAAAAAATGATCCACACTGTTCTATTAAAAAAAGAGAGGATGAGTCCTCTGTTTTACTATGGAAGAAGAAGAAGGAAAAAAAAAGATGGTCCACAGTCCACACAATAAAAAAAAAAATGGTTCACACAATATAATTACATGGATTTGTTAATTATAATCCAATTGGTTTAGGTATATGAAATTTGGTTCGTCTATGTGAGAGTCTCAATCAATAGGTCAGTATTCTTGCATATGATGGAATATATTTAATTTTGTACATCTAGGACTTGCTTTTTTAAATAAATATAATTATGGTCTTTATATCCATCTTATTTTTTTAGATAGCTTGTGGTTTCACTTCATTTTCTTATTATTTTTACTATATCTTATTCTTAAAATAATTGATTAATTGTCATGTTTTATTTTTCAGGTTTAAATTTTTATTACAATTACAGTAGCTTTTGCTCAAATTTTGTTCCATCAACAAAGCCTTCAAACAAGTTCTATTGTTCTATCAAAAAGCTTTAAATCAGGTTCTATTGTTCTAAACTTTAAATTTATTGATTACTAATTTTAGCTAATATTTATTATTTTATTTATCAAAATGATACCTAGAAAATATCCTTCGGGTCATGAAAAACTTAAAAGAAAAAAAGAAAACAAGAACAATTAACTCAATCATTAAAAGGAGGTCTTGATAAATTTATTATAAGTAAAAAAAGTGATATAGTTGAGAATTCAAATAATATTGCTAGTGAATTTGTCAATAAAAATATAAATATTACTTATGAATTAAATAATGATAATAATATTATTAATAATGATAATACTAATAGCACAGATGATCTCATTAGTGGTGATAAAAATTTAATGAATGAAAAATCAAGTGAATCAAATATTTTTGACATTTATGATCCTAGGATATGGGATAGTCTTGATACAAATTCTAAAGATTTATTAATTAAAAATGATCCTAAAAGAGATATTAATATAAAGTTTCCTTTTGATCAATATAATAGACATTTTTCTTTAACACATTATGATCGAACTTTACCAAATGGAGAGCAACATGATCGAAAATGGTTAGTATATTCAAAAGAGTTAGACAAATTGTTTTGTTTTTGTTGTAAGCTATTTAAATCAAATGATAATAGTAGTAGAAGTCAATTAGCAAGTGATGGCTTTAGAGATTGGAAACACCTTAGTGAAAGACTTAAAGCTCATGAAACTAGTAATGATCACATTCATAATATGACCATTTGGATTGATTTACAGAATAGATTTAAAAAAAATCAAACAATCGATAAACATATTCAAGAGCAAATTAATAAAGAGAAAGAACATTGGAAAAAAGTACTATTAAGAATAGTAGCTGCTGTTAAATTTCTTGCTCAAAGTTCTCTAACTTTTCGTGGAACGAATGAAAAAATTTATCAAAATAGTAATGGTAATTTTTTACGATTAATTGAAATGATTGCTGTTTTTGATCCAATTATGCAAGAACATCTTAGACGTATTCAAAATAATGAAATTCAATATCATTATCTTAGTCATAAAATTCAAGATGAGTTAGTAATTGCATTAGCATCTAATATAAAAAATTTAATAATTAAAAAAATTAAAGAAGCAAAATATTATTCCATTATACTTGATTGTACTCCAGATGCAAGTCATCAAGAACAAATGTCTTTGATCATACGATGTGTGAATATTTCAAAAAGACCAATAACAATAGAAGAATACTTTTTAGAATTTTTAAAAGTAGATAATACATCAGGTTTAGGCCTTTTTAATGAATTACAATCTATTATAGAAACTCTTGATTTAAACATTGATGATATAAGAGGACAAGGATATGACAATGGATCTAATATGAAAGGAAAAAATCAGGGAGTACAAAAAAGATTATTAGAAATAAATTCTAGAGCATTTTATACACCATGTGCTTGTCATAGTCTTAACTTAACACTTTGTGATATGGCTTCATCTTGTAGTAAAGCTAAAACTTTTTTTGGTGTAATACAACGTATATATAATGCATTTGGTGGTTCTACAAAGAAATGGAAAATTTTACTTGATAATGTACCTAATTTAACATTAAAGCCATTGTCACAAACACGTTGGGAAAGTCGCATTGAGAGCGTCAAAGCAATAAGATTTCAAACTCCACAAATAAGAGAAGCTTTATATCAATTAGCTGAAATTTGTGAGGATTCAAAAACAAAGAGTGAAACTGAATCTTTAGCAACACATGAGCTTGAAAATTTTGAATTTTTATTAGGAATGATTATTTGGTATGATATACTATTTACTGTTAATTTAGTTAGTAAAAATTTACAATCTAAGGATATGCGTATAGATGTTGCCATTGATCAATTAAAAGGATTAGTTTCATTTTTTGAAAGATATAGAGAGACTGGCTTTACTTCTGCCATGATTTCAGCTAAGGAAATTGCAAATGAGATGGGAATTGATCCTATATTTCGTATAAAACGTCAAGTAAAAAGAAAAAAACAATTTGATAAAAATATTAATGTAGATATTGAACAATCACCAGAAGAATCATTTAGAATTAATTATTTTTTATATTTAGTAGATCAAGCTATCTTTTCATTGAAACATAGGTTTGAACAATTTCAATTATATGAAAATAATTTTGGATTTTTGTTTGATTTCAAAACATTAATTTCATTGGATGAAGAAAGTTTGAAAAAATTTTGTCTTAATCTTCAAAATATTTTAACGAATGATAATCATTATGATCTTGATGGGATTGATTTATTTTCAGAATTAAAAGTTCTAAAAGCAATTATGCCAAAAGAAAACAATACTGCTATAGATATACTTAATTATATTAATGAAATGAATTGTTATCCAAATACATCAATTGCATATAGAATATTATTGACCATACCTGTCACTGTTGCCTCTGCTGAAAGAAGTTTTTCAAAATTAAAATTATTAAAATCATATTTACGATCAACAATGTTACAAGAAAGATTAAATGGTTTAGCTATGCTATCTATTGAAGAAGAATTATTGTCAAATATTGATTACAAAGAAATTATAAAAAATTTTGCATTACAAAATATACGTAGATTAATTTTTCAATAATAATTAATATTTAAAATATATTAATTTTTAGTAAAATTTTTTTTTTTTATTTGGCCCTAGGCCTAAAAAATATCAAGACCGGCCCTGATTGTGATTGGCACCTTGATTAATGCAATGGTCTATAATCCTGAGATAAGCAATCCATTGTGATGGGTGATGTGGTGGCCATCCATGTACATTCTTTTACGGTAGGAAATTAGCAACATACAAAATATCTCATCTCCAAAAAAAAAAAAAAAAACCATCTCCACGTAAGAGTAGAGTACTGGAGCTGATCTTATTTCAAGGTTGTACTTAGTAATCTAAAAATCATCAATGTACTTCTCTGATGGATAACGCTAGCGTGACAGATTACGTACATGACTAGCAATGCTATCTGCATGATCAAATTAAGCCATATATGGATTCAGTGGAGTGCTTATGGAAGTCCTATCTCTTCTTTAACTTCTACGAATCTAGACTTTTTATTTCATGGATTGAAGGAGCCATCCAATACGTCCAAGGAATTCGAAGAATAACCTCTTTTGACTCCTCTCTCTCTTTCCTCACCAGCGGTCTCCTTGTCTATGTACATTCTCTACCTCATAAAAAGAAGAAAAAAAGAAGTCTCTGCACATTCTCATATTCGCATCCAACTATTCATCGCTTTCCATTATTTGTGTTCATCAATTCCCATCGTGGGCAAAAGTTCCCAAATCTACATGCATATATTCTGCTACTTTAGTATGTCTGGAAGCATCTAGGAAAGAAAAGTACCAGCAACCATTTCATTTTCTTCCATTTCTAGCTTGGAATCACCAAACGAGCTCCCAAGAAGTTAATTAGGTCATCTCCATGATTTCGTTTCGTAATGTGGGTGCATATGGGGATCCTGGCAGGCCTAGTATTCACCTCATTGCTTGCAATGTAGTTTGAGGGTATAATTTATGTAAATTAATGGAGAATTTTGTAATGATTTCTTTTAATGAGCGAAATGGGCAGATTGGAGATTTATATTATTAATGTCATATTGATTAGGTAAATGGCTTCTTATGAATAAAAGACTGGTGGTAGTCTTAGACTACTTCCATTTCCATTAAAAAAAAAAAAAGTCATATTGATTAGATCCAGAAAAACCAAAATAAGTTACGTTGATCACATAGTTTCAAAGTCAAGTAGCAAGAAGAGTGAGTTGGCACGAGAGCTTGGTAGATATGGACACAATCCACAAGTCCATGTTTTTCGATGATTAGTTTTGAGTACAAGTGGTGTCCAGAGCTACAAGTTGGTTGACCTTTGAAATGTGGGGATTTATGTAGGGAGAAAAGTCGGCGTGAGCCTTCCAGATATCTTGCCCGAGAATCACAAGATCTCACCTCAAATTTTGTTTGACTTTCGGATTTGTCATTATTGATAGAGAGATGGCCACTTTGTTGGAATGGAATCTTAAATCCTTTCGACCTTATTCTCTTTCCCCCACTTCTTTTTGACCGGGTATCTAAGACAAAGAATCCAGTGGGACCCCAATAGGGCAAAGGAAGGTCTAAATTGCCCAAAACGTTAAAATCTCTGCGCAAAAGATTGGAACACGTCCAAAGTCAAACCTTCAGCCTCTCTCTTTTCTTACGATATTACTTTATCTGAGTAGCTCAAAATTATGATGTATTACATGAGAGAGAGAGAGAGAGAGAGGAGAAGGAGAGGGAGAGGAAGAGGGAGAGGGAGCGAGGGCTTAATGGCAGGACCTCATAGGAATGACATTGTTTTGTTAGATTATCTTAACTGAACCACCCTCGCTAAAGTTTCAATTGTCTTTAGAATAGTCAAAACTTTGATTGCTTGAAAAGAAGAGATACAGAGGAAGCACTCGATCCTCTTACAGGAATAAAATTCTTGACACCAAAACATTGACCTATCATTGATGAAAATTAACCACCTTAATATAGGAAAACGTCTACCATTGCACATCTATTTGGCATTACACTCAAATCCACCAATTTGTTTGTCAATGAGGAATGCTTTCTGATCCAAAAGTTGAGAAGGGTCTATCTATTGGCCTCAACTTGCAAGGGATATTTCATCAGAAAAAAAACTTGGCCAGGGATATTCTACCCCTCCACTCGCATATAAATACGGAGCCATGCCCCCTCTCCTTGCCAACCTCAAGCATTTTACTTAATAGTGGTATATACATTGATAATGGATAGCAGGCCTGAGTCTTCTGAGACCCTTAGGTATGTCATTGCTTATGAGTCTTCTGAGTTTAATTTACTTGGCTTTCCCACTGTCACTAGTTTAGTATGAATTGCCTAGCTAGATCATTCTCTGATGATCATATCTACTATTTTAATTAAAATGATTTGACAATTTTGGAGATCATTTATTATGGTACAGCATGGGACTTTGTTTCAGCAAGTAGCACCCAGCTACATGCAACAAGAGGAGCTCGTGATGCAGTTTTCCAGGATTAATTGTTCTTAGAGACTTCATTGCTTTTCCAATCTTACCACACTAATTATTTGTTTTGCATGTTTAGACCATTTAATTATTATGCGATCATGGTTGTCACAACTAAAATATGAAGCGACTTGATAATACTTTATTATATAGTTCTCTATAATCCTTTTTTTTTTTTAGTATTATATAGTTCTCTATAATCATTGACCGTGTATCAATCAGGAACAAATGTGCGGCTTGCTTTAGACAGTACAACAAGATGGAGCATTTGGTCGAACATATGAGGGTTTCATTTCACTCAGTCCATGAGCCCAAGTGTGGCATATGCCAGAAGCACTGCAGATCCTTTGAGTCACTCAGGGAGCATCTCATAGGTTAGTTAATTAGAAGCCAAAAGTTAATCAAGTGAAGAAGGCTCCAGACCCTACATATACATTTTCCCTTCATTCCGAATGCTAAGGTTCGGCTTCTTCTCTTCTTCTAGGACCACTGCCAAAGATCGAATGCGCGAGGATATTCAGCATACGAGGTTGCAGCTTGTGCCTGAACGTGTTTGATAGCTCAAATGCTCTTAGGATTCACCGTGGGCAGTGTCAACTTTCCCGAGCTGCTCCCGTAAGGAACGCCTTCAGTCTGTCAAGTATGTTTAAATGAGTATCTGATCTTTTTAAGTGTCTTAACCGTTTGCAGTTCTTTACCTTGCATGCAGAATCTCAACATAAGCTTGTCAAGGTTGAGCTTGCAGAGCAGCTCATCAGACTATGATGCACGAATGCAAGGCCCTCGGGTGGTTGCTTTGGCCTGCAAAATGGTTGGAGGAGGAAGTGATGGATCACTAGATCTGTGTGCAAGAGTTTGCCTCATAGGTGAAGATGAGAATATCATCTTCCATGCTTACGTCAGGCCCCAAATCCCAGTCACAAATTATAGGTAACATATATATCAATGTTTTCGGAAGCAATAAGGTCATCATACTCTCTCTCTCTCTCTCTCTCTCTCTCTGTGAGAGAAAGGTCATCATAGCTAGTCATATTACAAAAAACAATAAGATTTCCTTTCAATCAATAACATGAGAAAAGAAATCATTATTCAAGAGAAACAAAAGCACACACTTGGTCTTTATCTAGAGAGCATTATTCCGGTGACATAACAAATATATATCTTAGTAAAATTTTGATGCTTCAATACTCCTCAGGTACGAAACTACAGGCATAAGACCTGAACACTTGAGGGATGCAACGCCTTTGAAGCAAGTGCAAAGGAGGATACAGGATTTCCTTTGCAATGGAGAACCAATATGGAAAATAAGATCAAGGGGTGGGAAGGCAAGAAGACTTGTGGGACACGGTTTAGATCACGACCTCGAATGCCTCGGTATTGAGTATCCTGCATTTATGATGAGGTAATGTGTTATTTTGAATCATTGCTTGCTGTTGACCACTTGTTTAATTTTCTGAGAAAATGTTGCATGATAAACCTATCGCTTTTACTTTGATATCTTTCTAAAATTACCACCACCATGGCATATTTTATTTAATGCATTTTTTATTGATCATAGGGACACAGCCAACTATCCACCATTGATGAAAACAAGCAAGCTCAGCAACTCACTCAAATATCTAACACAAGCCTACCTTGGGTAAGTCTGTAGAAGCTTCTACTGGTTATTCCATCATCATCTTTGAATCAAAATGCTCACTAGGCTTCATTTTATTTTATTTCTGTTCTAGTTATGACATTCAGACTGGCATACAAGATCCATATGAGGATTGCGTGGCTGCAATGAGGCTCTACATTCGAATGCGGTCGCAAGCTCACCCGCGTGACTACTCTTCAGGGTCGGGCGAGGCCCAAAACCGTAACAACTTTCCATCTTGGAGGCAGAGGGAGCTCGAGAGGATGACACCAGATCAACTGTTGGAGCTTTCAGGCTCTGATTACTATTGTTGGTGCTTGGACTCTTGAGCAAGTCATGGGAATATTACCCATATACTATGGGTTATGTCAGACTAGCACCAAGGCTATAATATCTAATGCCTTATTATAAGCATATATAAGTGACTATGGGTATTTGGTGTACTCGGATTATCAGAATACCTAGGTGGTCGTGCTTTATGTACTTGTTTTACGAATGCATTATGTACTGCAGCTGTAATAACTGCAATAATCTGGGTCTCTGTGTGGCTACTGAATCACCTTTCTATGAAAAAAAAGGAAAAAAAAAAAAGATATAGTATTATGGTACTACACTACTACTTGTTTGAAGGTTTAAATTCCTTTTTTTATTCCGTATTGATCAAGTGTTTTAATTCTGACAAGTTTGGACATGAGTGCATATATACAATTCATTGAAGATGGAAGGCACTAGGTTGATTAATGACTGATGATTCTTACGGGAGAGTCATGCATGGTTTATGACTTGAAACTAGCTTATCCGAAGGAAAACAAATAGAGTCATTTCATTAGGTGGTCATTTTACCTGGAAAAGAATATATCCATTTAGTTGCCATATCATCCATCGTTTTGTCATATGGCCCATCATTTAACTATGTTTAGCAAATCAGGCTCATCAATAAACTTCACATCTCACGTCATGTTACATGTATATGTATTGTCTTAATACTTTGTGTCGTGTTCAAATGACACCTTGGTATAATTGGTTTTTAAGTGTTGGTAAATGATATAGTCAGTCTACCACCAGGTCGGATTTTTTTTTTTTTTTTTTTTTTTTGACATCTGTTACATATTGACAGGCGCTATGTTGTTGTCTATATTTCTCCAAATTTGTTGTCTACATAAGTCCATAAAATACATGTATGCCGATGACAGTGGAAACTATCTATGAATATAAAATGAATGAGGAATTTAGTTTTCTCCTTTTGTTCTCTCAATGATAAAAGGAACACTAGTGGATTAAAAGGTTTCTTCCTCAGAAGAGAATGATCTTTTCTTTTACTTGTTCACCAAAAATTGAACTGAGTCTTATTTTTCTATTTTGTTGCTGTTCAAAATAAAGATACTTTTACAACTCTGTAGAAAATGTATATGAAAGGTTAAAACAACAGTGACATGTGTAATTTCTTTATCAAATAAATAATTAATATTTTTGAGGCTAATTAAAAAGTTGATGATTGACAATTTACTTCATGGTTAAATTTTAAGCAAATCCTTTTACAAATCTAGCAAAGATTTGTCCATAAACATTACCATGCTTATATTTCTTGAATTGAGAGGCTCTTAATTTCTATAGAAATTATAAATGCTACTGATAATTTTATATTTACAAATATACAATAATTTTTAATTGAGGCATTTAAATAATTATGAAAGAAAAGAAAGAACCTCCCATCATCCATCTATAATTAATTGATAATCTCATGCTAGTTCTTGTCAACACAGCTTTTTTGGGATGAATGGCTTCGATATAATTTGCTGAACTCGATGCACTGCCTGACGATTGTTAGCACAGTAAAATGTGTCTCGAAGCCATTCTTGATAATGGAGGGATGCCTAATATTAAGCATGTTGCTTGACGTGTAGTTCTCTATGAAATAAACACAATCAGTTCTTGCCTTGAAGGCAACCTCACGACGGAGCTCTTCAGCTTCTTGTGTATTTTGTATAGCTTTCTTATGGGTTAATACAACTACCAAATTTAAGCCTGAAATTAATAACAAGTTAAATTACATTCTTATCAAACAACAGAAACCATTGGTACAATTAAAGGACTTGTTAGGTTCGTGGAATTTTTTTTTTTTTTAAATATTATTTCTAAAAAATTGATTATCGATGGTTCCTTAAAATATATTGTCTGAAAAAATAATTTTGGTATTTGGTTGATCACAGGGAAAAAAATTATTTTAAAATAATTTATATTTGATGGAGCATTTTTTTTTGAAAAAAATATAAAATATATTTTATATTCTTCATATAAAAAAAATCTTACTCTATTTATATATTATCATTATTTGTAAATAAAAAATTATAATGATTAAAGATGTTTTAGCCGTATATCATGATAGATTAAGGAGGACCTGAGACATTATGATAGAAAAAATATTCATTTTAGACATAGATTTTTTTGATGACTTAAAAAAATATTTTTTAAAAAAATCTTAAATTTTCATAAAAATCAAAAAATCATATAAAAAAATAAAAAAATATATTTTTAATAAAATATTATTTTTCGATCTCTTCCTTTTAAAACCTTGACATAGATTCTTTTGGTGACTTAAAAAAATATTTTTTTAAAAAATCTTAAATTTTCATAAAAAAATCAAAAAATCATGTTCTATATAATTTTTTTTATATAAAATATGAAAATTATATTTTTAATAAAATATTATTTTCCAATCTCTTCCTTTTAAAACCTTCAAAGAAATTTCTTCATATTTCATTCATCATATTTTCCCCTCCATTTCCCGCGAACCAAACAAGTCCAAAATACCGGAATTTCTCCTCCATTGTACCATGGGAAACGAAATCTCTCCTTCATTTACCATGGGAAACGAGTTTCATGAAGCAGAGCCACCGTACTGTACCTCGTTCGCGGACGGCGCTAGCGATATCGGGCAGCTTCCTGACAGCCAGATTCCGCTCCTTCGCCGGCCCGCCGCAGCGAAGTACCAGAACCACGCACTCCGGCGCGGGCGCCGCCCCATCTCCTCCCTTGCCGCCCACCAGCGCCGCCTCCACGTCGCCCCTCGTCAGCCTAACTGCCTCCGGCAGCGCCGGCGCGTCCACCAGCTCCACCACCGCGTCCTCCTCCTGCTCCTCCCCTCTCCCGCTGCCACCTTCGCCCGGACCACGCGGCGGGCAATGGTGGCGGAGCGGGGCCCGGCGGCGCAGTCTCCGTCCTGAGGAGCAGGGGCCCTGTCTCGCCGGCCAGGGCTCGGCACGCCGTGTTCACAAACGAGCTCTTGCCATGGGCCCGGAACCCGGTGACGAGGACCGCCGGGGGGACGGCGGTGGGGCAGCCGTTGTCGCGGCGGATGAGGAGGAGGGCGTCACGGATCTCGCGGCGGAGGGAGACGACGGCCTCGTCCTGATTTTGCCGCCGGAAGGCGAGGAGCGCCGCGGCGCCGGTGACGGCGGCGGCGGCGAGCTTAGTGAGGAGGCGGAGAGAAGGGCGCTGCATTTGGCCTCCACTTCTTTTCAAAAGAATATAGATTTTCTTACCAAATTATGGGTGGTTTGTGGGACCGAAGGGTGGTAAAAAGGAGGTGGGAGAACCAAGAAATGAGATTATGGATCCAATGAAGCGATGGAACCTGGGGAAGAATTGGGTTCTTTGCCTCCCTTCACTTTGTCTCACCGTTATTCTCTGCCCTTTGGAAGTAATTTTAGACGATTATTTTATGTTAGTTCCCATTGTTATTGGCCATAATAGATCCTGAAGCATATATAGTCGGTTTCCTTTGTTGAGTAGTGCATGGATATGGTTGAAACTAGAAATGAGAGGTCTTTGTCAAGTAAAGGTGTCACCTAGATGGTGGACCCCCTGGACATTTGAAGGGCTTTTGAAATTGCACCGCCTTCAAATTGGGCGGTGGAGATAACATTAGATTTCAGAAAGATACGTGATTAGGTCCTTCTCCTCTTGCCTCCCTACTATTTGAAGAGCTGTACAAAAGAGCAGCAAAAAAAAAAAATATATCAGTTGCCTCCCCATGAAACTCGAGAAGGCATTCTTCAGTCTTTTGACCGTATTTAGGAGACATTTGGTGCATTACATAGATAATGTTACTATAGTAACGTGGTTACAGAGAAAAAATGATTATCTGATAAAATAATAAAGAATCCTACATTACAGTGTTTTGTATGTGTAGTCATGTTGTTGTAAAATAACAGAGAATCCTATATTACAGTATTTGGTATACAATTTAAATTACACAGAATAAAGTTAATTTTTCTAAAATACTTTCATTCTTACTTATTGATTATTGTCTATTTTGTACATGAACAACTTAATTTCGGGACACAATCATTTTGAGTAACATCATCATTATGTTTTCTTTTTTATTTTCATCAACCGAGACTATCCATAATTTATTTAATATATATTTTAACTTATATTGGTGGGGTATTTTGATCCTGAAGTTATCTTGTTGCAAGATTGCAGGGTTGTAAAATTATATATAATCACATAGCCACCTCTCCTTAATCAATCAGATACCTCTTTTTGATGTCATTCTGCATTACATATAATGTGATATTATCTATAAAAATGGTAAAACAAACAGTATAATTTGATTTTCTGTTGTAAAATTATATGTAATCTTGTCAGGATTATATATTACCAAACGCCCCTGAGCATCTTCAATGCGAGAACCTCCTGCAAATGTTGGAATCAATCAAATTTGCCCAAATAGTGGATGTATATGAGGTTGCAACTGGGTCGTGTTGATCCATAACCTGATCCATATGAATCTGATTTGATTCATTTTAAAGGATCCAATCCGATCCAAACCTATTATACCATTAGGACCTGAATCCATTTGATCATCTAAGTTGTGAATTAAGATTTATATGAATAGCATTTAACGTAAAGATAGGTTTAAAATTATTTTTTATATCTTATTTTTACAAAATATTGTTTATTATTTTTTTTCATATTTTTAGTAGTAGTTGGATATGTTTAACCCGAACATAATTTAGATTTGAATTTTTTGAGTTGGGGCTGTAGATCCGATCTGACTTGGATAATTTTTAGGATCGAAAGTCTTAGTCATAGATCTCATTCGATTTCACCTAATCTCCTATTAGGTTGGGTTTGAATTCAATATTGAGATTCGATCAAATAATTGGATCGAGTCGGTCACTCATAATCTGGTTCAATTCTGTTCCATTTGCACCCTTAGATAGGTATGGAATCTTTCCACTAACCGTAATTTTTCAGTACATTCCTTCTATAAATTCATCAATAGAGAAAGTGTCCGATCACCATTTTATAAAACTATTTGGAAGGTAACTACACTAGAAAAATCAAGGTGTTTATGTAGTTGGTGCTAAAAAATAAACTTAACAAGACAGATGTTGGCTAAAAGGGGTTGGGGAGGTAATGTAAGGTACTTTTTATGTAAAGCTAATGCGGAAAACATTAATCATCTCTTGATCAAATATCTCTTTACAAAAGCTTATGGTTCACCTTGAAAACTCAACTTGAGTTTTCAAGATTAAGGGATTGATCGAAAGACACAAGGGACTCATCGACAACTTGGTGAAGGAAGAAATTCAAGAAAGAATTGAGAAGAGGATCAGACCAGTTGGTCATAGCAATTTGTCGGCACATTTGGCTTGAACAGAATTTTTGTATTTTTTTTCAAAAAAGCCCTCTATAAATATTGTTCTGCATGCAGAAGGCACTCCAATCATTCATAAACATATATGAAGGTATATTATTGGAGAACCACCGGTCCCTTCGACTTCTACTCAGCCTGTTGCTACGGAGGTGGATCATTAGAGATCGACTCTGTCCTAACTCTCTCTCTCTCTCTCTCTTCTTTTTCTGTATCTGTAATCAAATAGAGCATGCATTCCTTTTATTTTGTTTTGTTGCGAACATTTTAGCATGGATTCCTTTTATTTTGTTTTGTTGCGAACATTTTATTGTGGATTCCTTTCATAAGTTGGGAATCGTAGATCGAGTGTTTTTTTTTTTTTCTTATTCTCCTGAAGCTCGGTGGGAGGTTCGATATAATAGTTTGCTCAGGCCGTAGTGGACGTACTGGATATTTTAAGTGCTCATGCTGTCCGTTGATAGAAATTAAAAAATATCGACGTTCATCTATCTGTTCTCCAGTATTGTGGAGTTCAATACATAAAAATTATATATCTGAAATATACAAAATTTACTTACTTAAATTTTGCATTGTTAATCAATATTCTTTATATATACATGATTTGTGCCATAAATTTTTCTTACTTTTCTGGAAACTACATTTATATGCATAGAGATATGGACTATATAAGGACAGAATACACACTCTCTTCTCTTGAAAAAGAGTATAATCAATTCTATATATAGTTTTAGTAATTATATATAATATTCATATATGTAAAAATTACGTTATCGTATTCGAATTATTGTCATCAATTTCATCGTTTGACTTCAAACTGGTAAGATTAAGGCTGTTAAATTCATATGTTATTCACTAAAAGGTGCCATTAATATCAACCATTCATGTAGGAATCATCACATAAACATGCATATATTGTCCTTTCTACCTGCAAGACACTTCTTAATCCTCTTATTTTAGCAAATTATCTCGCTCCTATTTACATTTTTTTTTTGGGAAGCATCGCTACTATTTATGTGACAAGGTGACCCAAGCGCATGGAAGTCGCTCTCACATTGGCATCAAACTACGTTCCTCCAAAGCTTACCCCTTCAAGATGGGGCCCATCCCCAAGAAAGGGAGGTATAATTGTGGGTGCCGCCAAAATTAGGTGTGCCGAGCACAGCACATCCCTACTTATCTCCTTCTTGTGGCCCGAAGCTTGTGAAGAACATGGTACCCTTCCACACTCCACTTATGGACCATTTAAATAATACAATATTAGCTGGCATAAAATCATATATAATCTACTCTGTTCACCTCCAATCCGCCACAGACAGCCCAAGAACCCTTTCTTGACAACTGGAACCCCACGAATTGAACGGGTGTAGGAGTGGGTGAAAAAGACTGGGTGTATCGATTATTGACTAATGCTGTGTAATTCTGACCCTATGACTTCTCCCCTTTTTTTACGTTTTTATTTATTAAGTCTACATCACATGCCACTCTCGACAAATTTACCATAAATGCCCTCATCGAAACACGCTTATCTATTTCCATTTTGTTCACACTGTTTTAGTAAATTTCGGAAGTTTGTAGGGGTTATAAAGTCATTTGGGCAAGAAGACAATCTAATGCCGTAGATTTCGCCAATCCCCGCCCTTTTCTTCCAGTCAACCATGGCGACCTCGATGAGTCTCTCGACCTCCTCACTTTCTCCTCCTCCGACGTCCTCCGGATCCGGCGACGGTGGGGGAGAAAGCGACTCGACCACCTCGAATGGAGGCGATTGGACTGTGGAAGGCAGCGACGCGCCGGCTCGGAGGCGCCGGGGTGGCCGGCCGGTGGAGGAGGGATATCGTCGCCGTCGCC
This sequence comes from Elaeis guineensis, assembly GCF_000442705.2. Lineage (NCBI taxonomy): Eukaryota > Viridiplantae > Streptophyta > Magnoliopsida > Arecales > Arecaceae > Elaeis > Elaeis guineensis. The sequence continues at coordinate 73,420,116 of NC_026007.2, read as the reverse complement.
CTGGTGGTCTCCGCGGCAGCGGTGATCCTCTCCTTCTCCGCGCCGTATCCGGTGTCCGTTTGGTTCCCTCCTCCCTCCGCCGTCTCCTTTTCCCATAGAACCGCCTCCTCTTTCTCTTCCTCCTCCTCCGCCGTCGCCGGAGGAGATTCGTCCTTTGATGGATCTCTTCTTCCTCCTTCAAATCCTATCCCTATTCCTCCTCCTTCACTTAGCTCTTTTCTTCAGTACGAGGAGCCAGTAGCCTCTGCTTCTACTCCACCCCCAAGTTCTCTTGTCGCGCCTTTGTCCTCTTCAGATGAGAATTCTGACGACGAGGAGGTGGAAGATAGTGGCGGTGACCTAAAGATGCCTCCTTTATGGCGAAAGGTAAGAAATCTCTGCTCGGAATTCTGTTCTTCTCCAACTTCGGTGGAAAATTCATACTTTTATGGAAATAATTTGATGCATAATTGGTTTCTGTAGCCTGGTGATGCTTCACACTCGACCGACTCCACCGCTACGACCGTGCCGCCGCCGGTTGTGGCATCTCCTCCACCGATTTCGAAATCTGATGCTGTGGAGGGGAAATCAAGCACTGGGGAACCAAAGGTGCCGCCTTTGCTGCCACAGGTGGATGTTACAGCTCAGGGGTTTCTTTTTTTTGTCATTCTTTGCAGAAATTTAACATTTTTAATTGGATATCTTGTGTTTCTCTTCATCTGTGTAGATCCCCGTTTGGTTGATGTCTCCTGATCAGCAGCTTATATATGCGAAGAGAGAAATTGATCATGCCCCACTTGTTTTGGATGATCCTGATCTTTATGCTCCACTGTTCAGAAATGTTTCAGTTTTTAAGAGGTGAGACCGAAGGAGTTTTGAATCATTTGGTTTCTCCTTCATCTTTCTTATGTTCAGGGTAGGAATTATACCGTTCAGAAATGATCTTCTGGACTGAATTTATCTCTGATTCGTTGTGTCTCGCGGTTGTTTTCTTTACCCTGTAATTTTGGGTAGTTAAATTATGGGGAGTTGGGCTGGGTTTCCTTGTTAGGGTTTCGGTTGTTAGTTTTGTCATTTTTCTGATTTGACCTAAGAGGATGGTAAGGGGCTTCTTGATGAGTCATAATTTGTAGTGTTAATTCTTCTGCCAATCTTGAATCTAGTTTAAAAATCATAGACTATTTGTTTACTTCTTAAAATTAGGCTTGTCTATGTTGGAAGAAAGAGAATGAGAGGTTGCCAATCTGGTTCCATAAGATCAGTTGAGCGCTGAACTAAGAAATTGGCTAACCTATAACTCTGTGTTGTGGTCTGATTGCCAGTTTTGTTTGGCCATGGCTATGGGCGATGCATGTTACCAAGATACTAACTTTTAGCCCGTTGAGCAATACCTTCCATTCCTTTTTCCCAGAAATATATCTTCCACACCAAGATTTGACAATGGAATCTAATTGTTGCACTTTCCAACCATGTCAGCATTCTAGTCTCTTGTGGCAAGTTATCTTTATTTTAGTAATTTTATACATCATAATACTCCTTTTGTCAGAATATATTCTGTTGTAGTGACTAGAAAATACATTGTAACTGCCAGAACATATAATGTTTAGTTAACACTTGGTATAAAAGTGTGCATGCTGTTATTATATCTCAAAATCTTTGAACTTCCAAGAGTTAGAATCAATTGTTACATTTTTTTTTTAGAGACAACATTTTGAAAGTGAAACTGCAATACTTACAGGAGCTATGAACTAATGGAAAGAATACTTAAAGTGTATATCTACAAGGATGGATCGAGACCTATTTTCCACTTTCCTGACCTTAAAGGCATCTACGCTTCTGAAGGATGGTTTATGAAATTAATGGAGGGAAACAAGCAATTTGTTGTGAAGGATGGAAAGAAGGCCCACTTATTCTATCTGCCATATGGTGCACGACAGCTAGAACTCACTCTTTATAGGCCTGATTCTCATAATATAAATGATCTTTTGATCTTTCTAAGGGACTACATCAACATGATCTCTGCTAAATATCCTTATTGGAACAGGACAAGAGGAACAGATCACTTCTTTGTTGCTTGCCATGATTGGGTATGCTCTTTCTATCTTTGTCCTTACCATCTTTCTTTTTCCCTCGAGTAAAATTTCATGTTTTAGGTGTTGTGAATATGATCTCACCTGCTCGTGTACTTGCATAACTCCGTGTGCATAACTTTGTTTTAGCATTTATCACTGTACTGTCCTTGATAGGAATCTGATATTGACATCTCACTGGTTTTATGTTATTCTATTGGACTTTAGAACAAATGATCGCTACAATTCATTCTTCATATGTATGAAATTGCTGAGATGCACAGTGCTCAATTGGAGCAAAGTAAATGTCACAATGAAATAATATTGCTTAGTTATAGTTTGTCACTTGGCAGCAGATTAATTTCTTTGACTAGCACCTATGGTTATGTTTTGTTTAAAAGTTTTTGGCTTTTGAGGAACCAAACAAGCTTTACCAAAATGAGGAGAAGTTATTAGAAAAAAAGAGAGAAAATGGCCAATGTTGTTGAACAACATAATCTTTTTGGAGTTAGCTAGAAGAGGTTTCATCAATCAATTTGTCTTTTTATTACTTTTATGGTCTAAAGAACATCGAAAGATAACATTTACACAATTTTTGAACTAGGGTACCATGATCCAAATTTTTCATATATCTTTTCGATTTTTGATGCGGTCTCAATGTTCTCCTTTACTTTCATATGTGATATTCGGATTTGACATCTCTAGCAGTTATGGTTGTCAGAAGAATGTGGCACGAAATTTTGTCAATTAGCTTATTACTGTGTCACTATAACAGAAACCATATGGCCGATGGTGTTGTTTAATTGACCAGCTAAGTTGATAAATATTTACCAACCATTCTCAACTTGCCATGTCACCCAAGGTAAAAAAAAAAGAGTATCAACTATGGGATATATTTGCCAACTGTCTGATATCTCCCAGTTACCATCTTCATTAACAGAATTCGTTTTTTGCTTTTTTTTGTTTTGGTTGGTGGGGGTGGGGATGACATCACAAACTTACTAAACGACCATTGTTTGTCTAATAATGTTTATGCTGGGCTGGTCATCTTTCAATAACTCTTTCTGATCATATATGATCTCTTAATCTTTCTTCATCTGAAACCATGTAGGGTCCGTACACAACAAAATTGCATGATGAATTTAAAAGGAACACCATCAAAGCTCTATGCAATGCAGATGTCTCGGAAGGAGTATTTATTCGTGGAAAAGATGTCTCCCTCCCAGAAACCTACATCAGAACACCCAGAAGGCCTCTCAGGGATGTTGGAGGGAAACCTGTTTCCCAGAGGTCTATACTTGCCTTCTTTGCCGGACAAATGCATGGCCGTGTCAGACCCATCCTTATCCAGTACTGGCGTGGGAAAGATGCAGACATGAGAATCTATGAGGCCCTCCCACATAGGGTTGCTAAAAAGATGTCATACATTCAACACATGAAAACAAGCAAATTTTGCATTTGTCCAATGGGCTATGAAGTGAACAGCCCAAGGATAGTGGAGGCTATCTATTATGAGTGTGTTCCGGTTATAATAGCAGATAATTTTGTGCTTCCATTTGATGAAGTGCTTGACTGGAGTGCATTTTCAGTGGTCGTGGCAGAGAAGGATATACCTAACTTGAAGGATATCTTGTTGAAAATTCCACTAAGACAATATATAACCATGCAGATGAATGTGAAGAGGCTGCAGAAGCATTTTCTATGGCATGCTAAGCCAATAAAGTACGATATCTTCCACATGATACTGCACTCAGTTTGGTTCAATAGGCTGAATCAGATTCAAGTGTAGCAGTAATGTTCCATCATACAGTTTGTTCAGAAGTTAAAGGGTAGACCATATAGTTCAGCATGACAAAACTAATCATGTTAGGTGAGCTGAATGGAAAGAGGATCCAGACTGCACGCAAGCTTGCATATTACATGAAAGAATATTCTTACAATTGTCAAAGAAACAGATTAATATGCACCAGTTTTTTCCTTTGGTTCTTTTATCCATGAAGGGGCTAGGCTGGCCTTCCACAGTTTGACATCCAGAGCTTTGATAGATAAGGCTTTGGATGTACAACAAGAACACAAAATAAGGATGTGGATATTGGATACAGGTATGGAACCAACATCTAGCTATTAGTTTGAATGTTAAGCAAGCAAATATTTCCATATTTATGCATTGTTTATGCCAGAGATGATTTCTTTTTTAAATATACATCCATGGATAATGAGAGGAGGTGATGAAGAAGTACTAAAACTTTTTTGTATTTAACTAATCATTTGCCTGACATTCTTTAGGTCACTAGTTTTCATCATTTGAGTATTTGAAGTTTTATGCAATTGGCAATCATAGTCAGAAATTTGGCGTTCAATATATGTCTGTTTGGTGTCAAGAAAATCTACGTTTTATTTATTTATTTTTTTGGTGGCAGTTATTTCCTTGGAAGAAGAACAGTCTAATTTTTAAAGTAATTATACAAAAAGAAAAAAGAAATTGAAAAGTAGGAGACCATGATATGCTTTTCTGGAAGGGATCTTGAGTTTACTCTTATTTTCCAGTGGTCTTTGGGGAACAAAAAAAAAAAATTCAGATAATGTACAGTTTCTGGGTTTTAGTTTTCCACCAAACAGACGGTAGAAAACTGAATTTTTCACTGAAATATAGTGTTCTGATCTGTTTTCATCCTTAACAGAATACTTGATATTCATGTAATTTTTTCCCCTTGTGAAAAAATTAAAAATAAAAGTGAAATAAAAAAGTGGATTGTTTTACAGTTAATTATGATTGTTCAGGGACTGACATGTGCGAGGGAATCGGAAAATATAGCAGCTACAGCAACCATTGATTCATCACATAGTGATGATTGATTTTTCTGTAAATAAGTTGTAGATACCTCATCAAGATGCTAATTCACAAAAGTTATGATTTATGAATTAGTAGATAGTTTTTGGATAACTTTATTTTTCTTAAGTAATTCAGAGAATGACGAAAGATTTAAAAGTTCTTGAACAATCTCCACTTTTTTTTAATCTATTGAAAGATTATTATCAATATGATTCCCAGTGAACTTACAATTTCATCATTCAGTTGTTATTTATTCTTATGTTTTTTGTTTCAAAATATTGTCTATTCGTGTTCTCAGGTAGCAATGGAAAACAGGAAACGACAGATAGGATGGACAGCATCATTCCATGGGTCGCTCACATAATTTTGCAGTTCCACTTTGTAAAGCATCTACTAATTTTGCTTGTTAAATAAGTTCAAAATTATTATTCATTGTTTGTAATGAGATTTCCTGTTAAAACATACATTTTTTCTGTCAAAAAAATATCACTTGTAAAAAGGACTATTTTTTTGGTTAACATTGATCAAGTAGATGTTATACTCCATTCTTGAAAAGCTTTTGAAGCTCCAATTATTAAATTGTGTTCCTCTTAACATGTTAAAGTTGGTAATGGAGAATGCGATATCTTCGTTGAGGTAAGGTGGTTGGTAACGCACACCAGTAGAAGAGGTACATGCTAAAGGAATAAAGACGGTGTTCGGTTCCTGTATAAATATTTTCATCTGCTGTATGTTATATAACAGGAACCTTTGCTTCAAAGACTTGGTTCTTACAAGTAGAAATTTATTCCGGTGCTTTTTTAGACTGTAACGTAGAAACAAGATGAGAATGGGATGCCAAGTTTACATCACCGCTCACTGCCATTTTTAAACAGAGCTGTACTTTTAACATGTATACTTGGTGCTACCTGCATCACTGTGCTAGCAGACCACCTGCCCTCTTGTGCAAGGGAGTTGAAATGGTAATGTCAAATTTAATAAAAATAGAGGAATCCACGGCTGCATGAAGTTAATTGGGGAAATGTAAGAGAAGCCATGAGAAACGGTGTTCAAACTAACAGCTTTTAATGTGAGAGATTTTGGTAGACCAAGTTAATGGATTCCAGGTCGGCTCCGGGCCAGGTGGACCCAGTACCTTCCCCTTCTTCCCCTTCACCCGACGTCGCCGTCACCATCACTGGCCCCTCGATGCCTCTTCCTCTGGCCCTAGGCACTGCATCCTCCTCCGCTAATGGACATGGATGGCTAAAGGACCCAATACAAAGAGTACTTGGGAAATCAAGAGGGTTCTCTTAATATAATATATTGATGGGACCACCATATGAAAAGATTCAGGGTAGTGATGGCGAATTCACTCATTCGCGTCATGTATGCAAAATCATTCTTGTTTTCTTCAAATCACTATGTTTTATGCACTCTTCTTCCAAAGAAATGCATCATGATCACTTTTTGAGACCTAATTTGCAAAAATCCAGATGGGAGGATTAACAGGAAATGAGTAATAAAGTCCCAACAATATACCCATCTCCGGATGTTCCGAACTGAGAAAAAGATTCGGACAGATTCTAATCAAAGTATCGTGCAAGACGCATGTAGGTTAAAACCACCAGCACATGGAATTGGAATCCCCAGAAGGCCTTAAAACTTCCACTCCCGTCCAACCCTTTTTCACATGAAATGAGAAAAAAAAATTGGGGCCCCATGGCACCTTCATGCTGGATGCCAGCAGCACAGGCTGTTTCCAGGCCCACACGGCAAATCCAGCTGGCGATCAATCATGGAAGTCTCGAGAGAACAGCCTTTAATCAAGTTCCCACTCCACAGCGCGGTTATCTCCTGGGCCTCCACGTTGAAATATAGCATCAATTATATGTCGAGACCTGATAAGCCGGGAAGGACGTCAAGAGAGACCCTCCAGTATCTGGGCAAAGAAACTAACTAAAATCACAATTACCGGTCTCGAATCCGGTATAAAACAATTACCAAATGGAGGGAAAAGAATCATAGCGCATGCACCTGTGTCATTTATGTCGTCCATCACAGTATCGTCTAGCTAAAAGAATGAAAGCGATCAAGCACATCATGTCAGAATAATGATCTCCACAAACATTTAGCATTCGCATATAAATATAAGGGGAGGGCATGCTATTATGTACAAATTAAGAATTCTGGCATCATAAAATATTCTGCTACTCGGTACCTTTGGATTTAACTGGATGAGCACTTAAGCAGCGAGTGAAAAAAGAAAAAAAAGGGGGAAAATTGGAGGAAGAAAAAAAGCTTCATTACTAAACTTAAAACAGAAAGAAATGATATAGGATTATGAACAGCACAAGCTGTCGTATCTGGAACTCCTTTTCTCAAAAGCCTGTCTACTGCCATTCCCGAACTCCAATTCGAAGCAAGAACATCTGTTTGATCTGCACAACATCAGTCTGGAAGTTTCAAACGCTCGAACAACACCAGGAAGCTTTGATCAGGTATAACATAAAGAAATCCAAGCTCCGTGCCTCTGACATGCGGTCCAAAGCCCTGCACAAGACAGTTTGAGAGTTAAAACAATTTCCTTAAGGGAGTCAATGTTTTTGCCAGCACTATTATAGTACTGCACGGTTATAGTATATCGGAGTGATACAGCTTGTTAGCCCAGGCTGAAGCAATATAGAAGTTTAAGATCATGACCTACTGTCATTTTAGCGTGTCACACTTGATGATCGACTTATACAGTGAACAATCAACACCATACAAAGCATTACTAAAATATTTAACCATCCAGAGCCAGTTTGATGCCTCCTGCTAAGGGTTTTATTCATTTGATCTTGGCAGCATGCCAAAGAATTGATTAGAAATTCACCCATTACCTTATTTTTCACGATCCTCCACGTCACCCCTTCATCCAGGTGCCATAAGATAACTGTTGCACATGATCATACTATTCTAAGTTGATTCCCTGCCAAAACCCCCTCCCTGCTTCTCTCCACGCTCCATTATTGCTAGCACAAATCCACCTAGCCTTCATCTCTATCATGCTGATCTTGTGGATTTGAACACTGTTTATCATTGAATTTTTGTTTAAAAATTAAAGGGCATGTGCTGTACAAGCTGTACATAACATCTCAAAGCACGTCGCTGCTTCATCCCCTAGGTACCTAATGCGGACGCATGCAGCAAATTCAGATGTGTGTACGTGGAAATAGACCACTTGAAAAATTTAAAATACAAAGCATTTAGGAATCGGTGCGGGACTGAGGTACCCTATGGAGAAGTTTCCTGCAATGAAGCTTCATCCGCCCAGATCTTTTTGTACTTCAGATGAACCTTCAATGCTTCTATCAATCACATTTGTGAAAAAGTAGGTTCGAAAAATAGAAAAAGATCTAAAGAGCATGGAAGAGTTATCCTTTACAACCTCCTACCCTCAACCAACTGAAATCAAAGAGTACGAATCTTGTGCCTCTTAAATCATAGAAGGTTCTGTCAGAACTATATTTACTAATTAGCTATATGAGCACCACACTGTGTGCCATGTGTTTCAAGCCATCTATCTAATAAGGTTTTGATGCTAAATGATAAATTGTCACAAGGTTATGTATCCACTGGCATGGTGGTACACAAATACAGATACCATAGGCATAAAATAATTTGAAAGAAGCATTAAATGACCTGCTTTTACCTTTCCATTGAGCTGTAACAATTCTCCATCAACCCATTGTGGATTCTTGAATCCAGGTTCTGCTATTCTTCCCTGGCCCTTGTAACTTGCAACCTGCAATTTCAATGCAATTGGATCAATTCTAAAGAACATCTTTTGCTGAGGTAGGGTTCTGAGACTTAAGTGCATAAAAATGAATATGCATAACCACATCAACAAGGAATATAAGGGTGAATTATCAAATTGTTCTTGTAAGGTTTGAAAGACAGGTTATGTCAGATCATCACTTGCACATCTGATACAGGAACAAACTAAAAGAAACTAAAGCAAAGATTACCACGCCAAGCTCCTCTGGATAGAGTCCACGGTTTCGAAGCTGATTCCCCTTCCCAATTTTAGCACGAAATGTTACCTGCCCAAAGAAAACCAGGTAGAAAATGTACACAGATTCAACGTATTGAAGAAAAAGTGAAGAAAAACTAATTAATTAATCACATGCCTGTCCAGCAGGAACATTTAGATCCCCAGTCAATTTTACAGCTTCAACATACTCAAAGAACTCTATGTCTTGATCTGTTTCATCCGTACTATTCCAGTGACCATACTTGCGCTGCAGTTGCACCACCTCAGTGCCATAGGGGCCAAAAGCTCCCACATATAGACCTGCATGAAGACAGAGGATGCTGGCTGTTATATATTTTGAATCAAATGTAAACCATATTTGATTCTCCAATCAGATTTACCATCAAACGGATCTAAACCATCATTGTCCGTGATGATGCGATTAAAAACCGTATTCCTAGACAATCTGTTTCTTCTCTGAGCCTGGCTAACTGCAAGCTGGATAACCTCTCGGAGATCTTTAGAAACCTAATACAATTAACTCTTGTTGATCAGTTCAAGTGATACATACATAAATAATTCAAGATTGCTACTGTTCACCATAATGTACTGTTACTGTAATGTCTCAGTAACCTGATGCACTCCAAAGACACACTTTGTAGTCAGCTCTATAAGCCAATTATAATTTATATCATCTGATTTTGTTCTCATCTAGGTGCAATCATATTGTAATCAGCCAATAACTATTTATAAACACAAGTGTCAAGGCAGAAATTGATCTGGAAAGCCAGCACATTCAAGCTTATTAAGTGTCAATAACACTTTGTGGGTGAGATACATGGTCAATACAATGAAAACACGTAACAAATGTCAGTCTGACGTATAACCACAAATACATGAAGTAGTTCATCAAAATTGGCAGCATCCTCTTTCCTCAAGTTGAAGAATACCAGACATGACAGGTAAATGTGAAATTTCAGTCGAGACAGGAAAATTCACGCTCAAGGCATATGCACCAAGCATCTGGTACACATATATGATTTGACAACTAAGCAGGTTCCAAACTCCTGAAGAGCTCACCAATGACAGTAAGGTAAAAGGCACCAATATTATGAAGGCATGCAAGACTTGGCTAGTATTTTATATCTTATATGCAAGCAAAGCCAAAATAATAAAAGGAATCTAGCATATTCAGCAGCAGCAGTGGCAGTACTAATGCTAGTAACATGTATGACTAAAAATTACAAGATCATTGGAGCCATTGGCCCACTATATCTTGATTGCAGGTGAGACAAACGTGCTCATGAAAAACTGCAGTATCAGCAGCTCACGTACTGCTTAATATTATATAGATTGATCATAATACATAATGTTAAGTTCGATCACAAATTTGGCACAACTACAAACATTTATTACTAAATAACTGAAGATTATTTTATCTTAAGCTCACCTTTGAGGTAGCCTTGTCCCCACTCAAGAATGCCTTGGCAACATCAGGAGGCATAAGATCTGAGGCTGCTTGAGCAGCAATAGCTGCAACTTTGATTTTTCTAGCTTTTCTTTCTTCAGCATCAAGTTCAGCACCCCTTCCAGGAATATGCAATATGAAAGAGTCCTTTTCCAAATCTGCTATTTCTGCTGGAACACGTACATATGATTTTGACAAAACATCCTCTTTGTTATGAAGCACTCCACCAATATAAAGCTTCACATTTGTATTTTTGCTCCCTTCGGTTGAATCAGCACCCCCACCCACTGGCAGTGCTTCACGCTGAATGCTATCCAGATTGCTTGTTTCATCCTTCGCATCATCAATGGCAGTGGTCTTCTCTTCATCTTCTTGCACTAACTGCTCCAAAGATTCTGTATCCACCTTAGTTTCCTCCGACCCAATAACATTCAATACTTTCACTTTAAACCCAGGAATCCTCTCCTTGAGAAAATTTATAATACTTGTAAGGCCTTCTTCAGTAGAATCCTTAGAATTTATATCCTCCCCACCTTTCTCTGCAGCATCTTCATTTCCTTTCTCTGCAGCAACTTCATTGCCTTTCTCTGCAGCAACTTCATTGCCTTTCTCTGCAGCATCATCATTAGCGGGATTTCCTTCTATGGATGAGTTCTCAGAGTCATATATAGCTGAATCATCTGTTGCCTTCGATACCAATGAGGGGGAAAGGGTTGATTTTCCTTTCAAAGTTTGCAAGGACACAACCTGGCCAATGATTGAGCATCAGAGGTGGTTGGGAAAATTACTACATGGTTATAGAAAATGATCAGAGTAAAATTGAAGGAATCTTATAACAGCCTTGACATTATAATACCTGTGTTATATATACCCCATCATCATCTTTGATAAGAAATATTTCAAACAATGGGGTTCCTGTAGATCTAGTGAGAAGTTGCCTGAAATTGCAGTAATCAACAAGTTATAATGGCTCAGAGAGAGAGAGAGAGAGAGAGAGAGAGAGAGAGAGGCTGAAAACTAATACCTTGGACTATAACTCTTGGCAACATATCTTCCAACACCTGGGGTTATGCGTACTATTCTGCCAAAAGGATCATCAGAATCCTTTGCCCAGCCCACCCACCAACCTACCTGAAAGATGAAGTGACAGCATCTGAATTGCAGCACATCATAGAGCATTAATCTAAACAAGAACTGTGGTGTGTAAAATGCTAATTAAAATGATTATGATGACCAAGTATCCACTTGAGACTAATCTCTATTTGGTTAAGAAAAGATGCATAAGCTAACAAAGAAAATTTGTATACGCCAGTTAAACCTTAGCATTTGCTTGTATTTAAGAATTGATGTGCAAAGTTTGGGGAAATGAAAAATGCATTCCAAGGAAACTATTGTAAGGCATAAGCTAATGCTCATAGTGGTGACCACATTGGAAGTTTATTTCCTTTGGTTAGTATACACGGTAATGAAGAGTAAACATAGTAGTTTGTTTTTGAATACATGGTAGACATATAGGCATGTTTCAGACCCTGTTATCTTCTCCTTTTTTGCTGGAGGGGGGACCAAACTACATGCCAAATAAAAAATTACTAGAGCACGCAATTAAAACATATGCATCATGTCAGTTAATTACAGTACGATTCAAGCTTTTCCAAGCAGTTCTGTAGTTAGTCCTTCCTTTTAATATATTGCTTAGCTTTTCCTTTTAATATATTGCCATTAATCTGTAGTGTTGCATTATATAGTGCACAAAGGCAAGTTGTATGTAAGTGATATATTTTATCAATGCTAGCATTAGTATGAAGGAGGAATTGTAATGCATGTGCCATGTTTTTGTAAGAATAATCGATGAAATTTTCTCATTCAAAAACAGCATTCGCAATCAATGAATTAATTTTCTCAACAGAGTATGCCAATTGGGTGAAAATACAAACTTTAATTACCTAACAGAAACTTAACTTATTTTTTACCTACTCCTCTATGTAATAGTCCCAAAGTGTTCTAGCACTTGATACCATACCCGATAACACAATAAGCTTGTTTATATACTAAATCATACAAATACAATCTTAGTTGCTAGCATCGGAAGTGGGTTGCTGGAGTGGGAAAAAGTGCAGATGCAGGGAAGTGGATAGTTTAGAAACACTATTAGTAAACAATTGCTTAGGAAGTAGGTCCAGGAACAAGATTCCGGTAAAATTTCAAAGCATTTGTGTGACTTGAGGGAGAAGATTATGGCTACTAAGAGCACAATATGCTTTGGTTTAAACTCAATCCCATTTCTCAAACTAACATGCACAAGGCTATGAAAATCGCCCCATTTCATTGCTCAAAAATTGTGTAAATGCACTACATCCACATCACTGGTAAGTAGTAATTGCAACTATTACACCATCTAGGCAAAGAGAAAGTAGCATTTGCATGTTCTTTAACAAACAAGGTACAAGGATTGAAAACATAGTTACTTTACAGAACAAACTAACATTGCATGGGCACGATTAAAGAGATGAGTAAATTAATCTACTCCAACAGCCACATGAAACTTCTCGAAAGTAATGCAGGTGCAATAAAGATGCAAGTGAATGATGCAACACAATACTTGATAAATACTAAAAAACGGTTCCTTTTTCTGAGCATATTTTTTAATTTAATTTTAAAATAACATATAAGGCGAATAAAATTAGGTAGTCTAAAAGTAATTTAGATATTCACATTAGCAGCAGAGCTAAAGTTGCAGCCACTGTAGAGCTCCAAACCTCCAAACAATAAGGATCAGGTAACTATATGGCACCTAAGATAGAAGACTCCTGAATCTCAAGAAAACTCTTACACTAAACTAATATGGAGATAAGGGAATATATGCATGATAGGGAATTACCAGCCCACTGCCTGCAAGTCTACATAACTTTGATGCATCATGATAACGTTCCTCTTCTATAGCATTCTGGAGAATGACAAGATATAGTATTAGAATCAAAGCTCAAAATTGTTAAACAACTTGATAATGATAGAACGAATATGACTGACCTTCAGCTCAGACATTACTTGAGCTACGACATCCTTAGATGTTGCTTCTGCAATAGCTTTCTTCAGTTTGGCAGCTTCGGAAAAGTCCTCTTTTTCAATGGCTTCTTCAAGTTGAAACTACCATGAAAAGAAAGAAGATAATTAGATCGATCAATTCGGATTGCCATAAAATTAAAAAGACAAGAAAAAAGAATTGGTAGCACTAAATGCATTATTGGATTGATAAGCAAATTAAATCCCAGAAAACAGCGAGAAAAATCCAATATAATCCAAATCCAACTCAAAAATTTCATAACAAAGCATAAGAAATCTTGAATTTGGCCCTTTCGATTCAAGGGCATGAAAAGGGGGGGAGGAGATTGATCACCTTGAGTACGGAAAAGAAGTTTTCGGCCTGGTCGGTCTCCGAGAAATGGCTGCTCCACCGGTTCCAGTCCCAGTCTGAGTAACCACCTCCGCCGCCGCCGGTCGTGACGGCAGGGGTGCTACAGCGGCAGGAGAGGGTAGCGCCGCTGCGCTCGCACCGGAGGAGGGGGCGGCGGAGGGCCGCGCCGGCGAAGCCGAGGTGGACGTCCCTCGAGGGCGGAGCGGAGGAGCGGAGGAGCGGCGCCGCCGAACCCCATGCGTTCGCGACGGCCATCGCGCACTCTCTCTCGGAAGGGCGAGAAGGGCAGAAGGGGGTGGATCGAGATGAGAAGACGACTATTTATGGGTTGTGGGGCTTGGAGAATTGTTTGCAGTTTGGGATAATGAAATGGCAGCGGACGTACCAGCGGCTGCCACGTACTACCTCAGGAAATTATCTTTTTCTTTTAAAAAATGGATCTGGTACGCTTGCTATTCATGGACACTTATTTAGTTCCGACTGATAAGCGAAGGCGGCAATTTAAGTTCAGGTTACGGAAACGAGTAGGCCGTTACCTGCACCCAACTCGCGTTTACCTTGAGGTAGGGTGGGACACGAGATCGAATGAGCAGAGTTAGGGTAGACGGGTTAGATTGATGGTACCGTATAAAAGTATAAAAATTATATTTTATATATAAGTTAATTTTTTTAGAAAGATATTTTTTATATAAATTAATTTTTTTAAAAAATAATTTATTATATATATATATATATATATATTATTGTCAAAATTAAATCTGGTTAGGTCCATCAAAATGGTGCTATTGGATCCGCAATTGTAGAAGATGATTTGCCTTTGAATCACAGACCTGCACATAAAATGAATAAAAAAAGCTTATCGAATTGTCTCTGATCGAGCATTCCGATGTCTAAGTCAAATTAGACTTTAGAAGAACTATAATAAAGAGAATATAACAAAGAATTATAGTAAAAATATTATCTTATTCTGATCGACTCATTTTATCTTTCTCGGATTGGTCTTGAAATCAATCTTTAGGAGCTTTATCTTTGGAAACTCGGCTTATTGGAGCTCAGTCTTTTAGACTTTTCGACATCGACTTTTTGATGAGCTCGACCTTCTTAATCTTTTGAGGTTGGTTTTCTAATGAGCTTAGCTTCTTAATATTCTCAGCTTTCTGATGTGCTTGGCTTTCTCGACCTTGTGAAGTCGATTTTCTGATAGGCTCGATCTTCTTAGGCTTCTCGGCCTTTTGATGTCGGCTTTCTAATGTGCTTGACTTTTTGAGATCGATTTTTTGGTGGGCTTGATATTCTCAGTTCTGATGTATTCAACTTTCTCAACTTTCTCAGCTTTCGATAAGTTGTGGATCTGCAAGAAGGAAAGAAAAAAATATGATGAATGAGGACTTATGAGTCTCTCATCGTAAGAGCTTTGAGTTATGGGAGTCTCTCCTTCCTAGAGCTTGGTCTTTTTTGAGTCTCGTGATCTTGTTTATATAGATGTGGAGCAAAAATCCATTATAGTTAAAGGTGAAAACCAGAAGATGAGATATAACTCTCCCATTATGAACCATCACTTCTTTCTTTATTTGAATTTAAATCTGTCATAATTATTTTTCTATTTTTAGATCCTCTTAATTGCAAAGTTATAACTATCCAAAATTCAATTTTTTGTAAAATTGTTGGCCACATATCAATCAATAATAGAAAGACTGATTTATATGCGACACACACATATATAGACACACACACATGCATGCATACATACATATATAGAGATGAATTGGATACACACTGGATTTTATAATTACCTGCATTCGTCTCGAATCCACTGCGAGTCAGATTGGATATCTAATGAGGTGGGTAAATTGTTATTCTATTTCGGATAGGGCTGGAAGTGGGATCGAGCCAGCTCGAGGGAAATTGTTATTCTATTTCGGATAGGGTTGGAAGTGGAATCGAGCCAGCTCGGGGCCTCGAGCTGGCTTCGAACCAGATTTTGGGCTCAGCTTGAAACTATTCAGATCGAGCTCGAGCCAAAAAAATAGGATCCATTTTATTTTCGGGCTAGGCTCGGACCTACCTTTGGTCCGACCCAGACCCAGCCCGGGCCTGAGCCCGAATTTTAGCCCGATCATAAGTCCAAATTTTAAGACTTCTATCTAGCATTCCATCCTTCAATCTCCCTTTCGAGTCTCGATTTTTTTTCATTGAGGTCTCGTCTCGAAGAGCCCCAGCCCCATCCGTCGACCATTGCCGTCCTCACTCTCAATCCTCCCTACTCTCTCACCGGCCACCAGTCTCTACCATCGCTCTCCTTTCGGTCTTTAGCAGCGTCGGGCTCCTCCCTCCAATCTCCCGCAAGTGCTCTCCTTTCCACAGGTCCACCACTATCGTGCCTGTTCTTCCTTGGACTGCCAGTCCCTCGACCTCGACTATCGCTCTCAAGCCCCCGTCTCCCTCCGATCACTGCTCCCAAGCCCTCGTCTCCCTCCGACTGCCGCTCTCTCGGGCTTCGATCGTCGCTCCCAAGCCCCACTGCCCAGTCTCCCTCGACCGCACTCAGAGAGTCTGACAAACTCTTCCACGGTGTCGGCAAAGCCTGTGGCCGATCTCGTCATCTACACCAGTCTCAACCGCAGTCGCTACCGCTTGGCTCCTCATTGCCCACACCCACACCCTTGAGACTGGTGTCTCTTCATCGAAATCAATGGCACTGCCCAGGACAAGCTCGAGCTCCAGGAGTCAGGATGTCGTCGTCGTCGTCAGAGACCTAGCAGGCATCATCATCGTCATGGCTAGCCATCGGAATGGATTAGGGCTTATAAAGCTTTAGATTTTTTTAAAAAATTTTTTAAGAGGGAATTGAGAGGGATGTTGGCGGTGGGCTGGCCCAATTTGTTCGGATCGGGCTCGGGCCCGGGCTCGGGCCTGGATCTTTTAAAAATTTTTGGGCCTAAGCCTTGTCCAAAGCTCGATAAAAAAATTTGGGCTGGGCTTGGACTTGGCCCGGTCCGGCCCGATCCACTTTTAGCCCTAATTTCGGATAAAGAAGGAGGAGGAGGAGAAGGAAGATTGAAAAAAAAAAATCTTTGCCTTCACATTTTATCCTCACTCTCATCATCTATATTTATATTTTCTGTAAATCTCACCCAGACCTGATCATGGGTTGAGCTTCGAGCCTAAATACTATTCATTTTTAATCGAACTTCTGATTGGGCCTGTGTAAAATTTTGTATTCTTTGATCCCAAACTCAATCCATGATCAGGTCTAAATTCTCACCCCCTATACTTAGCAAAACATATAAGGTTAAAAAAGAGATTTGGAATTCTATCAATGGGGAGGGAGAGAGAGAGAGATTTAAAAAAATAGCATGGTATAATTAAGTTATTTAAACATCGATCATGTGCAACATCGTTCTTATTTTTAGGCTAGATTTCTAGACAATTTTGTCAATCATAGAGGAATATTATATTTCACCAAGAAAAGAAAGTGACTAAGGTTATGATATAAGAAAATTTTTTTGTGCACTGCGGGTGGTGTAGAAAATCCAATGGAGCACGTTACTTTATGTGATTGATCGATGTAGTCACCGCTTTCTAACGGATATTTAATATCTACAGTTTCACTATTTCGTTTGAAAATTTTGAATAATGAAAATACTCATATTTTTTGAAAAAAATTATGATATCTTATGTCTATATTATGACATCCTGCGTGCAGGAAGTCATAATTTTGATATAAGATGTCATAATATGACACAGAATGTCAAATTTTTTTTAAACATAAAGATATTTTCGTCATTCAAAATTTTTAAATGAAAGGTGAAACTGCAGGCATTAAATATGTGTTGGAAAGTGATTGGATAAAATGCTCCTTCTATATTATGACATCCTGAACCATATCATGACATTTTGAGTCATATTATGACATTCTATATACAGAAAGTCCTAATTTGACGCAGGATATCATAATATATCATAGGATGTCATAGTTTTTTGGACTATATTATGATATTCTACTTACAGAAAGTCATAATATACTACAGGATGTCATAATTTTTTTCAAAGGGTAAGAATATCTTCATCATATAAAATTTTTAAATAAAAAAATAAAATTATAAATATTAAATATATATTGAAAAGCTGTGGCTATGAGGATCAACCACATAAAATGATACACTCCATGTTGGAATTTTTATATTATTCGGGGTGCACAGAGAATTTTTCAATGGCATGGAATAAAATGCATTGGGCCCGTGGTGTGTTGTCAAGGAGAACTTTCAATTTTTACATACACACACCCCCTCCCACAATAATAAATAAATAAATAAATAAATAAACAAATAGAGGGAACTTTCAACTAATTACTAGCGTATGACTCCCCACCTGTTCATGAATCACTTGACAATGAAGGAAATCATGGATTGTCATACATGTGACATGAGTTTGAACGGAAACATATGGACAAATTATATATATATAAGTTTTTTTCTATTTGCTTGGTTTACTCTGTAGCATATTGGGCATCCAAGACTAGAAAAAAGTTTAGCTCCGCATGCAGAATTAGACCTAAAATAAAATTTATTGGTTGGATCAGTAAGTTATTAAACTAGATCTATATCTATAAATACCAAATGAGTCCTAAAATAAAATTTATGAGTTGAACCAGTTCAACTAGCAATATCAAACTAGATTAAATCTATATTTATAAGTATCCAGGATATCTTTGGAGTAGATTCAGCTCGGCCCACAAAATATATCGACAAGTTGTTCCTATTTTTTCTTCACGTAGAATTCAGACCGGCCTATTCGAAAGTTACTTTAAATATTTATGAATATAGGCATCGCCTAATCTAGTTTTGCAAGTTAAACCGGTTCAATCAATGAATTCTATAAGATTTTAGGTCGAATTATCCAACCAAATCTTAAAATATTAGAGGCCGAGATTTCACATGATCTTTATATTGATTAATTGATTTTCTTTCCTCATTGCTGTCGGGAAGTATGTAATCATTCCTGAAATTTTGTGCAAAAATGCCTGCGCTTGCGGAATCAACGATAGTAACCATGAGTGGATGAAAACAAGATTAATTTAGAAATTAGCTCCCCACTAATGCTATAAAGATCCCCTCATACATTGGAAGAATAATATATATTTACCCACCTGCATACCCCTTTGTAACAATGCCACCACTTTTGTTTGTTTCATCAGTTATCCTGTATACTGACCAATATCTTGTGCGCCATGCATACTTGGGTACAAGCCTGATATCTGATATATTATACTACTGCGGATTAATATTCCACATGGACAGAGCTTTTCATTCCAGGGGCTAATGGTTCTGAATGTCCCATAAAGACAGCAGACAGTATCCCGTAAGGTGTTCCAGTTCACCTGCTACTTACTGTTCTGTTTCTTTATATCCTAGACATTAATCTAAATATCCGGGCTAGTTCAGGAGACGTTATCCAAGATGGAAATTTTCGTAGTCAGGGCATGTGTTGAATTTTTCTGTAACCTCCTAAATTGGCAAATTGTCCAGATTTAAATGAGATCATTACTCATGTTCCCTTCTTGTGATTCGGTAGGTTATTATGCTTATGATGAGATTGTTTAAACTGATGGTATCTAGATTGGGGAGCACTACAACAGTCCCTCAATGTTTCAAAGCACCCATTGCTTTCAGACATTATCCACTTAGCTTGGTCTCCTGATCTCTTCTATGCTCGTCACATATTTAGGGAAGCCAAAAAACCAGCAGATAAACTGGCGAGTTTTGGAGTTAATGAAGATTTTGAAGCTAATACCATAATGCCTCATGAAGTGAGAGCCTTGTTGTTAGTGGATGCTTATGGCATCCATTTCGTCATAGAATGGTTTAGGGCCATTTTCTTTCTATGATTCCTCTGCTAAGAAGTTCTTCCCCCACCCCTAATACGCCGAAAAAAACAGAACCTGTTAATGTCCAATGTCCGGTAGTTTCACTTCATTCTTTTTCGTATTCTAAAATACAAGGCTGTTCCTTTCTAGCCAGATCAAACAGCAGGTAAAATCGCAGCAGAGTCCAACTACAGTGTAACTTTTTCCTGAGGTAAATCTCCATCTAGTTTGGCCAGATGTGGTCAAACTCAAACTCCATGGATAACAAAGCCAAGTTTATTTTCCATATGGTCTTGGAGCCGTCAAAATATTCCAAAGTCTGGTCCGTCGTACCAAGTTGTTCGAGCCTTAGAATGACTACACCAGCAGCTACATGTTCATCTCAGCAGTTGTTCATGGGGTGAAAAGTTGGAGGACGTAGTGGCCTGCCAAGATTGTCAATTAAGGTGGCGAGGTCAATTATTGAGCTGAAAGAGTCTGCTCAATCTGCCAGACGAGAAGGTTGAATGACTTGGAGATTTGTTGAGAGACTCGGTTCACCCATTTCCTTCTTGTACTCAATGATCGTGACCATATCCATCTCAAATGGACCTGTCATCCAGCATTTCAAACACCTATGTGCAGAGATTCTTCTGCAATTAAAAGTGATGAACAACAAAATCACCATCATAACCACTCCAATCCTTGAGAATAGATTTCAATTGGAATCGGACCCTTGCCCCCTTGATCCAGTAGCTGGAGATGAAGTAGTTAAAAAGTCTCGATCCAATAGATGTGTTACTATCATTTCATTCAAATTTGAGCTGGTTCTTTTGCTGCAGCCACCAAGCAAGACTCTTCTTCACTTATCTGGCAGGTTCAAAGATCATGATCATTGATTTTGTTAAGTGAAAGCTATTTAGGATAATATGGACACATGGTATTAGGTCCCTTTACGATTGGTGCCGACAGTAAATTTTTGGAGCTTTTGCTGGTAGAATTTTTACAGACCTAAATAGTTTGTTTGGTTTAGAATATGGATCTTATGAACCCATCATTCATGCGAATGCATCTGTGGATCCCACCCCTAAACCCAAAAAAGAAGAAGAAGAAAAAAAAAGGAAGATCAATAATTCATGCCTGCACCAAACCCGCATTATATCCAAGTCTTTGGAAAATATTAAAAATAGAAAAAGAGAAGATTCGTATCTAGACTAAAGGACAGATGTTTTTGTGGAGCGGCAAATAATTCGACATGCATGCCCAAAAAGCTCATAATGGATTCATTGTATGGGCTGCGCTTGGATTTTTAAATGAAACCTGTCACTATTTTGACATCTCATTCGAGCCAATACGGTCAAACTGCTTTTTTGTATCCTAGTTTTAACTGCGTTTCCGATCTTGTGCTGCTATATTCACCAACCAGTTTCTACTTGAACACAAGGTCTGGAAGTGGTAGCTCATCTTTTTATCCTCGATGGTACTGAAATGACATATTCGTTCATTAATGATGGTACTGAAATGATATATTCATCTATTGGGTTCACTCACATAGTGGGGAGAAGACTGTTCATTCATCTAAACTTGAATCTGAATCGAACATTCTTTAATAAGGATTGGAACCTTATGATCACGTCAGGGCGGCTCAATATATTTGGAGGCCTAAAACTAAAAAATAAAATATAATTATTTAATTAAAATTTATATAATTTTTTATTAAAATTTTTTTTTCTAACTTTTTGAGATGCAAAATTTTTAATTAAATTTTTATAATCAAATTCTCCTAATATTTCTTTTTCAATTGATAATATAGCCAATCCATTTAATCTTTCTTGAGACATTGTTGATCTTAAGTAAGATTTTATTTATTTTAATTTTGAAAAACTTCTTTCTGCCAAAACAATACTTATTGAAATTGTTAACATTATTCTAAAAGCAATATATGTATTTGGAAAAAAGTTGGGTCGTCTTATATGATTGAGTATATCCATTGGACTGTTATTTTCCACTTGTATAATTTCTTTTAAAATTTTTAGCTCTGAAAATAAATCTAAACCATCAATATCAGAGTAGTTATTATATTTTAAAGAATACTCAAGATTAAGACAATATTCTTTCAAACTATCATTATCTAATGACTTCAATTTTTTACCACTAAATAGGAAACCATAAATATTTTCATATATTTTAAATTGTTCAAATCTATTTTGGAGTGAAAAAATTGCTTGATCTACTATATATAAAAAATAATCAATTCTAAATGACTCTTCAAGAGATTTTGTTATTTTATTGTCAACATTCTCATCAAATTGTTTCTTTCTGTGAATGATACGCTTATCATGAAATTTAGGTTCTATTTTCATTTCAGATGCAATTTCTTTAGAAGAAATTATAGCGGATGCAAATCCATCTTCTCTATATTTTTCAAAAAAAGAAAGAAGATCTTTTAATTGTTCTATAGCAATATCAATATGCATATCTGTTGATTGTAAACTTTTGCTAACTGAGTTAACAGCAAATAATATATCATACCAAATAGTCATGCCCAATAAAAACTCAAAATTTTCAAGCTCATATGTTGCTAAGCAATTAGCTTTACTTTTAGTTTTAGGATCTTTACTAACTTCTGCTAATTCCAATAAAGCATTTCTTATTTGTGGAGCTTGAAATCTTATTGCTTTAATACTTTCAATACGACTTTTCCAACATGTTTGTGATAATGATTTAAGAGTTACACCAAAAATATTATCTTACAAAATTTTTCATCGTTTAGTAGAAGAAGAAAATAGTGAATAGATACGTTGTACCACTCCAAAAAATGATATAGCTTTAGTATAAGAACTAGCCATATCACAAAGTACTAAATTTAGACTATGACAACCACATGGTGTATAAAAGATCTAGGATTTATATCTAAAAGTCTTTTTTGTACTCCTTACTGTTTGCCCTTCATATTAGATCCATTATCATATCCTTGTCCTCTTAAATTATTAATATCAAGTCCCATATATTTTATTTCATCCATAATGACATCAAAAAGATCTTTTCCAGTTGTATCATCTACTTTTAAGAATTAAAAAAATATTCCATAATTTTGATTGGACTTGATGAAATATCTACACATCACAATATAAAAGATATTTGCTCTTGATGACTTATATTTGGAGTGCAATCAAGTATTATTGAAAAATATTTTGCTTCTAAATTTTTTTTAATAATTTTATTTTTAATTTCATTTGCTAACAAATTTATCAATTCATTTTGTACATTATGTCCAAGATAATGGGTATGAATTTTATAATCTTTAATACGTCGAATATGTTCTTACATTATCGGATCGAATTTTGCAATCATTTCTATTAGACTTAAAATTTTTTATTATTTCTTTGATAGATCTTTTCATTTTTTTCACGAAAAGCTAAATTATTTTTATCAAGAGCTTTTACTACAGCAAAAATTCTTAATAAGACTTTTTTCAATATTCTTCATCTTTATTTATTTATTCTTGAATATTTTTATCAATTATTTTATTTTTCAATAGTCTCATTTCTAAATCAATCTATGAACACATATTAATAACATGCTCATTACTCATCTCATGACTCTTAAGTTTAGCACTAAGATTTTTCCAATCTCTACTACCAACATTAGCTAGTTTACTTATACTAGATGCAGAATTAAATAATTTATAATAAAAATAAAATACTCTGTCTAAGTCTTTTGAATAAACTAGCCATCTTCTTTTATGATTCTCTCCATTTGTCAACTTTTGAATATAGTGTGTAGTAAAAAAATATCTTGAAAATTTATTTTAGAAAAATCTATATCATCAATTCTAATTGGATCTTTTTCTACTAATAAATCTCTCAAATTTGTATCAATATTTGTCCATTGATTTGGATCATAAATATTTTTAAGAATACAATCATTTAAATTAACCGATTGATTCTCTTCACTATGACTTTGAAGATTATCTTGAATCTCTTCGTTGACTTTTTCTTGTTCTAATATTTCATTATCATTTAATTCTAAAGGATTATTAATTTGTTTATTTAAAAAATATTCATCAATATTTTTTAATTTATTATTTTTATTATTTGTAAAAAATTTATCAAGAGTACCTTTTTGAGATTGTATTAAACTTTCAATTATTCTTTTTTTTTGAAGCTTTGAATAACCATATTCATATTTTCGAGTTGACATATTTAAATTCTTATTATGAATTATCAAAAAGATATAACTATTATAATTATTTTATATTTCTTAAATAGCCAATACAAGATCAACAATCAAAATTTTTAATTCAATGAATCAAATATTAAATAAAATAAAGATAATATATAATAATATAATATAAATTTTAAATTAAATAAAAAATAGATAAAGATTAGAATAATAGTACCCGATTGTTCAATGCTGATTGCAAATGAGAATAATAGCACCCGATTGTTGAATGCTGTGTAAAATATGGAGCATCCACTGCAACACTATTCCACAATATTTTTATCAATTGTCTAAATATAACAATATAAAAAAAAAGCAACTCAGGTTAATTTTATAAAAAAAAAATGATCGTTATTGAAAAAAACTTATCGTTGTACTAGATTAATTACCCACTGTTAATCTGAAAGCCGCCCGCCGTCCTTTTTATTTTTTTTGTTTTCTCCCACGCTATCTCCCACCATCCCACGCTACCTGCCCACCACATTTTCACCAATTTGTAATCTGCCACGTGTTTCTGATTTTTGAAAAAAAAAATCGATGCCACAGCCCTTTCGTCTTCCACTGCTCTGTGGCTGTGATCGATCATTGGCCGATCGACCGTCGGCGATAGGCGACTTCTCACTCTCGGACTGAGCGGAAAGGGGGACTTGGGGGCTGCGTAGGCCGCAGGGTCCGGCAAGGGCTAGGGAGGGGCCTTCTTGCGGGTTCCGGCTTTCGAGAAACGAAAAGAAATCATTTTCGGTGGACCGGCGGCCCGCCGGCCCGACGCACCGAGCAGGGCGGAGGGGGAGTGCTGAAAAATAAAAAAAAATGAAGAAACTTACCGGTGGAGGCCGGGGGGTGGACCGCTCACCGATGAAGGTGTGGTCCGTGTGGACTGTGGAGCCGACGATGCGGTTAAGGGAGAGCCATTCATAGGCCACTACGGAGGCTACTCGCTTTCGGGACCTCCACAAGAAAGGTTTCATGGAATACACCGGGAGAAAGGCCGACTTCGTGACGGAGCTTGAGGAACTCCGAAAATGTGCCAGCGACCGATCTTGGACTCAGGCTTCCAAGATCAGCTCTCTTGAAGTCGAGCTGGTGGCCGCATGAGAGAAGATCGGCCAGCTGGAAGGGAGCTCATCCTGGCTCACAATCCAGGCCGACCACGATCGAGATTGGTCGAAGAAGTTCTTCGACCTTTAAAAGCAGCTGCAGGACGTCGAGACGAACTACAACTCCTACCGAGTCAGCTGGAGCAGACAAGTAGAGGACTATCGAAGGAGGCTCCAGACGGCGACCAACGAAGTTGTCCGCCTTCAGAGGCAGCTGTTTGAGAGAGTCCAGCCTGTCCCTGCACTAGGCTCCGATGAGCTTCACTCCTTGAGGGGGACCATGGCGAGCTATCTGTGGCCCTTGGGCGGAGGAGGCCGAACTGCAGTGGCTAAAGATTCGACTGGTCCATGAGCAGCAGACGGTCAAAGATGCCGAGGCGGAGTCTGAGGTCTTGAGGAAGCGGCTTCGAGAGTCGGAGGACGAGAGTCGGCGGTTCTACCAGATGTACCGGGATATGCTGCTGAGAAAGATGAAACTAGAGGAAGAAGTCAAAAATTTAAGGCAATCCATAATAAGGACCGGAACCGAGAGCTCGAAGTCGGAAGAAACTGGGCTTCCTTAGAGCCTTTTTTTTTTTATCTATTCATGTATTCTTTTTCTTTTCTTGTCGTTTCTCTTTTTTGGCCTTCAAGGCTTTGTAATGTACACTTCGCTAATGGAATGAAAAGAAAATTTTCCATTACCTTGTCCATTCTTGTATTAAGTTGTTGTTTACCAAACTTTTTTTGTCTTCCGTCTTGTTCGATGCCGACGTTGTTTGAAGGTTTTCGATCATCATCGTATTGATTTGCCTTTCTTGTTCATGACCGTAGGTCTTTTTGAGGCCATTTGAGTTTAACGCTTCCTCCCGGTGCTCAAGCTTAGGGATCCGAACTTCTCGTTACTTTGAGGAAGTCGATTTCTCCTCGGTCTGTGTCGAGTTCCCTCTTAGCAACGGAGGGTTTTTGATAGGAGTATCCTTTTTCGTTGAGATGAGGTCCCTCGTATCTTTGATGTAGTTTATTTTTCATTTATCGCTGGTGTAGTTCGTCGCTTTTCCTTTTCATCTCCCCCCCTTTTTTTTGTGTTCGAGTGAGGATTTTCTCTCTGCTCTTAACGGGGTCGTGAGAGAGTAGGGGAGCCATTGAGGAGGCTTTCCTCCTCATCCGATCTTGATCGACTGGGTCTTAGTTTGTGTCAGGATGAAGTTCTTCTCTTGTTCCTGACAGTCAATTTCAGCTTATGTTAGGATGAGGTTCTCCTTCTGTTCCTAACAGGACTGTGGGGGCACGTAAGGGCCGCTGCAAGGACCTCTCCCCCCATCCGATCTTTAAGTAGCCGGGCCTTCGACTTCGCTCGTATTAGGACGAGATTCTCCTCCTGTTCCTAACAAGGCTGTGGGGGCACATAAGGGCCGTTGCGAGGGCCTCTCCCCCCATCCGATCTTTAAGTAACTGGGCCTTCGACTTTGCTCATGTTAGGACGAGGTTCTCCTCCTGTTCCTAACAAGGCTGTGGGGGCACATAAGGGCCGTTGCAAGGGCCTCTCTCCCTATCCGGTCTTTAAGTAATCGGGCCTTCGACTTTGCTCATATTAGGACGAGGTTCTCCTCCTGTTCCTAACAAGGCTGTGGGGGCACATAAGGACCGTTGCAAAGGCCTCTCCCCCCATCCGGTCTTTAAGTAACCGGGCCTTCGACTTTGCTCATGTTAGGATGAGGTTCTCCTCCTGTTCCTAACAAGGTTTTGGGGGCACATAAGGATCATTGCGAGGGCCTCTCTCCCTATCCGATTTAAGTAACCGGGCCTTCGACTTTGCTCATGTTAGGACAAGGTTCTCCTCCTGTTCCTAACAAGGCTGTGGGGGCACATAAGGACCGTTGCGAGGGCCTCTCTCCCCATCTGGTCTTTAAGTAACCGGGCCTTCGACTTTACTCATGTTAGAATGAGGTTTTCCTTCTATTTCTAACGTGCTTAATTTCAATTGAATGAGGTAGTTACTTCCTGTCGTTATAAGCCCGTGCTAAAAAAAAAATTATGCAAATATAAAACTTTTATTTAAGGCAAAGTTATTGGTAATACATCCGTAGATTTTTCGAATCTTATAGCCGCGGAGGGTCTGCTCCCCATCGGGGTCCTCCTGAGATGGAGTTGATAATCCCAATCGGAGGCCGATCTTCAGGCTGCTCCTCCCTCCTTGGCGGCTCCGGCTGCGGCAGGGCCCTAGGCCGATCTTTCCTACCTTCAGATCGGCGTCGAATGAATCTGTCGAGCCAACCTCGTATGATGAGCTCCTCGACCTCATCTCGAAGCTGAATATACTCTTCCGTGTCATGGCCGTGGTCACGATGATAGAGACAGAACTTGTTAGGATGGCACATCCCGGGATGTATGCGCATCCTTTTCGGCCTTGGCAGCTGCTCTCTAACCTCCATCAGTACTTGAGTTTTCGATGTGTTGAGAGGGGCGTAGCTGTGAAATCTTCCCGAAGGAGAGCTCCGCCGAACTCTGTGGTCCAGGCTTCTCTGCTTACGAGCTCGGGGAGGAGTCCGGACACGCCTGTATCTGGGAGGAGTTCGAGAATGCGGTCGAGCTTCACTCGACTCTTTTTCAACTGCGAGCTTGCTGGAGTCTCCTGCCTGCCGCTCCTTCGCGGCCTCCTCGTCCTTCATCTTGAAGGCTTCTTCTGCTCGGGCATGTCCTTCGGCCCGAGCCAGCAAATCAGCAAAGTCCCTGGGATATTTTTTTCCAGAAAAAATAGAAGATCGTTCTTTTGGAGACCGCCCTTCAGGGCGGCCATCGCGATCGATTAGTCCAAATTTCGGACCTCCAATGCGGCGATGTTAAAACGGTTGATGTAAGCTCGGATGGATTCTCCCTCCTTCTGCTTGATGTTGATAAGGGACTCCGAACCTCTCCGAGGATGCCGGCTGCTAACAAAATAAGCCGCAAACTGGTGGCTCATCTGATCAAAGAAGAAGATAGTACCCGGCTTCAGCATTGAGTATCAGTTCCTTATTGCTCCCTTCAGAGTAGATGGGAAAACTCAGCATAGGATGACGTCTGGTGCACCATGGAGCAGCATCATTGTCCGGAAGGCCTCTAGGTGGTCAATCGGATCCGAGGTCCCGTCGTAGCTTTCGAATTGGGGGAGCTTGAAGTTTGACGGAATCGGTTCCTACATGATCATTTGAGAGAAAAGCGGGTCAGTACAGATATCCTCACCATAAGCAAGAAGAGTGTGGCAGAGCTCTTCGATCCGTCGGTTCATCTCCTGGAGCCTTTGATCCAGGAGATTCTCTCGACTGTGAGTCCCGAGGGTCTTCTGACAAAATGGAGGTAGGGATCCTCCGGGGGTAGAATCGTGATCAGACTAAGGGTCTCCACCCTCGGATTTTCCTTTCCGGGGAAGATAGGGTGACTGGCCCAAGTGGCCCGTCCTACTGTTGGGTTTTGGAACTCCGACGATGCTCTTTCCATTCGTATTGACACCTGCGGCTGTTGCTGCTGCTGCTGCATAGTTTGTACTACTTCGGTGAGGTCTCTGACCTGCTAAACCAGCAGGTCGAACTGCTCCATGCCGACTGCTGTTGCCAGAGGAGGAGGAGCCTGAAAAACTGGAGACGAGGCTAGATCTTGCAGAGCTTGCTGAGATCTGACCGCGGAGGCGGTGGATCGCCTGGTGGATGCCTTTCGGGAAGGCATCAGGTGGAGGTCTAGTAGGAGAAGGAGAAGAGGATGTCGGAGAAGATGATCGGAGACAGTCCCGTTGAGCACTCCTTTAAGAACAAGGGTACTGCGAAGATACACGCCCTTCCTCTAGCGCCAATTCTGTTGGTGCAGAATTTCGTCGAAGTCGGAGAAGCTAGAGCTGGGATGACCGCGGTCACCATCGGGACCTGCAGGAAAAGTCTAAACCGGAGTTGGGGGTGCTCTGGCAAGACCCTCCGACGCTCAAGTCAGTACTCTGCTTCAACAGAAATGGAGTGCTCGAGTGAGAATTTTAGTAGAGTTTCAAGATAGATTTTAGAGCTTAGACAAAAATGTATCTGAGGGTCCCTTTTTATAGACGGAGAGCGTAACTGATTGACAGCGACGTCTGTAACCGCTTGGTAGTGGGCCGTTCAGAGCCACGCGGAGTTTGTTACGAAAAGTAGTGGCGTCAGGGGCCATTCAGGGCCACGTGGAGTTTGTTACGAAGAGTAGAGTGGTGTCCGTTGTCGTGACTTGCCAGAGAGTGTAGTAGAGTAGTGGCCCTTGATGTGGCTTGTCAG
Source organism: Elaeis guineensis (assembly GCF_000442705.2). Lineage (NCBI taxonomy): Eukaryota > Viridiplantae > Streptophyta > Magnoliopsida > Arecales > Arecaceae > Elaeis > Elaeis guineensis. Next base: position 73,390,942 of record NC_026007.2, on the reverse strand, counting down.
AGAGTGGTGGAGCCGCGCGGAATCCATTACAGAGTTTGGGGTAAGGCAGCAGCCATTGTCGCGACTTGCCAGAGAGTTCGGATCTGTCAGCTGAAGCTCGGTTGGGATGTCTGATGAAGCAGAATGGCTCTCTATCTCGTCGATCTGGGAGAAGCTCAGACGTTTCGAGGTTGCTGACGAGTCTACTGTTGTCGGACGCCTCGGGTGCTGATGCTACAGGCGGGAGTCATCTGCTGTAGAAGCTCGGATAGAGATTTTCTGTTGGTGAAGCCTGGTAGGAGTCCGATTGCTAGAGAAGTCCATCTGGGATTTGCCTGATGTGGAAGCTTGTCTGAAGATTATCCGTCGGAGAAGTCCGATTTCATGAAGAATCTGACGGAGGATCGGCCGGCGGTGGACTTCGGATGGCATTGGGGAGGCTCGTCCGCTGGAGGAGTCTGGGGGATCCAGAGGCGATCGACCGTTGTAGAAATCCAGTTGCTGGAGCCCTTCTGTTATAGAAGCTCGTCCGGAATCCATCCGCTATGGAAGTTCGGACGGAGTCCGATTCTTGTAGAAGGCTGAAAGGAGGCCGCTTATTGTAGAAACTCGGATGAGGATCAATTATCGTGGAAGCTCGGAGTAGTGTCCTGACTGGTGGAGCCTGTCCCGTTGTAGAAGCTCGTCTGGAATCCATCTGCTATGGAGAAGCTCGGCTGAAGTCTATCTGTAATAGAAGTTTGGAAGAAATTCATTTACAGTAGAGGCTCGAATGGAATTCGCTTACAGTAGATATCCAGAGTAGATCATCTGCAGTGGGAGTTCGGCTCTTGCAGGAACTCGGTTGGAATCCGAAAGGTGGTCGACCGCTGTAGAAATTTGGATAGAGTCTGGTTATTGTAGAAATCTCATTGTCGGAGAAGCTCGGATATTGATGAAGTCCGAAAGAAGTTTGGAGTAGGATCGTCCGCTGCCGGAAGAAGTCCGGAAGAAATTCAGAGAATAGTTGATCACTGTAGAAGGTCGGCTGATAGTGAGGCCCAGAGAGCCTTTGGAGCGGCCTGGTAGATGAATGCAGAAGCTCATTGTCGGAGAAGTCTAGACGGTCAAAGGGGTTCAGAGAGACGCCACACAAGGTCGGAAGTCGGAAGAGTCCTGGAAGGATCGGTCTTTTACAAACTTCGGCTGGGGGTATTTTATACCCAACAAATTTTATGGGTAAACATACAGATATTAGATAAAGCACGTCAATGTAAACTACATTTATAAATAAAATATTTTTAAAATAATATTCAATATTTAAATTTTGCTTTAGATGGTAATTTATATCCAATCTGATCCGATCTGCTTCATCCAACTTATTTTAAGCCTGTAACATGTATAGGCCTTAATTCCGAGTTTCACGATGAGTCCACATCAATCATGGATAATGATATAATTCATCTTGAATCCGATCAAAATATTGTAATGTTTTACGAACCCTATCCCTATTCCTTGCCTTGGTCACTCTCATTGTTTATGTTTTTTATTTTTTAAAAATTTATCGACCCTGCCACAAAGTAGCACAATTCAATCTTCACGATTACGAGAATAATGGAGAAGAAAGTATCCTAATGAATAATGATAATGGTTAAACATGCGAAAGACTATATGTTATGATACTTAATTGTTCATTTCTTCAATTGATTATATTTTTTAATTTATAAAATATTTTATTTTTTAAAAATAATATTTTTGTTTGTTGTATTTTTATTATTTTAAAAAATTTAGTTTGTTATATTCTATATTTCATACTTTTGTTTTGTTTGATGTTATGCGAAATACCAAAATTAATATATATATTCATTTTATTTGTTTGATTTTTTTTAAAATAATAATTTTTATAATTTCATCTAATCCAACACATCCAATATATTCTGTTTAACTCTATCCAACCGTACAGCAATGGGATTGATATGGATAATTTCTAATTATTGGATACACGTGGGCAATGATCTATCCGATCTATATCTTGTCCGTTGCCGTCTCTAACCGGAGGAGAAACTCTTAATAACGAAATGTCCAACCATATTAACAATTATTAACCAACAATTCGATCTATTTATTGGACAGACCAAGAAATAAAAAAAAATCAAATTCAATATGTTTAATAAATAACTAATATATTATGAAATATATAACTTGATTACTAAAATAAATAGAATTGGTTGGGTTTACAATAACCCGTATCTATAGAAATAAAATCGTTTAAAATTGATTCTAAACAGATTATGAGGTTAGATAGATGTTGAATGGATGCAATTAATTATGCTATCGGTTATTAAAATGACCAAAATAAATTTGACATATCAAAACTCTAAATACAAATATAAATTATTTAAGAAACAAATTAGCCATATTCCTATAATACGAGCTGATTTATGCCGAACCAAAACCAATTTATCTTAGGCAGGATCCATGTTAAATTGCAGGTTCTCGGTGATAATGATGGTTGACCTTAACATTTTTATATCCAATTATTGCTACTTAACCCATTACATCAACGGGTCCCACATGGGCCCACTTGTCCTTACTTGGTGCATGGTTTTATCCCTAAGGAATCCATCACCCATGCCTGCACCATGCCCCGTCCCCGGGTTTGTTTAATTAGTGAATGCTAGATTACGAGATAATTTAATAATTTTTAAAATTAACTATTCTGAAAAATAACCAAAGTTATCATATTTAAAAATATTATCAAATTTTCAATAATATTTTTAAATAAAATAATAAGAGATATTTTGAATATTAAAATATATTTATTTAAATTAATAAATTTTTTAAATTAATTATATATATTAAAAAGATATATTTTTTATTATATTTAACAACGAATGTGAGAGATTCAAAAAAAATTATTGTTCAGGACATTTCTACTCATGGAGGGATGAACTGTTTCGAATCAGAATTGAATCATACCATTGGAGCAAGCTCGATGATAAGTTTTCGGCATTCTTTGCAGCTCTTTTCTTATCCACATAGATAAGTCCTGAATTGGTCTCCTCCTATAAGAAACTCTCTTGGTGCAGTGGAATCACATCTGTTGGGATAGATCCCATGCACTTAGCTGACTATCTTTTCTTTTGTCTCTGAACTGATTAAGAAAGCTGCATCAGCAATCTTAGCTCGGATCTTCTTTTTGCACTGAGTACTCCTGTTTCATCGTATACAGCTCACCGACCACGGAGAGGAAGCAACGTTCGCTCCCAGGCGTGCCAATTGGCAATTGTCCATAACATTTAGGAACTGCGCTAACGTGGCAGATATGTAGCAGTTATCTATGTTCGCTCGTACAATAGCTAAGATACCGGATTCACCGAGGACGGAGGCGCAGGGATGCCCAACTTCGCCACTCTCGCCTGCCCACGGGGACCTTGCACCACTTTGTCTCCTTCCGCCCTCATCGTCTGCCACGCGTCCCCTGGCACTCCATCTGGCTCACATGTTCCTGTTGTTCTCTTCCTCTATAATTGCTCGCCAGCATCGTTTTCTTTTTGCTACGTCTACCGCCGCGGCAAAATTTTGGTAATTTTCACCTCTAAATTTCAATTAATGGCGATGTGGAGGACGGCAAAGCATGCGATTCGATCCCTGGCTCCGAGGGTTCCCGATGTCTCTCCTTTCGTGAGACAGCTCCATGTAATCTTTTTAAAAGTTTCCATTTTTTTTGATTTTTGTAGCTATTAATCTGATTTGCTTTTGGTGATTTCTTTTTGATCTAACTGTTTGAAGTGTTTCGAGGAGTTCCGGTGTTTTCGATTCACTGCTCTTTGTGCCTTAAATCCTGTTGGAAAATTAAGTTTTTAGTTGTTTTGTAAAAATAATCCATAAATTTTTCCATTTTTTTATGTCGTTTGAAGAACTACTTGTAGGAAGTTTCAGCTCATTTGCTTCAATTCTCGCGATATAGAGTTATTTGGAGTGTTCGATGCCGTTGAGTGATTTTGCTATTTCTTTATTATGATACTACTAGTTACGTTTAAAAAAAATGTTCCTTTGGATTTAATTAGTGCATTTTTTTGGTAAAAGTTAAAGTATGAGTTTTCCATTATTTTAGTTTTTATTGAAATACTAATTTTCAGTAAGCTTCAGGTCCATTGGCTTCCTGACCACTATTTGCTGTGATTCAGAGGAGTTGTAAGCGTTTAAGCTAATTCTCTAATATAATCCTACAGAGAGTGCTAAAGTTAAGTTTTTAGCTCATGATGCTCTTCCATTTGCATAGAAAGCGATCTGCTAGGTTTTCTTTCCTGCTTTTGCTTTCTTTCTTTTTTCTTTTTGGGTCTGGTTTTCTCCCTTTTTCCTTTCCCTGTTTTCTAGAAAAAGAGTGAGGAAAAGTTTGGTTTGATCCCTAACTCTTTATCTAGTTATATTGGGTATGATCTTGATGCATGGAATTTTTTTTTTTCTTTTCCTGCATCATGATTATGGAATAAAAGAATTTGGTTTGTTGGAAAAAAAAAAAGGCCAAAATTGTTCTGGCCTAACTAAATATATCGCTTGTAATGAACTTCTTGGATCATTTTTGGCCATTTGATCACCATATTTGCTTCAGAGTACAGACTTGGTTGCCTGATTTTGTTTTCTTAATATCATGCAGGCTTCCCTGGGAGCAAAAAGATTGTTGGGGTGTTCTACAAGGCCAATGAGTATGCGGCGATGAATCCTAACTTTGTAGGCTGTGCTGAAGGAAGCTTGGGCATTCGGGAGTGGCTGGAATCTGAGGGCCACCAGTACATTGTAACTGATGACAAAGATGGCCCAAACTGTGGTCAGTATATGATTTTTGTTGATTTTATGTATAAGCTTTAGATTTTAATGTTTAGAAGTTAGTCGAGTAATATCATGCATCAAGATCAGCATTTGTGCCTTTATTAATAAATTTAAGCATTTGTCTGTTCAAATCAATGGATGGATAAATTTTGTTCAATGCTACTTAGTAGAGCTAGTTACATGGAAGATTAGAAGACAACTAGAATTGGAAAGGGGCTTGGATGCGTGTGATAGGGTCCATGAGGTGGATGGAGACATAAGAAAACCGTGTTGGTGCAAGAAAGACTTGACAAACTAGGGTTTGATGATGGATTTAACTCTGGACAGCTGATAAGTCAAACGGTACAAATGAATTCACCAAATTGACTAAAGTCCATGGGCAGGACTTTTGATTATCAGATGGATATAGATATGATCATATAGGGATGCTATAGCTCTCTTAGCTAGTACGCACACTGTTTAACCTGTTTGGAGACACTCCACTGTAAGCAAGCACATTTATTTGTTATTGTTTTAGAAATTGGCTCAGATTTTAGCTGCACCGGACTGCTTTCTTCTGTTATGTTACCTTCCCAAAGAAGTAACACCGTAAAAAAAGAAGAAGAGGAAAAGATAAAACCATTGACTCTCTCATTGGTTTGTGTTCTTTTGTTGTTATCTTCTGCAGTTCATACTACACATAATACCTCAACTTTGAATTGTACTCTTTATTCAGGTGAATTTGGTGTTTTCATGCATCATTTTATAATATAAAAACATAAGTGAAATTCAAACCTTACAAAGACCTGGTTCCAAATATTTATCATTATGAATGATACATTGTTTTACTTTAATCTTTTTTGTGATTGTTAATTGAGCACCACATCTCATTTTCAAGTCCTAAAATAATATATTTTTTAATACTTATTAATCCAAAGTTCTCTTTTATTGGATATTGCAATACTAAAAATTTTGTATCTTCTTATACAGAGCTTGACAAACATATCCCTGATCTGCACGTTTTGATATCCACCCCCTTCCATCCGGCCTATGTTACGGCAGAGAGGATCAAGAAGGCCAAGAACTTGCAGCTTCTTCTCACTGCTGGGATTGGCTCTGACCACATAGATTTGAAAGCAGCAGCTGAAGCTGGATTGACTGTTGCTGAGGTCACTGGAAGCAACGTGGTCTCGGTTGCAGAAGATGAGCTCATGCGAATTCTCATTCTTGTTCGGAACTTTTTACCTGGTTATCATCAGGTGATTAAAGGCGAATGGAATGTTGCAGCCATTGCATATAGGGCATATGACCTTGAAGGCAAGACCGTTGGGACAGTTGGGGCTGGCCGCATTGGAAAGCTTTTGCTCCAGCGTCTGAAGCCTTTCAACTGCAATCTACTGTATCACGATCGGCTCAAAATGGAACCTGGACTGGAGAAGAGATTGGAGCAAAATTTGAAGAAGATCTTGACGTTATGCTTCCTAAGTGTGACATTGTTGTTATCAACATGCCTCTTACTGAGAAGACGAGGTATGATTTTCTTCATCTATCTAGATTTCTTTATTATGAATTTATTTTTTTCAATTTATTTATTCAAAGTCCTTAAGGTAGCTATGTAAAAGTGACCACTTTAAATTAAGTCTTTTCAATATGAAATGGTCCATATCTTTAGAAAATTTGTTTGGCATAGATCACTCAGGAAAGAAATTGCTCTAGACTCTTGAGTCAATTTATCATACATGGTAGCTTTCTAGAAGCATATGCAGGAAATATGAAGTTATAAAAAGCAACTAAGGTTACTTCTTGGTTGTCATGGAACCGTAAATAGCACTAACCAAGATGCTGGGTGCCATATCTTTCTTATAACTTGAGTTATGTACTTCATGACTATAGCTTTTCTCACTTTGTTTACGGTCATGATGAATCAGCTGACTGAAAGATATGGCATGCTCTGTTTATTTTATATCTACAGTTTTCATTTTCCATTTGGCGTCCATGGATTGCTACTTGGTGCTGTTCTTATCCATTTTCATGCTTGAACTCATGTCTTTGTCAGCATACAAGCATCTCTCTCTTCATTTTTTAAGGTTTTCAGAGCAAAGGTATTACAATTTTCCTGCAGTTGAAGTTTCGAAAATATTAAAGTTTTCCTTGGCAACAAGGTGTCAGGATAGCCATTAATGTAATTTTTGAATTTGTTAGAATTATAACAGAATGGCAATGGTCATAAAATGGAGCTGCAACTTTAGTGTCAACTGATGTAGCAAGAATGTGATCATTCATTTTTAGATATTCTGCATTGTCTTTCCATTGATCAGGATATAGACTTGGTCACAATCTTTTGAAAATCTGTTTACTCAGATCGTATGCTATTGAATCCTCATCTTCTTCACCATGTAACTATTCTTTATTTGCAGAGGAATGTTTGACAAATATAGAATTGCAAAGATGAAGAAGGGAGTACTCATTGTAAATAATGCCCGAGCAGCAATCATGGATACTCAAGCAGTTGTAGATGCTTGCTCCAGTGGCCACATTGCAGGTATTCTTAATTATTTATCCGACAGTTTCGCGTGAAGAATAATTGAATCTCTATCTGAAATTCTGCTTCTTATTGTGGAACATTTACTTCTTGTTCATTATGGTGATTCGTTGCCCGTTATCATCTTCTATGATAACTCAATCCCAGTTTGGATCTGGATGTGTGAGGCATAGCTTTAAATGGAGTACTCATATAATCTTTCTAACAATGCAAGGTAAGATTAGGAGTGTATGATCAAAGCACTTCAAATTGTTATTCCTGCACATGAATGAGCTTGTCTTATTAGTAGTTCATTGAAAAACCACTTTACAATGGACATATGGGCTTTGAAGCCAAACCAAGCTGGTTTTGCTTGTTAAATGTTCCTTGTTTTATTTTGCACTGAGGTTGCTTTTGTAAACTGATTGCACAGCCCGTCTAATGATTATATTGCTTGTTTTAACTACAAGTGAAGTTTGGTTGTTCTTGTATGCTACAAACACATTAAAATTGTTGGGTAGAATGAAATTAAATGGAAACAATAGGTTAAATTATGAAGAGATGTGAAATTATATGCAGACCTATCTGTGAATTACAGACAAGCAAGTGTGAATATGGGATGGCCCGTTACTAGGTGTCAAGCATGACAGTCGAGTCTCATGACATGAATTTTGAGACCAAACTGAATTTGATGTGAGTAAAGTGATTATGCTTTGTCTCAAAGCTGCACAGATATGAAGGCAGCCATGCATAGACAGAGGCCTATTATCTGGTGCAATGATATGTCCTAAAATATTTGTCAAGCATGTGAAGGCAAATCAATTGATATGATTTCATTAGGGCTGCAACTCAGGCAGGTTAGGTCAGGCTGAGGGCAAACCTGAACACAACCCGACCTCTAAAGAAGTCAACCATAATCAAACCCAACTGAGTCTCAGGTTGGGATTTCTCTAATTCAGCCCAAGCCTACCCATCTTAAGCTAAATTGAGGCCTCAATATATAAGTAATCTATATGAAACATAAATACAAATTATTTGTTTATTGGGATGGGTCAGGTTAAGTCAGGTTTGGGTTAGGTGGAAGGTCAACTCTAACCAACCCTCCATGAGGTCAGATTGGATTTTTGAGTAAAAGCCGAACTCAAATTTATTCTACCAACCGAGTGGGTGGGGTAGGCGGGTTCAGGTTGAGCCCAAAATAAGTTGCATCCCTAGGTTTCATGAGTAAAGCAGTGATTTCTTGAGCAGAGAACAATTCAAACATCTAAAAAGGATGCTTTACAATGAATTTACAATACAATGCAATGATGCATCTGATATAAACACAAATCCAAGCAAGGAATGCCGGAGGTTAAAAAGAGCATATATTAGATTGCCAAATCACCTAGCAAAAGAACATGTATGGGTCTAGGGTCAAAGGAAAAAAAACTTGAGAGATGATGGGTGCTGAAGTCAAAGCATTTGAGTTAGGACGTGGAAAAAATAATGTTTGTAAAATGTACCATAGTTGCTCCATATAATACATGGAACAAGAATTGAAGGTCCAAAAGGAGATGCGATTGAGTTTCAAAGTTATGAAAATAATACAAGAAGAAAGGGGTTGCAACCGTTTGTCACAATCCACATCAAGGAGTAAGCTTGAATCTATCAAACTAATACAAAAAGGACTATGGTTGGCCAGAAGAGGGGGTTGGGGTGTGGAGGTCGGGGAGAGTAGAGAGAGGTTCAAGCTCCAGGGTCATTAAGAACCACCAATGAAGCCATGTTTTGATCAAAAATGTAATTTCTGAAGCAATAGAATATGGAAGACCCGACTCAAATAAGTTTGGCTGACATGTTTCCTATTGGCTGATTGGTTAGAAAAAGAATCTCACCAATTACAGAAGGACTGTTAATCAAATTTTAAGAGGTAAGTAATACAAAATCAACTCCATTTCTTGATCCCCAGTTTAAGAGTTCCCTTTTAGTGAGGACTATGTCAAAGTGACCCTAAACACAATTAAAATAGTGCTTCATTTGCGTGACTATAGTGTCCATTTGGTGATTGAATAGTGGATGTGCACTCCTCCCAACAAAAAACACGGTAAATATTAATAGTTTGACCTAGCTCTAGCAACCCACAAGGGTGGCTTAACCAAGGGTCTAAATCCTGGTATTGGATCCATCTTGGTTCGCTCCTAGGATGGTGTGGAGTTGGGACTGGATGGACTGAAACAGTCATTGACAACAAGAATAAAGAGGAAGAAAGAAAAAAACTGCATCCCACTCTGTCCTCACCAGGGCGCACCCCACCATCACGAAACAAGTGAGACTTACGACCCGTCAATGGACCAATGTCCATCAGACATCCCAGATGCTGGTTTTCTATCAGAATGGTACAGTACCGATGGCATCGTCTCGTTCCATTGAGATCTAAATTCTTTTCAACTGGAAGTGGACCAGTTAAAAATTTCTGCATCACTTATTCTAAACTTCCAATTCAGTCTGTTCGTTTTGTTTCTTTTTTCCGGTAATTTAATATAATGAAATGGCACTTGAGTCACCATTTTTTTCAAATCTTCAGGTTACGGTGGTGACGTGTGGTTACCCCAGCCAGCTCCAAAGGATCACCCATGGCGATACATGCCCAACCATGCGATGACGCCTCATATTTCAGGAACTACCATTGATGGCCAAGTATGCCATTTCATATTAAATACATATACATCTGCTTTTTACTCTTTCTGATAGATGGTACGATTACCAAATTTAAACTGAAATCATGCAGCTGAGGTATGCTGCCGGAGTGAAGGACATGTTGGATAAATACTTCAAAGGAGAGGACTTCCCTCCACAAAACTACATCGTTAAAGAAGGTAAACTGGCGAGTCAGTACCTTTAATCACACTTCTCTTTCATTGTGGAAGAGAGACTTCTTTCGTATGAATCTGCGGGCCATGTTGTCAGAAATCCAAATAAATCCTACAGTTCGCTGTATGGAACTGTTCACAAGTTCTGTTGAAAGTAATGATGTTGTCGGTACACTGTTGGGAAGCCATAAAATTTTGTTTCAGCTGGTTGTGTTGTGGATGAATGTGACAAATTGATTTATATCATGGTTTCTTTGTTTGCATATGCATTGTGTTTATTTCAGCTGTCTTGCTGAGTTTCTAGGTAGGAGTTCGATATCTCAATTTTGTTTAAAATTCAGAAATATTGTACCATGTGCATGGAGAGGAAAGGGTCCGTAGAGATCTTGTTGGTAGGTATTGTCCATTCATAAAAATCCCAATAACCTACTACCTTACTGAAACTTTGATGAGCTAATCTGGAGATGACACTTTAAACCTCTTTTGCTTGTGAGAGATTGCAGGAACATCCATGGCAAATATAACATTCCATGTGTCCATGAGAAATAATGATACAACAGTATTGTCAGATGTTTAACTAAAAGCAATCGAAGTGAAGCTTCTTAGACATGTGGTCATGAGATTTCGGTCAGGCAGGTAATTGACTCTCAAAGCAAGGCATTAAGGTCATTGGCCATCTCCAACTGGTGGATAAGTTTCCCTGGCGCTTCCTGGATCGTGGCTCAAATTGGTTGCTTTTTGATCGTTTGATTAGTGCAACCATGCAGCCCATTGCGTACTTGGAGAGAGGGAGATTCACAAAGTATAGTGTCACAATGTGTGTGCATGCGTGCACGTGCTTGCGCACGCGAGCAAGAATCCTCTTTCCTACATGTACCATGATACTTAGATGAAATGATTTAGGTTGTATACAGAAGGACATTGAAAGGTAGAAGTTTAGATTTTAATGAAAGGTAGAAGTTTAGATTTTAATGGGGCACTGTCTCGACATTTCAAGAGATTTCAGCCTCTCTGACCATCAAATCGCAAGAAGAAAAGTAAGTAACATATGGACTTGAGCAGGTCTCACTCCATGAAAGGAAAAAGGAGCATGGAAGAACTAAAAATGGATTGTGTTTTATTAGTTTCAAGCTTGTAGAAGACTCAGGACTCAATTTGCAGAAGAATCAGGAAGTATATAGGAGGTTGTGCTCTCTGTCAGCACCCAGTGGAATTGGTGGATCATATTTTCTCTAACTGCCACTTCTTCTCTTGCATTTGGAGATCTATATGCTCATTACTTGGTGTACTTTATTCCGATAGCACCTTCGAATAGCTGTGCACTGAGTGGAGGAAAAGGAATTTCTCCAGAGCAGCCCAGCCAGTCGTGCTTATGCTGATTGGGGAGATAACATGGGTCTGTTGGAAGGAAAGGACTGCAAGAGTGTTCTTGAACAAACAGGAATCTCTTGTGGCAATTGCATCTGAAGGTTTGCAGCTGTTCAACTCTTGGTCCAACCTTTGCAACTCTAATTTACTGGGTGAGCATGGGAAAGTTTGGCACAAGATCAGTAAGGTGATAGAAGTACTAAATACAAATGTATAATCCTTGCTGGTTCAGTGTTGCCCTTATCATGTTAAGAAGGAAGGTTATCAAGGATCTCATCAGCGAGGAAATGGTTGTCATCAGAGTGGTGTTTTCATGGAACAAACTTTCATCTGCTTGAATTGGTTTTTATCTCTGAATCTTGGATCCCAATGCTTTGCAGCAATGCTTTTTGCCAGGATCTTGCATTGATGTTACCAAAGGATCCGATTAGGTTGCTTGGAAACTTCGACGACGTTAAAGCTTTGCAGTTCATTTGTTCTGGTTTCAGTGCTCTTTTGGTTGTCATACTGGGCTTAGCAATCAGTTATTTTCAGCATATTCTCTTCTTTCCATTGTAGATATTTTATGCTATTCAATAAATAACGGATGGCTGATCTTTTACAGCCTCCCCTTCCTTTAAAAAACTTGTAGGGGGTATCATTGAATAAGATTCATTTAACCTCATCAAAAAAAAAAAAAAAAAAAAAAAAGGATTCATTTAAAAAAGAATTAGGCTCTAGCTCAGCTTGCAGTTGCAGGCCTGAGAAATAAGGTTGTCTGGCAACCAAGTCAGCAAGGTTAAGCGGAATATATTGGGGGAAGAAATGGAGTGTTTGAATTATTTTATCTCTCTTTTTTTTATTTGGTATAAGTATTCTATCCTTTCATGAGTATAAACTATTCTTGTGTTAAATTGAGTAATGAGATTAGGAAGATAAAAGTGGAGGATTTATCAATATACAGTATATTATATTATTAAAAGTAATTTTTTTTATTGAAGTAGCCATTTGTTTTCCAGAAAAAGTGACCTATTTGACTGAATGAGACAGATTCGGCCATTTTTCTTTTGAAGCAACTGCAGTCTATAATGAGAAATGAGAAAAGTTTGAGTTTTGAACAAAGTATAGAGCTCCGGTTGTAGTTAAAATCAAACCATGATTCCATTTGAAACTAGACGTATTTTCTATATCCAAACTATCAAGTCATCAAGCGGATTTTGTTGTTTCGAAAAAAAAAGATTATAAACGAATCATCTATATTATTATTATAAAAAACACAAAGTTATAAACTAAGCACCAAACTTACCTACCCCGGGTGGACAAGGGTTACTCAGGATACAATCAAGTAAATAGCTCCAACGTGGAGGGCAACCATGTACAAGGAACAAAGGTACTCATTCGCTCGTCCTCTAATCATCGCCCAGGTGTACGGCTCCGATTTTCTCAGATCGGACGACTATAAACTAGTCTCCGATCCCTTAAAAGCCGAGGTTCCCCTAAGGTCAGACAACCCACGGATCTCCGTCTCTCTCCGGAAGAGGAGGAAAACAAAGATCGAGAAAGGGTTAAGGAGAAAAGAAAAGAACCGGAAGGTTTCGAATCCCTCGTTCCTCCGATCGTCTTCATTCTCTTCTAATTCGATGTTCCAGTTCGCTGTCGAATCCCATCGCTCTTGTTCTCGACCCGCCTCTTAATTTCTTCCCTTTTGCGACGATTTACGGCTTCCGATTGTTCTCTGTTTGTTCGAATCGCAGCTAAATATGATCTGAAGTTAGATTTTTTTATTTTTTAAATATCGGTGTCATATTTGTAGAGCCAAGGGTTGTTATTTTTTCTCTGTGGATCTGGATGAGAGATTATGTTTGGATTTTCTTCTGTTTTATTATGAGATATATTTGGTTGCGATTTTGTCTTTTCTAGGGCTTTCTGTGTGTGGATTTCTTGATTGCTTGTGAAATCCTAAAAAGTGACGAAATGACGATTCAGTATTTCTGTTGTTGTTTTTAAAATTGTTTATCGCGATTGGATAGGAAGGGGTCTGAATTAGATCAATGGAGTTGGTTTGAATTGTTTATCATTTTTTATCAAATCGAGAGGAATTGGTAATGGAGTTTCCTTCGGGGTTCGATTAATTTATGGCAATGTGGTTCATTTAAAAACTATAAGGGAAAAAAAAAAAAATCTAGCTTTATGTCGATCTGAAAGAAGGGTACTATATATCAGCTATTGTAGGCTTTGTAGCTTTATAATGGCCTTACAGTTCCTTGTTGTGTCATAAATAAATAACCATAGATAATCGTCATTACCATTTCTATGATATTCATGTGCTTGTTATTCAACGACGTCACTGTTTGGAGGTCTTAATTTTGTTTGCTATGAATGTCATTAGCATTTTCAAGACTGAAAAATTTTACTATTCAAATGCGGCATACTTAGCTGTTTTCTATCTTGTTGTTGTTGGTTAAGTGCCATTAAGAGGAAACAATTTTGGAAAATTAGCCAAATAACAACCTACTATAATGTTCTTATGGATGATATTGATTCAGCTTTCAGCCATTATGTGCCTATAACAATGTTAAACCAATCATTGAAAGATAGTGGTGCTTATTATGCTGTAAAAGCTTCAGACTGTCCTATCATGGTTTGTTGTTTTTTTGCCATCAACCATGAAAACCCTCTATAATTAAGATGTTTATTCTTCCAATCCAGGTGTTTTTCAGAAATGGCTGAATCAAAGACTGGATTGAGAAAACCTGTGTTTATCGAGGTTGATCAGCTTCGACCTGGCACCAGTGGGCATACCCTTACAGTGAAGGTGGTGGACTCGAAGATGGTCTTGCAGAAGGGGCGCCCTGATGGTCCTCAAGTTCGACAGATGCGTATTGCTGAATGTTTGGTTGGGGATGAAACTGGAATGATAGTTTTTACAGCCAGGAATGAGCAAGGTACGTATTACCTCAAATAAAACATATTAGGTAATGTTTTATTAGTAAATTTTAGGTTGAATTCTTTCATTTTTTTTCTTTGTTAATATTTGTTTATATGGCGCACATGGAATACATGTATGATACAATTGAACATTAAAATTTCTAAATTTATGATCATGATGCTACTATGATATTCACATATCTCTTTTTACATAGATAGTGCTCATTATCCTTTAAGAGTTTCATTTCATCTTTTTCCCTCTTTTTATGATCATCATGGTGCATTAAATTGGTTAGATACTTCCTTTGCTCGAAAAGACCAATCATTTTACTGGTGGATGATAGAACTTAGAGGAAAAAGAAAATGGTTAAGCTTCCGAGTATGCGAAAATTAATCAACCCTTTTAGGGGGAAAATGTCATAGTCTCATGAACTCTTAACTTAGCATAGGGAAACAGACCAGAGCAATGCAGCCAGGGTTTAGAAGGACCAAATATCTTGCCATCTTGTCTAGTACATTTGATCTTTGCTATGCTGAGGAAATGCTTTGAAGTCTAGAAATATCATTAAAAAACTGTTATAGATCTTGAAGCTGTTATCTAGCTTGAGGTCAGCTTCTAAGAAAGCTGATTGACATCTGATCATTATTTTTGTAGACAATCAGATCAATGTTCTTGTCCTATCTATCTCAAATGGAATGCTTTTATTGGCAAGCAAAGATTCTTCAAATGTGAGAAGGTGCACTTTCTGCATGTTGTCATCATTGGAAACTATTCCCCTCCCCATCCTCTCGAGTACTTGCTTCTCCATATTTCTCAAACTAACAAAGGAACATTTTTCCATTTTCTGTTGTTAATACTAAACCAAAATAATTTACTCATCATATTTAATTTGTTGCTTGATTATTGCATCATATCATGACTTCATCTATGGTCTGTTAACCAACATTTAGACTATATGCGTTCTTGGATTGCTGAAGTCATTTTTGTAAGTCATTTTGTGCTTCCATGTCTTTCTTGCATATGTTGTTTCACTTCTGATTGAAGGCTAAAGGCCTTGCTGGGGGCATTTACCCACTACAAAAATGGGGAAATTGTCAATGCAATTTTTGGCCTTTGCCAATGCTAAAAAGCATTGCCAATTAATCCCACAATGCCCATGCAATTGTCATCAAAACATCGGCTATGGAAGCATGGAAATTCCATATGCCGATGCTTTTAAAAAGTGTTGCTAAACAACGATGTTTATAAGCATCATAAACTCCAAAGATAACGACGCTTATAAGCAATGTTTAACTTTAACTAAATGGCACTTATAAACATCACCAGGTAATGACACTTAAAAAAGTCGTTCAGTAACTAATCTAACGACGCTTTTAAGCTATAGTCATGAATGCTGTGAACAAAACAACTTGCCTAAATAGGATTTTCAGTAGTAATGATTGTGGGATATAGTCATGATATGGGCCAAACACTAAACCTGGTACAAGTCAGTATCCTCACACCCAATACAAACAAAATAAGATCACTCAGTACAAACAAAATATGAATTTTTCAACAACCCGTAGATTTCGGCCCAACAGTATGTAACAAATATCTTAGTGGATCAATAAAAAAATTCACATGCATGCATGAAATAAGATAAGTTGCATTGCCAAATCAAGCCACCAAAACATCAAACATACCATCAAAGCATGTAAAATTGAAAACAGCAAGAAAAGATTAAAAAAGAATCTAAAACTACCAAAAACCCTAGTGCCGTGGAAGGTCTGCTTCCTGTCGAGGTCCTCCAGAGACGGAGTTGATGATCCCGATTGGAGGCCGATCTCCGGGCTGCTCTTCCCTCTTTGGCGGCTCAGGCTGCGGCAGGGTCCTTGGCCGATCTTCTCTATCCTCAGGCCGGCGCCGAATGAACCTATCAAGTCGACCTCATCGGATGAGCTCCTCGATCTCATCTCGGAGCTGGATGCATTCCTCCGTGTCGTAGCCGTGGTCGCGATGGTAGAGGCAGAACTTGTTAGGATTGCACTTCTCGGGTGCGTGCGCATCCTCTCTGGCCTAGGGAGCTGCTCTCTGACCTCCATCAGCATCTGGGTTTTCGATGCGTTGAGGGGGGTATAGTTGCGGAATCTTCCTTGGGGAGAGCCCCGCCGAGCCCGGCGATCCGGGCTTCCCTGCCTACGTGCTCGAGGAGGAGTCTGGACGCGCTTGTGCCCGGGAGGAGTTCGAGAACGTGGCCGAGCTTCTCTCGGCCCTTTTTCGACTGCGGGCTTACTCGAGTCTCCCGCCTGTCGCTCTCTCGCGGTCTCTTCGTCCTTCATTTTGAAGGCTTCTTCCGCTCGGACGTACCCTTCGGCCCGAGCCAACAGGTCAGCAAAATCCCTGGGGTACTTCTTTTCTAGGGAGAATAAAAGGTCGTTCTTCTGAAGGCCGCCTTTCAGGGCGGCCATCGCTACCGATTGATCCAAATTTCGGACCTCCAGCGCGGCGACATTGAAGCGGTTGATGTAGGCCCGAATGGACTCCCCCTCCCTCTGCTTGATGTTGATGAGGGACTCCGAACCCTTCCGGGGGCGCCGGCTGCTGACAAAATGAGCCACAAATTGGTGGCTCATCTGATCAAAGAAAAAGATGGTACCCGGCTTCAGCGCCGAGTTCCAGTTTCTCGTCGCTTCCTTCAAGGTGGATGGAAAGGCTCGGCATAAAATGGTGTCGGACGCGCCATGAAGTAGCATCATTGTCCGGAAGGCCTTCAGGTGGCCAATTGGGTCCGAAGTCCCGTCGTAGCTTTCAAATTGAGGGAGTTTGAAGTTCGGCCGGATCGGTTCCTGCATGATCATTTGAGAAAAGGGAGGGTCAGTACAAATGTCCTCACCATAAGTGGGGGGAGCGTGGCGGAGCTCTTCGATCCGCCTGTTCATCTCCTGGAGCCTTCGGTCCAGAAAATCCTCTCGACTACGGGTCTCGAGGGTCTTCTGGCAGAATGGAGGTAGAGATCTTTCAGGGGTAGAATCGTGGTCTGATTGAGGGCTCTTCACCCTTGGATTCGTCTTTCCGGGAAAGACGGGGCGGCTGGCCCAAGTGGCCTGTCCCACCGTCGGATTTTGGGGTTCCGGTGACGCTCTTTCCAGTCGCACTAATGCCTGCGGCTGCTGCTGCTGTTGCATGGCCTGCACAGCTTCAGTGAGGCCTCTGACCTGCTGCACTAGTAGGTCGAATTGCTCCGTGCCAACCGCCGCCGTCGTCGTCGTCGGAGGAGGCTGGGAAACCGGAGGTGAGGCCGGAGCCTGGGATCTGGCCGCAGAGGCCGTGGATCGCCGCGTGGATGCTTTGCGGGGAGGCATCGGGCAAAGACCTAGTGGGGGAAGGAGTGGATGTCAGAAAAGATGACCGGAGGCGGTCCCGTTGAGTGCTCCTTTAAGAACAAGGGTGCTGCGAAGACACAGCCCTTCCGCTAGCGCCAATCCTGTTGGTGCAAAAATCCGCCTGCGTCGGAGAAGCTGGAGTCAGAGGAGTCGCGATCGCCGTCGGGACCTGCAAAAGAAGTCTAAATCGGAGGTGGGGTTGCTCCGGCAAGACTCTCCGACGCTCAAGTCAGTTCTCTGCCTCAACAAGAATGGAGTGCTCGAACGAAAATTTTAGCAGAGTTTGGGATAGAAATTAGGGCTTAGAGAATAACGTATCTGGGGTCCCTCTTTTATAGGCGGAGGGGGCAACAGACTGATAGCGATGTCTGTAACCGTCTGGCAGTGGGCTGTCCAGGGTCAGGAGGAGTTTGTTGTGAAGAGTAGTGGAGTGGGATCGTGGCCATCATCGGGACGTGCCACGTGGAGTCTGTTGCGGGGAGTGGAGCGGCGTCCGTTGTCACGACTCGCCAGAGGGTGGAGGAACCGCGTGGTATCCGTCGCAGGAAGTGGAGCAGAATCGTGGCCACTGTTGTGGCCTGCCAGGGAGTGATGGAGCCGCGCGGAATCCGTCACAG
Source organism: Elaeis guineensis (assembly GCF_000442705.2). NCBI lineage: Eukaryota > Viridiplantae > Streptophyta > Magnoliopsida > Arecales > Arecaceae > Elaeis > Elaeis guineensis. The sequence goes on along the minus strand of NC_026007.2, from coordinate 73,372,547 downwards.
GAAGTGGAGCAGAGTCGTGGCCGTTACTGCGGTCTGCCAGGGAGTGATGGAGCCGCACGAAATCTGTTGCAGGAAGTGGAGCAGAGTCGTGGCCGTTACTGCGGCCTGCCAGGGGGTCCAGGTCTCCGTAGAAGCTCGGATGGGGATCATTTGTCGAGGAGTCTCGGCCAAGGCCGCTCGTGATAGAAATTTGAAGTAGATCATTTGCAGCGGAAACTCGGAGTGGGTCGCTTGCAGTAAGGGCTTGGAGTCCGGCTCCCGTAGGAGTCTGGACGAAGTCTTCCTGCAGCCGAAGTCGGGGACGAAGTCCGGCTTCCGTAGGAGTCCGGGCGAAGTTCTCTTGCAGTTGAAGTCGGGAACGAAGTCTGGCTCCCGTAGGAGTCCGGACGGAGTCTACCTGCGATCAAAGTCGGGGGCGAAGTCCGGCTCCCGTAGGAGTCCGGATGGAGTCTACCTGCAATCAGAGTCGAGGGCGAAGTCCGGCTCTCGTAGGAGTCCGGACGAAGTCTTCTGCGGTTGAAGTCGGGGACGAAGTCCGGCTCCCGTAGGAGTCCGGCGAAGTCTACCTGCAATCAAAGTCGGGGGCGAAGTTCGGCTCCCGTAGGAGTCCGGATGAAGTCTTCTGCGGTTGAAGTCGGGGATGAAGTCCGGCTCCCGTAGGAGTCCGGACGGAGTCTTCTTGCAATCAAAGTCGGGGGCGAAGTCCGGCTCCCGTAGGAGTCCGGACGAGGTCTTTTGCGGTTGAAGTCGGGGACAAAGTCTGGCTCCCGTAGGAGTCTGGACGGAGTCTACCTGCAATCAAAGTCGGGGGCGAAGTCCGGCTCCCGTAGGAGTCCGGACGGAGTCTACCTGCGATCAAAGTCGGGGGCGAAGTCCGGCTCTCGTAGGAGTCCGGACGAAGTCTTCTTGCGGTTGAAGTCGGGGACGAAGTCCGGCTCCCGTAGGAGTTCAGACGGAGTCTTCTTACGGTCGAAGTCGGGGACGAAGTTCGGCTCCCGTAGGAGTCCGGGCGAAGTCTTGAAGGTGGTCGATCACCGTGGAAACTTGGGTGGAGTCCGTCCGTCGCGAAGGATCCGGTCGACGTTGGTGGGGGTTTATCCATCGGCAGAACTTGAGAATGTTGTGGAGGCCCGGCCGCCAGAGAGGTTCGGCGAGATGTCGTCGAAGGTCGGATGCCAGTATAATCTCTGGAGGGTCGCTCCTATCACGAACTTCGGCTGGGAGGTATTTTATACCCAACACCAGTCCCCCTACTTCCGAGTTCGAGTTTCGAATGAAGTACAGAAAAATTTCCATAGCCGAAGTTGTCCCTTTGAATCCCGTGCACGATCGTCCTCAGATATTCTGGCATTTAATGCGCTGTGCTGGAGTTTTTTCAAATCGGGACGATCCGAAGGGACCTTTCGGAATTTTCGCTGGAGCGTTGGTCCAGGTACGGCGCAGTAATGGCTCTGTCAGCTGTCAACCGCTTTTAGCCGCCTGCCGTGGCGAGTGGGACACGTGGCGAGCGTGGGTCGGCCTGGAGAAATCCACGATCATTATAGCGCCGGATCCCAGGGTCTATTTAAACCCGCCTTTCCGCCTTTAGAAGTCCCACTCCGCCTGAAAGTTCTGTCGGTGTCTGTCTTCTCTTCGAGAGCTCTAACCCTCCTTGGCGTCTACCTTGGCCCTAAGCGTCCTTCGAGTCATCCCTGTCTTCGCACCTTCTGCATCCTTCGGAGCGACTTAGGTTGGTCCCGGAACTTTCGTTCCCTTTCTTGCCATTTGGGTGCCCCTTTTCCTCCATTTTTCTTCTGTCGCATTCCTTTGGTTTGGTTCCCCGCAAACCTTTCGCCTCTTGTTCCGCCTGATTTCTCCAGGATTTTTAGGGTCCTTATTTGAAATGTCTTCCGACACCTCTGCCTCTAGTGGTTCCGGGAGTTCGTTCGCCTCAGCCCCCAGGACCCCCACACTGTAGACGAACCCACATTGGGGCTGGGCCTCGCCCGATTTTTGCGTCGGATGCCATTTCCTGTTCTCTGACTCCGGATGAACTCCTACTGATAAGGGTTCAGTATGGAGTTCCTCCGGAGTACGATCTGGAGCTCCCCGATCCCGCCGACCGGGCTAGCACCCCCCCACCCGGTCGTTTCTGCCTGTATCAGGAGGCCTTCCGTGCCGGACTCCGGCTTCCGCTTCCATCCTTCGTCGTCGTCCTTTTTCATTTCTTAGATATTTCTTTAGCTTTAGTTGCGCCGAATTCTTTTAGGTTTTTGATAGGATTCCTCTCCCTTTGCCACGTAGTCGAAGTTCAGCCGTCCCTTTCTTTGTTTAGGCATTTCTACACCTTCAAGCGTCACCCCTCGGCAAAGGACTGGTGGTATTTCTCCCCCAGTTTGGCAAGAAGGGGTTGCTGAAAGGTGCTCCCTCTTCAATCCATAACTGGAAGGAGAAGTACCTCTTCGTCCACTGTCCGACTTTGAAGCTGGGACTGCCCCCTTGGGGCTCCCTGAGGGACTCTGTCCGCCGGGCTCCTAGCCTGGGGGAGGATGACCTTCAGGCCGCCCGGAAGCTTTTTGGTTATTCGGCTCCTTCCCTTCCCAACCTTCTGAAGGAGCAGTTTTTGTTCAACATCGGCTTGAGTCTCCAGGATCCTGCGAGTATCCCACCTTTCCTTTCCTCTTCTTTTCTCCTGCTCTTCTTCTTCTTCTCTCTTTTTTTTTCTTTCTTTTTTTTTTTTTTTTTTTTTACGTGTCGCTTCTTCCTTTTTCATCCCATCACTGATCTTCTTTTTCTCTTTTTTTTTTTTTTAGGAATGGACGCCGAAGCAGCACGGATGCTCGCTAGGGGCCTCAAGGCCCACAAAAGAAAAGCGCCGCGGCCTCCGGATCAGCAAAGAAGGCCAGAACGGAGGAGACGAGCTCGGCCGCGCCTGCCCAGGCGGCCCTCGCGGTCGACGTTCCTTCAAACGCCGAGCCCCCAGCTCCCCGGGCCTCTTCAAGGAGCTCTCCCGCTGAGGTTCCCGCCTCAGGGGACCGCATCGAGATGGTGCCTGGGGCCGAGAGGGGGAGGAGAAGGAAGTCGGTGGCCCGCAGGGTGAGTAGCCGCCGGGCCGCCATCGAAGAATCCCACGGTTCCAAAGAAGAGCCGGGGGAGAATCCCTTCAATGACAGGGACTTGATAAAGCGGTTGATTGACGGCTGCATCCTGCCCAAGGTCGTCGAGAGGATTGATCGCGCCGATCTCGAACAGCGAGTTTGGGACTCCCTAGGGTCCTTTCTCGAGGTAAACAGATCTTCATTTAATTAGCTTCTCGACGTCCGTTCTGACCTCCTAGCCGCCCTTGCAGATCGGGCACCAGCTCCTTACCAATATCGAGGCGACGAATCGGGCGAGGAGGGACGCCATCCAGGCGGAGGAGAGTCGTCGGGCCGAAGTCGCTCGCCTCAAAGAAAAGGCTGCCGAGGTAGTCACCCTCCAAGTGGCCCTGGAGAGAGAAAAGCACTGGAGAAAGAAGAGCAGACCTCGGAGGAGACGGTGAGGAAGGCGGAGGCCGAGGTCGCAAATTTGGCGGAGCAAATCCCGATCTTGGTCTCGGAGGCCAGGGTTTTTACGATGGAGTTCAAGGCCTCTGCGGAGATGAGGGACCTGAACGTCAAGTTCGGCCAAGAAGCATTCATCAAAGGATTCGAGCTCTGCCAGGAGAAGGTGGTCAGAAAATTTTCCGAGCTCGATCTCAGCTTCTTGGGCGAGGCGTCTGAAGACGAAGCCGGTCCCTCTCCCACTGCTACTGCCACCGCAGCTCCCCTTCCAGGGACACCGAGCTCCCCAACTCCTATTTCAGAGGTCTGAGACCTCTGACCTTGTATTTTTCTCTTACTGCAATTTTTCTTTTCCTTTTGTCTTTAAGAAACATTCAATCAATGAAGTTGAATTTCTCCTTATGGAGGGCTTCTCCACTCTTCCTTTTCCTTCTTTTTTATTTTTCTTTCTGCAATGGGATGCGCCTTGACGCTTTTGTCTCCTGATAGCAATGTCCTGCCGAAGCGCTTCCTCTGCCACAGGGGATTCCGCTGAAGTCCACGATCCAGCGTCTGAAGGAAGTTCTTCATTTAACAAAAAGGTCGAAGAAGATGGATGGCGAGCTTCGCAGGTTGAGGGAGAGCCACTCTGAAGCCACCGCGGAGGCCACCCGCTTTCGGAATCTCCACATGAAGGGGATCATGGAGTACAGTCGGAGGAAGGCGAACTTCGAGAAGGAGCTCGAGGAACACAAGAAGCGCGCCAGCGACCGATCTTGGGCTCAAGCTGCCAAGATCAGTTCTCTCAGGGTGGAGCTGTCGGCTGCGCAGGAGAAGATTAGCCAGTTGGAAGGAAGCTCATCTCGGCTTTTGACTCGGACCGATAGCGATCGGGAATGGTCGAAGAAGGTCTCCGACCTTCAGCAACAGCTCCAGGATGCCGAGGCGAGCTATGACGCGTACCGGGCCGGCTGACGTAAGCAGGTGGACGAATACAAGGGGAGGCTCAGGATGGCGACCGACGAGGTTGCCCGCCTTCAAAGGCAGTTAGCTGAAGGGGCTCAGTTTGCTCCCGTTCAGGGTCCCGACGAACTCCAATCCCTGAGAAGAACCGTAGAAGAGCTATCCGTCGCCCTTGGGGAGGGGAAGGCCGAACTGCAGCAATTGAAGATCCAGCTGATGTACGAGCAGCGAGCAGTCAAGGACGCGGAGGCGGAATCCGAGGTCCTGAGAAAGAGGCATCGAGAGGTGGAGAACGAAAGCCAGTGACTTCATCGGAGATATATGGAGATGCTAATGAGAGAGAAGGAATTGGAAGGAGAAGTTGAAAGCTTAAGGCACTCCCTGATGAGGATCGAAGCCGAAAGTCCGAGGTCGGGAGAAGCCGGGCCCTCTTAGGGCTCTTTTTGTCTTTCGTCCTCCTATGTGTCTTCTTTTGCGCTTGTTTGTTTGTTGGCATTGTTGCTTTTCTTTTTCTTTTTGATGCCGATGTCGTCTGGAGGTTCTTGGGCGTCGCCGCATCGGCTTGTTTTTCTTGTCATCTTTCTTCTTCAGCCTCAAGGGCTCTGTAATGCATATTTTGCCAATGAAATGAAAAGATTTTTATTACCTCTTTTACTCATGTGTCGAATTGTCATTTGCCGAGCTTCCTTCGGCTTTTGCATTGTCCGATATCGATACCGTTCGGAAGTACCCGATCGCCGTCGCATTGACCCGTCCTTCTGTTTATGGCCGCTGATTTGTCCGGGACCACTCGGGTTTGACACCTTTTAGAGTTCAAGCTGGGAGGTCCGGGCTTATCGTTGCCCTGAGGAAGCCGCTTTATCTCTGGCTCGTGTTGAGAGCTTTCTTGAAGGTCGGAATTTTGATAAGAACCCCAATCCTTGCTGAGACGAGGTTTCTTGCATCTTTGATGCAATTTGTTTTTCATTCGTCGCTGATGCAGTCCGTCGCTTTCCTTTTTAACTTCCCTCCCTTTTTTCTTTTTCTTTTTTCAAGTGAGGGTTTTCCCTCTGCTCTTGGTGGGGTCGCGGGAGCGCGAGGGGGTCGTTGGGAAGGTTCCCTTCTTCCTATCTGGTCTTAAATGACCAGATCTTGACTGGCGTCAGGACGGGGTTCCTCCCTTATTTCTGACATAATCGATTTTAGCTCAGGTTAGGACGAGATCCTCCCCTTGCCGCTAACAGGGCTATAGGGGCGCATATGGGCGCTGCGAGGTCTCTCCCCCCACCCGGTCTAAGTGTAACCGAGCCTTCGACTTTGCTCATGTTAGGGCGAGGTTCTCCTCCTGTCCCTAACATGGCTGTGGGGGCGCATATGGGCGTTGTTTGGCCTTTCCCCCCATCCGGTTTAAGGGTAACCGGGCCTTCGATTTTGCTCTTGTAAGGGCGAGGTTCTCCTCCTGTCCCTAACATGGCTGTGGGGGCACATATGGGCATTGCAGGGCCTCTCCCCCATCCGGTCTAAGGAGAATCGGGCCTTCGACTTTGCTCATGTTAGGGCGAGGTTCTCCTCCTGTCCCTAACATGGCTGTGGGGGCGCATACGGGCGCTGTTTGGCCTCTCTCCCCATCCGGTCTAAGGGTAACCGGGCCTTCGACTTTGCTCATGTTAGGGCGAGGTTCTCCTCCTGTCCCTAACATGGCTGTGGGGGCGCATATGGGCGCTGTTTGGCCTCTCCCCCCATCCGATCTAAGGGTAACCGAGCCTTCGACTTTGCTCATGTTAGGGCGAGGTTCTCCTCCTATCCTAACATGGCTGTGGGGGCGTATATGGGCGCTGTTTGGCCTCTCCCCCCATCCGGTCTAAGGGTAACCGAGCCTTCGACTTTGCCCACATTAGGGTTTGTTTTTATTGTCTGAAGGGGTCGTCCCCTGTCGTTACAAGTCCGTGCCAAAAAGGAAAAGATGTGCAGATCTGAAAGGAATCTTGATTTAAAGTAGAGTCGTTCGTTATACATTTATAAGTTTTCAAACCCTAGTGCCGTGGAAGGTCTGCTTCCTGTCGAGGTCTTCCAGAGACGGAGTTGATGATCCCGATTGGAGGCCGATCTTCGGGTTGCTCTTCCCTCCTTGGCGGCTTAGGCTGCGGCAGGGCCCTTGGCCGATCTTCTTTACCCTCAGGCCGACGTCGAATGAACCTATCAAGTCGACCTCGTCGGATGAGCTCCTCGATCTCATCTCGGAGCTGGATGCATTCCTCCGTGTCGTGGCCGTGGTCGCGATGGAGAGGCAGAACTTGTTAGGATTGCGCTTCCCGGGGTGCGTGCGCATCCTCTCTGGCCTAGGGAGCTGCTTTCTGACCTCCATCAGCACCTGGGTTTTCGATACGTTGAGGGGGGCATAGTTGCGGAATCTTCCTAGGGGAGAGCCCCGCCGAGCCCGACGATCCGGGCTTCCCTGCCTGCGTGCTCGAGGAGGAGTCTGGATGCGCTTGTGCCCGGGAGGAGTTCGAGAACGTGGTCGAGCTTCTCTCGGCCCTTTTTCGACTGCGGGCTTACTCGAGTCTCCCGCCTGCCGCTCTCTCGCGGTCTCCTCGTCCTTCATTTTGAAGGCTTCTTCCGCTCGGGCGTACCCTTCGGCCCGAGCCAACAGGTCAGCAAAATTTCTGGGGTACTTTTTTTCCGGGGAGAATAAAAGGTCGTTCTTCTGAAGGCCGCCTTTCAGGGCGGCCATCGCTACCGATTGGTCCAAGTTCCGGACTTCCAATGCGGCGACATTGAAGCGGTTGATGTAGGCCCGAATGGACTCCCCCCTCCCTCTGCTTGATGTTGATGAGGGACTCCGAACCCTTCCGGGGGCGCCGGCTGCTGACAAAATGAGCCACAAATTGGTGGCTCATCTGATCAAAGGAAAAGATGGTACCCGGCTTCAGCGCTGAGAACTAGTTTCTCGCCGCTCCCTTCAAGGTGGATGGGAAGGCTCGGCATAGAATGGCGTCGAGCGCGCCATGAAGCAGCATCATTGTCCAGAAGGCCTCCAGGTGGTCAACTGGGTCCGAAGTCCCGTCGTAGCTTTCAAATTGAGGGAGTTTGAAGTTCGGCGGGATCGGTTCCTGCATGATCATTTGAGAAAAGGGAGGGTCAGTACAAATGTCCTCACCATAAGCGGGGGGAGCGTGGCGGAGCTCTTCGATCCGTCTGTTCATCTCCTAGAGCCTCCGGTCCAGAAAATTCTCTCGACTACGGGTCTCGAGGGTCTTCTGGCAGAATGGAGGTAGAGATCTTTCAGGGGTGGAATTGTGGTCTGATTGAGGGCTCTCCACCCTTGGATTCGTCTTTTCGGGAAAGACGGGGCGGCTGGCCCAAGTGGCTCGTCCCACCGTAGGATTTTGGGGTTCCGGTGACGCTCTTTTCAGTCGCACTGATGCCTGCGGCTGCTGCTGCTGTTGCATGGCCTGCACAGCTTCAGTGAGGCCTCTGACCTGCTGCACCAATAGGTCGAATTGCTCCGCGCCAACCGCCGTCGTCGTCGGAGGAGGCTGGAAAACCGGAGGTGAGGCCGGAGCCTGAGATCTGGCCGCAGAGGCTGTGGATCGCCGCGTGGATGCTTTGCGGGGAGGCATCGGGCAAAGACCTAGTGGGGGAAGGGGAGTGGATGTCGGAAAAGATGACCGGAGGCGGTCCCGTTGAGCGCTCCTTTAAGAACAAGGGTGCTGCGAAGACACGGCCCTTCCTCTAGCGCCAATCCTGTTGGTGTAAAAATCCGCCTGCGTCGGAGAAGCTGGAGTTGGAGGAGTCGCGGTCGCCACCGGGACCTGCAAAAGAAGTCTAAACCGGAGGTGGGGTTGCTCCGGCAAGACCCTCCGACGCTCAAGTCAGTTCTCTGCCTCAACAAGAATGGAGTGCTCGAACGAAAATTTTAGCAGAGTTTTGGGATAGAAATTAGGGCTTAGAGAATAACGTATCTGGGGTCCCCCTTTTATAGGCGGAGGGGGCAACAGACTGATAGCGATGTCTGTAACCGTCTGGCAGTGGGCTGCCCAGGGTCAGGAGGAGTTTGTTGCGAAGAGTAGTGGAGTGGGATCGTGGCCATCATCGGGACATGCCACGTGGAGTCTGTTGTGGGGAGTGGAGCGGCGTCCGTTGTCGCGACTCGCCAGAGGGTGGAGGAACCGCGTGGTATCCGTCGCAGGAAGTGGAGCAGAATCGTGGCCACTATTGTGGCCTGCCAAGGAGTGATGGAGCCGCGCAGAATCCGTCACAGGAAGTGGAGCAGAGTCGTGGCCGTTACTGCGGCCTGCCAGGGAGTGATGGAGCCGTGCGGAATCTGTTGCAGGAAGTGGAGCAGAGTCGTGGCCGTTACTGCGGCCTGCCAGGGGGTCCAGGTCTCCGTAGAAGCCCGAACGGGGATCATTTGTCGAGGAGTCTCGGCCAAGGCCGCAAGTGATAGAAATTTGAAGTAGATCATTTGCAGCGGAAACTCGGAGTGGGTCGCTTGCAGTAAGGGCTTGGAGTCCGGCTCCTGTAGGAGTCCGGACGAAGTCTTCCTGCAGCCGAAGTCGGGGACGAAGTCCGGCTTCCGTAGGAGTCCGGGCGAAGTCCTCTTGCGGTTGAAGTCGGGGACGAAGTCCGGCTCCCATAGGAGTCCGGACGGAGTCTACCTGCGATCAAAATCGGGGGCGAAGTCCGGCTCCCGTAGGAGTCCGGACGGAGTCTACCTGCAATCAGAGTCGGGGGCGAAGTTCGGCTCCCGTAGGAGTCCGGACGAAGTCTTCTGCGGTTGAAGTCGGGGATGAAGTCCGGCTCCCGTAAGAGTCCGGACGGAGTCTTCTTGCAATCAAAGTCTGGGGCGAAGTCCGGCTCCCGTAGGAGTCCGGACGAGGTCTTTTGCGGTTGAAGTCGGGGACGAAGTCCGGCTCCCGTAGGAGTCCGGACGGAGTCTACCTGCGATCAGAGTCGGGGGCGAAGTCCGGCTCCCGTAGGAGTCCGGACGGAGTCTACCTGCAATCAGAGTCGGGGGCGAAGTCCGGCTCCCGTAGGAGTCCGAACGGAGTCTACCTGCGATCAAAGTCGGGGGCGAAGTCCGGCTCCCGTAGGAGTCCGGACGGAGTCTTCTTGCGGTCGAAGTCGGGGACGAAGTCCGGCTCCCGTAGGAGTCCGGGCGAAGTCTTGAAGGTGGTCTATCACCGTGGAAACTTGGGTGGAGTCCGTCCGTCGCGAAGGATCCGGTCGACGTTGGTGGGGGTTTATCCATCGGCAGAACTTGGGAATGTTGCGGAGGCCCGGCCGTCAGAGAGGTTCGGCGAGATGTCGTCGGAGGTCGGACGCCAGTATAATCCCTGGAGGGTCGCTCCTATCACGAACTTCGGCTGGGAGGTATTTTATACCCAACATATATTATAACATCAAAATATATATTCTCAATTTGTACTAAAAAATTTTTTAGATCTAATTTCCAATGACCTTAAATTAGGAAAAAAAGCTAAAGAAATCCCGGATCCAACCATAAACCCAGAAAACAAACAGAATCCCCTACTCCAGGGCTTAAAAGGACAACAAAGTCAGAAGCTCCTCTAAATCTATAGATCATACTCCAATCCACGCATGTAATTAGGAGATTAGAGAGTATAAAGATATCGAAGAAGGGGAGATGCTTTTTACTTTTCTTCGAGGAAAAAAGAGGAAGAGATCGAGGCCAAGGCTTCCACCTTCGGCTTCCGAAGCTCTCTAAACCTAGGCTGAAAAGGCTTGCAATCTCTACCAACTCCATTTCACCTCTGGCACAGATGAAGAGGAGGAGGAGGAGGTGGATGATGCTTATAAGAGGAGGAGGGGGCGGTGGATGACGCTTGGTAGCTTAGGGCACAAGGAGGAGGATCGAGGAAGAGGAGACTTAGGGCATGGTGGAATTGGGATTTATTGGAGTCCGTAAGCGTCGTCTCAAAATCCCATTTGATGATGCTTATAAGCATCGTTAAGAGCCATTTTACCTTATTAAAATTCGACGCTTTGTGGCGGAAGGTTTTAAACGTGCCAACGCTTTTAACTAGCATCAGTAAATAAAAGTCGGCAATTTTCTTTCCTTTTTTTTTTTTTTTTGTGTAGCGGCTCATCACCTTGCTGGAAGCATTTACAAAGGCTATATTGTTTGCATTTTGGTTGATTGTCAATGTTTTGGCTTAAAGGATCAATGATTCATCCCCGTTCATTTTTATTTTCTATTCTATTTGCCCACATCTTGAACCGCGGTCCTGGTTTCCGAAATCTCATTCATCATTATTAGTGATTATACGCAAACAGTTCAGCACATATGCACTGTCACATGCACCCTCCGAGATGACCAGAGTGGTTCTATAGACATCTATTTGTGCACTCACAGACTTGGGGCGATATGCAAACACTAATATTAATTGCCTCTGCATGCATCTATTACAGTTTTTTTTTCATTTGTAAAATGTCTGCATGTGTATTTTATGCTTCTGTCTTTATCAATGTCTGTATTTTCATGTGCATGTGCGTGCACACGTGCACAGAAACCATTTTTTAGGTGTTGTTGTTGGAGTATTGACTTGATTGTTGAGTGCCATATATTTGTTTTCCTTTGTCCTTTTGATTTACTTTAGTAAGATGTCTTTGTGAAGCACCACTACCCTTTGCTCTCAATCTACCAGATGCTCTATTTTTCTTTTTTTACAAGTAATTTTTCTTTTTTGTGCATAATTCTCATGTATAAATGATCAGTGAATGTAAGCTGCATTGTGAAACATGCACTTATTTATTAGTCAACCCATTCTGGGGATTCTGTATGTCGTTTCAACCTATTAATTTGTTAATGAATTGGTTTAAACATAGCAAAGTTATACTTAATCTTCATGTTCATGCATGCATGCAGTAACTAAGGGCAGGATGTATATAATTTTTCGCAGACAGTTTATGAAGCCTGTGTACTTGTGCTCGCATCAAATTGATTTATTGAAATTGCATGAGCCTATAATGTAGATTTCCTTTCATGCTTTGGGATTCAAACTGACCTGTTAGCATATATCATGGGAGTAACTGACTCCAAAAAGTGCACAAATTTGTTCCTCTCTACCCATGCATATTGCAGATCTCCATGCATGTTTGTTTACTCATAGATCTGATCAAGTAGTTACATAGTCCACTCTAAGCTTTTCAATTTCGTGTATCGGATGAAACCAACCTTGATCACTATTTATTTCCGTGCATATGACCTTTGTTGCGGATGTTCTTATGACAATATTAATTGCATTTTATAATACAGCTATTTGCTTATTCCTTGTCCATGGACCTGATTACCATTCTCTGCCTTTTATATGTTGATATATAATTAATTGCTTTTCTCTCGATCAACACTAGATCTCAGCTGTCCATGCACTTGATCAGATATTTCTCTTCCAAGTGCAGCAATTTCTTGTACCTCTTTTTTCCCTTCACTCGGTATTGGTCTTCCATGGACTTGATTTTATCTTCTTTCTCCTGTTGTTACATTTTTTCCATGCTCTTGCTTAATTGTATTTATCGATTTACTGATCATCAAGCACTGTGTAGCCCACATGCCTAAGACTAGTGCACAAACACATGGAGGGGGAAAGAGGGGGACGCCGAGAGGAGGGGGGGATGCTGTTTGCAAAAGTAAATTGTCTTATGACTTGTTCATTTCAAATATCTTAAGATTTAATTTATTGAGATGTTTCTAAGAAGTGACTTATGTTCTAACTTCTGTCATGGATCTTTAAGACACAATATACCTAAGCATGCCATAATTCTTTCTCAACTGTATACTAGTTCTGGACCTACTTTGTAGTCATAGCATTAAAATTGCACTTACATCTTGATCTTACAATCTTTGAAACACTTTCTGTTGATGTAGGTGAATAATTTTATGAATATAGCGAACTTTGTAACTAAGCCTTAGTATTTTGTCATCATTTTTCCCTTGATATCTTTTACATGCTCTTAAGACACCTTCCTCTAGAAACTATGCATGCTTGCGAACTGTTGCTAGAAGTCTCTGTGCTAGCTCATTTGAATCAAAATTTACACATAGTGCATAAGCTTAACTTGTTTCATGCCTATGATATATGCATATTTGCATCAAATGTATATTTTTATGCTGGCAGTATATTTAACCATTTTTTCCAAACATTCTGCTTTCCCAAATGCAATTATTATGAGCTTAATCATGATCAGGGTTAGTTTATATATTTATCTCCACTTCACATTAGTGTCCTACATGTATACAAACTCTAAACAATACAGATGGCATCGGCAGTACAAAGTAGCACAACAATCTATGGGTCTATTATACCCACTTTTTTCTTTTTTATAGTCACGTTCTATCTCCATCCATAACTTGTCCATTTCCAGTGGACTTGATGAAGCCAGGGACAACCGTCATACTTCGAAATGCAAAGATTGACATGTTTAAGGGGTCCATGAGGCTTGCCGTGGACAAATGGGGCCGTGTGGAAGTCACCGATCCAGCTGATTTCACTGTTAAAGAGGATAACAACCTGTCTTTGGTGGAATATGAGCTAGTGAACGTCGTTGAAGAGTGACCAGTTGCTACAGTGCTGATATGATTTCCAAGAAAGGAACAAATCAGGCTTGATGTGGTATTGTTGCTTTTGGAGATTGGCAAATGGTATTTCCCTTCCCCCAAGCAGCTTTGACTCATGGAGCTGCCCAGACAAACTCTTTTTAGGACAAAACGTGGTTACAATCATAAAGAAGCTACCAACAGGAAAATCTAGTCGAACCTTGCTACGCTGCAGCTTGTTGAAGTCTCCGATAGCAAGATGATGGTGATTGCACCTTATAGGTTCATCATCTGGACTTTGTTTGGGTTTTAAAAAGTTTCTTGTATGACACTTTTGGATGTTTAATTAAGTTTGGAGAATGTTTATCTAGTCTTTGCCCCGTAATTATAAACATAAAAATATGTCAATGAGTTTCTCTATTTTTTTGCTGCGAGATTTTAATCTGCAGTCTTTTAGTTCGTCTGCATGGTGCTAGTTTTATCATTTTTCTGCTTCCAGAAATTTTTAAAAGATCCTTGTATTTTTCAGAAAAAAAAAATGGAGAACTTGTTCTATATATAGAAATAAAAAGAGATATTTTATTTTTTTTATCTCTCTTGGTAACAACTGTCTACTTTGCTGCTGCATTCGCTGGTTGCAACGTGAGAGTTACTTGAGGTATACCGTTGCAACGTGAGAGTTACCTGAGGTATCCAGGATTCCCAGCCAAGCATTACGTAGCAGCCTCAATGGCTTGGTCCGGATGTACGCAGGGGGAGGAAAAGCAGGGATATAAAGATTCTTATTGGTTTGTATCAACAAAGAAATACAATATTAACAGTGTTTTCTTTCTAAATACAATTGGAGGTCGAGACGAACATATTCTGCAGTGATTTTAAAATAATCAGATTTTTGGAAGAGGCTGCTAATAAGGACTAAAGAGATCATTTTAGGGTGGGTTTGCTAATGGTAAACTGCTTGTTTCGTTATCTTATTTATGCCAGTAGGAGCTTGTCCTGTCCATAGGGCTTGCAAGACTGTTACTAGGAACGTAGCTGCCTCGATTTCTGAAAATGAATCTTTCAAGTAACACTAAGGCCTGCTTAGCATGGTAGTTGTTTTACTTTTTTTGGACTCATTTTATTTGTGGTAAGAATTTTTCTTCGTACAATATTATTTTTGGAAAATTAAATTTTTAGAATATGATATTTGAGAAAGTAATTTTAATATAATACTATTCCTTTAATTTTTTTTGCACTTATTTTTGAAAGCAACAAATTATTACTCCCAAAAGCCCCATAAGTTTTTTACAAGTATCTTTTTTTTTTAAAAAAGAGGGTTTGATCGTATATGGTGTTCGGTCTATCTCATTTTTCTTCATGGTTTTTTTTTGGAAATAAAAGCAGAAACGAGCCATTCCAGAAGGTTCCTAAGTTAAAGATGCGTTTCCAATTGTTATTCGGGTGTGCTCAACCCAAGCGTGGTGAAAAATAAGACAAAGCCTGCCGCATGCAGTGTTGACTACCAAGTCCCTTTAATGATACGTATCCTTTCGCTATTACTGCATTAAATGCATGTCAGAGTATTTGGTACGGTAATTAACCAACATATGTCAATCTATATTAGTTGAGATTGGAAATAAAATATTTAAAAAAATTTTGAAAGTATTTGACCGGAGGAATAAAAATACGAAATAAAAATAAAAATAAGTACTCCGAAATTGAAAAAGAGTTTCATTCTAATTTCTATTTCAGAAAAGAATCAAAATAATTTAATTTTTATAAATTTTATTTCAAAATCTCTCTTACAGATTCAAAGCTTAATTTAGTATTTAAAATTAATTTTTTAAAATATCTTTCATGTTTGATTGTTTTATCAAAAAAAAATTTTCCTCAAAAATTCGATGCACACCTCAAACTAAAAAAAAAAAAGGGTTTCATGCCGATCGCCACTCTCCACTGACGTCGTCGCCGCCTCTGCCTCCACCTCATTGGAGGTGGTCCTCGATGACCCTTCGAAAATCGCAGTAGCTTCCTCCAAGGCCAAATCTCGATCGTCTCTAACGACAGTGCTCGCGAGTTCTAGATCGGAGAAGCCATTGCCGGCTACAACCTCCAATGGAAAGGCACAAGGGGTGGCGGCCGCACGGTCACCACCGTCGGAGTGGGCTCGTGGTGGAGGGCTGGAGGAGGGGGCAGAGCTAGCGTGGGTGCTGAGTGAGGAGGAGAGCAAGTGGTTCATGGGGTTCGTGAAGAGGTTTCTGAATGCGGACGTGGCGGCCCAAGGGCCGTCAGATCAGGAGCAGGTGGTCGGGATGCTGTCACAGCTAAAAAGGGTGAACGATTGGTTGGACAAAAATTTTGACATTGACAATAAAACAGAAAGGGTCATATGCAAGCTTAGTGGTGTTGAATGCTGGCATCCTGATGAAAATAGGGTCCTTAGGTTGCATCTATCAAACATGGGCCTTAAAGGCCCATTTCCATCGGGATTTGAGAATTGTACAAGCTTGAGTGGGTTAGATCTCTCAAGCAACAAAATCTTTTAGCAAAAAAAAAAAAAAAAAATCACATTTTCATATATTCAGTATATCCTTTCCAATTTTCAATGTATATATGTTTAAATCTCTTAATATATATTTTTTAGTATTAAATAAGATGAAAATATTAAAATTGACCAACATATATCAATTTATATTAGTTGAGATCGAAAATGAAATATTTAAAAAGGATTTGGAGGGTGTTTGTTTGGAAGAATAAAGATATGGAATGGAAATAGAAATAGGTGATTCGGATTCGAGCTATTTGATTGAAGGAGTTCTATTCAATTTTTATTTTAGGAAGAAATGAGAATGGTTCAATTCTCTTAAACCCATTTAGAGTCTCTCCTACAGATTTAAAGCCCATTCCAGCATTTAAAATTGCACCATATAACCATTTTAATCCATTTTTTTTCAAGATGAACCATCTAAGAATTAAACCCACTATTTTTGATTTCTTAGTAGAGAGTTGTGATCATCAGGGCAAAGAAGCAAAAAAAGGAAAAAAGAACTCAAATAACTTGTTGAGCGCACTCTTCCTAGTTTTGTGCACACCATGTTATAATCGATACATCCCTCTGTACTCGCTCTAAAATGAGCAAGGACGAGAAAGAATTACATGAGATTAAATAGATAGATATAGTCAAAATATTGATCAATGAAATCATGTTTATCCACCAAATGCTCTCTTCTCTTGAACATTCCAGTCCATTACACTTGCCAGATATTAATACTGTTTTTTTTTTTTTTTTGGTAAACTAGATATTAATACTGCTAGGTGGCTTATTTATGGCAAGATCTAAGAAAATCTCCTTTATCTTTGAATTAATCTATCAGGCAAGCAACTGGTACGGGGGATATGGACGTATCAGCAATCTCATGAAAAGTCCTAATGCAATAACCCATTAAAATGGGGACGCAGGGCCCCAATGTGTGAAAGAGAGAGAGAGGAACAATCTCACAAGAAAAGGACACTGAGAGCCAACGCATGAATGCCATCAGGAGTGATCTCCACGACCAACCAAAATCTGACAGCATAAAGTGTGTGCGTGTGTGGACTCCAATAGATTCGACTAAGAATCCGAGTGTGCCACATCTTTGAATTTTCTCTCCCCCCCCCCCCGTCCCCACTTGCTTTCAGATATAATTACATCAGTTTTCTTTTAGAAAAAGTCTATAGAACACCATGAATATATGCTCAAACTCCAAGTGTGATCCTGTGAATTCTAGAGAACGGCTGAGGTTGGCGTATCTGTCTTGTCCCCATTGCAATGCCCAAGTAATCACGGAAAGAATGGAGGTCCACCCTGCTCTAATGTCTCTGTCATCCAAGGGTATGCACAGGATGAGGTGGGGAGCCGCCTTGTGGGCAAAACTGTTGTTAGTCGAGCGAAGACCAGCGGTTTGGTTCTCTCTCAAACATGATTACCAACTGTGATTTATTTGAAGCATCTTTGACGAATCGTAATTTTCACTCAGGCGTGATTCCATGCAAACCATTGGTAATGGATTTGTGTTAGTTTGGAATGCGGGATCCTGCAAGAAATTAAACATTTTTTTGGTGAGAGGGTAAATCAGAAAAAAATTACATCATTCTATTATAAATATATCCGTGCAAATTAGAAAACAAGATATGCAAAAATTGGGACGAAAGATCAGCTGTAGAATTAATTTCGGAAGATAGTTCCTGTATGATTGGTTATATAAGATGACATCCAATCTATTGCATTATTGGCTTCCTTGTAGATATGAGATGCTTCAAAAGAAAGTATATTATGTATCATCCACCAATAATCTTCTATAAGAAGATGAGTATTGGCCACTGATAAATCATCTGACAATTAATTTTACCTTTTACTCACGACACTTCTGCCTCGCCCTAAAGTTATTCGCTTGGTTGTTCCTCGGTCCACATCAATGTGATTTTTCTTAGATACCATCTTTCTCACCTCCTTTAATCATTAGGCAAGAACATATGTTTCTTCTTCTTCTTATTATTATTATTATTTTTGATTGAAAGTGAGGTGTTAAGCATCTGAAGAACATGTGCTTTCATTTTTCACTTGATTAATTCTCTTCTCTCTTTAGTAGAAGCCTTGGGTTCTGGCAAATGATCACTATATTACTCAAAGAAACATCCTTGATTAATTTTGCATGCATCTTGCCTTCTTTATGATGCACAATCAATTCATTTCTTCTTCATCTCTCAAACCTCAGTTATGCACAAGTTCTCAATCTTCTACTAGAAACTTTTCTACTGCATGTCTTAATCTGCTATCAAATATAGTTTAGTAGGAAAGGAACATCTCAAGAGTGATTGAAATTTATGTGAACGACGATACATGGTTTAGCAAAGAGATACATAAAAAAGAAAAGCATAGGTATTCAACAAGTGAATCTAAATTTAACATGCAATCATAATTTTATCATAACATCATATCAAGCAATTATGTTGACATATTATATAATATGATGTTGTAATATTTCAAATTTATGAAAAAATGTGGGGGTAGATTCTAGTATAATGATAAGGTTGCTTTATTCTGTTCTGTATATCATGGATTTAAAATATAAAAATATTTTATCCACACATGGGGATAAGGTTATGTACATCCGACCTATCCCAAACCCCACAATGATAGAAATTTGGTGCCCTAAGATGAAAAAATGTATGCGGTAGCATTTCTGTTTTTTTCTTTTTGTGGGACATGGAGGATGCGAATTGCTTCCCCCAAATTTATGGAGTTGAAAGAAGCTTTAGCATTTTTGTCATCATGAGGAATCTTGCAACATTTTATGTAGAAAATGACAAATGTACTTTTCAAACACCTGCAAGCTAGCATATTTCTTGATTCACATTGGGGTGGTCCATGCATTACCATGCATGCAAGCAATTGTCTTCCTTTCCAATGTCTCATGCTCGCCTGACATTTTCTTCTTAATTGTACATAACATGGGTGGAGTGTGTCTTTTCCCTTGTAGTTTCTGGGCTATGCAAGAATCTTCTCCTAGATGGGTTGCCTCCACAACAGGTTACTAGCTTTTGGCTAGTGACGAGCTTGTATCAGGCTCACTCAATTAGTAAATAAGTGGAGATAAAGTTAAGCTTGCCCAGCTTGAGATCAGGTAAATTAAATTCAAAATATAATACATATATTATAATTATTTTAGTATTAAAAAATTAATATTCTATTTTTACTAAATACTAATTTATGTTCAGACTATGAGGATGAGATATTATTAATTAAAAATGACTAACTTCATTAGATATGAAATGGTCGAGGAAGCACGTATTAGGTGCCAAATGAGTTCGGAGTTTAACATGAGAGGAGACCCCAAAGCTTTTGGGTCTGATGGCTCTCTATGTTTTGTATCGTTCTAGTGCTCCAATTGATTGGTACCCCTCATGGCGTGTATTTCAGGTCACCTCCAAACTAGTCATTGCCACATAATTCTGCAGATATTGTAATGCCAATCTCCTATTGTAACAATCTCCACCACGTTTTGAAAGATATTTCTCGAATTTAGAAAGGCATGTTATTGTTTGCATACACAAAAAAAAAAAAAAAAAAAAAAAAAGAGATAGTTTTCGCTACTTTGGATAAGTTCTTCATTTCTTATGATTGCATAGATCCTTTAACCATATTTGAGTGTGTTACCAAAAGATTCTTTTTTTTCTTCTTTAATTTTTCAAAGATGCAATTTTATTGAAGATGTCGGATATTTTGAGTCTTTTTAGCATTGACCTGTATTATCCTTAAATAATCATTCTAGTTTACTATGTTTCACATTTTCTACTTAAATCATCAGCCGTTTGAGATTATCACTCTTCTTATGGAACAAATTAAATATTATTTGCGATCCAAGATCTTTACTTCAAATCCAAAATGAGACCCTTTTTCAAGCAAAACGATAATGAGGCCATATGATCATTTCCACCTTCGATGGTTTTGAGCAGTGGTTTCCTGCATTTTATTTTCCACATTTTCCTTTGCAGATGTTTAATTTGGTTAAGGATTTGTAGTTCTCAAAAAAATTGTTAAGAATTTGCATACAGTTGTCAGAAATTTAAAGAATTAATCAATTATTTGAAAAATCTTATATGGAAGTGGGAAGAAAAAAATACATTTTGTTCATTTGAAGAAGATGATGATGACAGCTAAAGTTCATTTAAGAAGATAAGAATCCATTGGAGTGACGAAGAGAACGTGATTTATCAAATTTCTATTTGTATATCATTTAAAAAATTTGTCTTTGTATGTGGACCTAAACTTTGTCCCCCTCGAGTTCTCATCAACCACACAAGTTTGCAATTGCTCCATGTGTTCAATGTTTTATTATTTCTAATATATTTTGCAAGTTTCTTGTAGCTATGGGCAGTAGATTTTTGTTTTATTCTTGGATACATCCAAAAACCTCTTGATCGTATGAGAACTTTTCATATATTATGTTTTATAAGCTAGTCAGCATTCCATTGCATACTCTATCAACTAATCCTCAACTTTTTTTAATGATTCCTTATCATATGCTCATCAAGCAACAACTAATACTTCCATGATAACTTAGGGTTGCAATGTTAATCCTGGCATTACTTTATATGATCTGGACTTTTTTTCAGGTGTTTGACAAAAGTGATTCTGATCTGGGCCATCCTGAATGCAATATCATGCATGAAATTTTTTAATATCCCTAGCAAATTTAAAGAATTTGATATATGGATTTCCCCTATCAATCAAAATCGATCGGCGATGGTTGGGTGTTCTTTTTTCCATATTGAAGAACAAAAAAATAGAGCAAAGAAACTATGTTAGTTAATTTAAAGCATGAAGTGCACCTCACTAAATAAGCATCCATCAGCTTAATGACAAAAATAATGGCGTAGTAAATTACTTTTTTAATTTTTTAATGGTTTTCATATCTTTGGAAAATTTCATCTTGGACTTATCTTGTGGTTGCACCACGTGATGGATATCGTTTTATTTTTTTCCTTGATTTGGTTGGACTTACAGAGTACTGCTTAATATTTAATTCTTTTCTACGCACAACAACAACGTGGGGGCCTGTGAGATTTTTCTATGTACCGAGCCTTGCATAAGCTCTGGGATTTGCTATCTGCACGCCCAGCAACCATCAATTATGTTCATGGAGACCGAGCCTTTGACTATTCTTTGCTGCTAGCATAAGCTTAGACTGATGAGTTTACTTAATTCTTTTTTCACCCAAGCAAAATTTTAAACAAGCTAGGCCTTTTGCAACCGTTGGTTCTGAATTGAGCTTTGCATTAGCACAATTTGATTTGTAGTTATATTACTTACTAAATTGATAGCAAATTGGAGACTGGTAAAAAAAAAAAAAATTTAGGATTTTTTGATTCATGGGGAGAGAAAAAAAGGAGTATGGTCAACGAAAGTAATATTTTTATGGAAAGTAATATTTTTATGAAAATAAAATTTTTATTTTTTATGAAAAAATAAATATAGGATATAAATTTTTTTGCTTTCTCACAAATTGAGAATTGAGATTTTTTTTCAAAAATATCTCTAAAACCATCACAAAAATGAATATAATAAGACAAGATCTTTTCTTTTATTAGGCATATAATATATATTTTATATAATTTTTTTAAAAAATAAATGCACAATCAAATATAAGTTATTTTTCATGATTAATCAAATATATCACAATCACTTTCTCAGACTTCATATTCTGAGAAAAAAATATTTCAATAAGAAAAAATTTTTTTCCACAAAACCAATAATTTTTAAGGTGATACTTAAATTGTATCTTTATGTGTGTGTGTGTGTATATATATATATATATATATTGAAGTCTTTCCCTGACGTTTGAGGGGAAAGTAAGTTCTGAAGTATTGACGTTTGAGGGGAAAGTAAATTCTGAAGTATTGCATTAAAGAAAAAAAAAATGGTAAGTTCTGAAGTATTGACTTGAGCCTAAACTAAACGAGCCAAAAGACCAAGCGGCCATAGATGATAGCAGAATAAAGGAACAATCCAAGTGGGGGCAGGAGAACCGAGATACCCTCTATAGTTTAGAACGAAAGCAGTGTGAGCTGGATCCAACTTCAATTATGCAGGGTCAATAGAATAAAGGAGTCTGTACCCACAAAAAAAACAAAAGAAAAGACAAGGGTACAGAATAAAGGAGCAATCCAAACTTGGCCCACCCTACTCATGGAGGAATGAACTGCCTCGAACCAGAATTAAATCATACCATTGGAGCAAGCTCGAAGATAAATTTTCGATATTATTTGCAGCTCTTTTCTTATCCACATAGAGAAGTTCTGAATTGGTCTCCTCCCACAAAAAATTCTCTTGGTGCAGTGGAATCACATCTGTTGGGGTAGATTCCCGCCATTTAGCTGACTATCTTATCTTTTTGTCTCTGAACCGATTAAAAAAACTGCACCGATTACTCTACAATCAATTTGGTTCGGATAAACAAAGCTCCCCCCAACGGGTTCGGCCTATAATCGATTTAATATTCGATTAATAGCCGACTACACCAAATGAAGATATGGTACTTCGGTAATTCTATCCTGCCAACTCCGACAACATCGATCTCTATTGACTAAGTACTGAATGTGACCATCATACAATTCTGACATACCACATCAAGATCATATCATCCAAATATCATATTTTGATCGGCTAGCTACGCGTCTGATGGAATATTACGATCTCATTTAATGCACCTGCAGGGTCATTTATTATGCCCCACACCTGATAGTGTCCACTATTACAAGCGCGACGAATAGAAGGCATGCTCGCCGTCGGCATTTAAAGATGCCCACATGGCACTATGCGATGTCGTACGATGGGATGTGATCGTCTGTCCTCTCATCATTCGTTTTGCTTTCTTTATAAATAGAGATAAGCAGAGATCCCTTCAGATATGATAGATGCACTATCTCAAAAATTCAATGACACTGTCACTCTTTTTTTCGAGCCATTTCACTGATTTCAATGTCAGAGGATCTTTGCCGGAGTCATCTTCGACATAATTTATTTTGTAGATTTTTTTTTTTATATTGAACGAAATTCCAGCATCATTCCACTCTGAGCTCTATTATCATCTTTTATTTTGATCTTGACTGCATGTATCTTCTCCTATATCAATACGTCATTTTTCGATAATCTCATCGTCAATTGACAGATATAACTTTTAGCCGGTTTGAAACCGGCTATCAACTACCCATCGGAACAGGACCTCAACGACACCCAATCCATCTTTATAGCAGTGCTACAGCAAAGACTATAAAAATTCAAAGGCGTGGACGGTGCAAGCGTGGGGAAGGAGGGGACCGTATCCTTCTTACTCGTTAGTCGTTTACTCATTATTAATAGCCGCCTTGTCATTGGAGTTTCAGGTTACGGTAAGTTTGGTCACGCTCACAAGGGATCCATCAGGGTCCCACACGCAGACGCGGTCCATTTTTCTCTTTATATATCCATGAAGGCCATCATCACCCACCCAAGGGAAGTCTATCCTCCTCCACTGCCTTGTTTGCATTCCCTCTATAGCCTTTTTTACCCCTACACCTTTGCCTCTATCTTCGATTGTGTAGTTCCAACTTTTTAGTTGTGGCTTTATGCGTTCCTCCTCCCTTGTTAAATAGTTTCTTTGTTTTAAGTAGTGGTGGTGATTGTGAGGAGGGAGATAGGGAGAGATGAAGAGTTCTAGTAGTGGATCAGCAGCTAAGATGGAGAGGAAGACAGTGGAGAAGAACAGGAGATTGCACATGAAGAGTCTCTGCTTGAAGCTCTCCTCTCTCATCCCAAAAGAACACATAAGCACCTCAAAGGTACCATTACCTACTTACCACAAAAAAAAATAAAAATAAAAATAAAAATAAAAATAAAAATGGAGGGTACCATTTCATCTTATGATTCTAAATTTTTCTTTCTCCCCTCTCTTCCCTTCTGTTTTTTTTCCCTTTCTTCCCACCTTCTTTGCAGGGTATTGCACCTTATTCTCAGTTATAGAAACGGATTGCTATAATTTTGGTATCAACTTCATACTTTTGTCTTTTCATCAAAAAAAGAAAAAAAACTTCATACTAGTGTACATGGTTCCATCTGGTTAATTAACTCGGTGAAAGAGTGAAGATGGAATCACTAAACCCTCGTTTTTACTCTCTAATCATCGTTTTACCCTCTATATATCTTGTTGCCCTTGGTTAAAAGGAGGTTTGACTACTAAACTAGTGTATACATTTCTATCGAGACCTTCCTCATGTATTGTCTTCAGATCTTGTCGTTTTAGTTTTATATGAATAACATAACACTAAATCCAATAAGTTGATATTATTTTATACCAAATTCAAAATCCCCATGTGATGTTCTCCATCATTGAGCATGACTTTTTTTTGTTTTCTATTTTCTACTTTTCAAATAGCTAATAAAAACATCCCACATGGCATGGCCGTTGGCATCAGACCAAATAGTAATAAAGAAGTTGGAGCGATCTTAATTAGTAATGATGCGGGGCAGGTGCTTAGTGCAATAAGAATTCTATATTTAGCCATCACCATCATTAAACGTATAGTTGTTTTCATGAAGCATGAGTGAAAAATAAATTTGGCATGGCTTTGGCATCTATGACGCTATAAGAATATGTTATTTATATTTGACAATAAGATTTTTGTGCATCTAAATGAGCTGAGAAGTGTTAGCAAATTGGCCAAGCATGTTGTTAAATGTTTGTCACCAGAACTTCATGCTGGCTTATGAGAAATTATGGGTTAGGACTATTCTATCTTGAGTCATCTAATAAAAAGTTGCCGCATCATCAGAAAAAAAAAAAAAAAAAAAAAGAACATTTTTTATTCTAACCAGCAAAAAATGTTAGCTAGTGGTTAAAGTCAACTTTTTTTCATTCAGAGTTTTCAATGAAGCTTGGATGGTAATAATAAATGATGTGATAATTTTTTATTGGATAGTCCAAAATAGATATGGTAGCATGGTTCTAATCAATAACTTCTCCTGGCTTGTGTCCAAATCATGACCTGGACTCCAATTAGGTCAGGTTTAGGCAACACACAATTACATCAAATACAACCAAACTTAGATGAAACCTAAAAAAATCTGCATACTATGAAGTTTTCAGAATTGAATCTTCATGCTAGAAATTACTAAATCTTCTCTCTTGACCTTTTGCCATGTTTTAGGATGTTTTGACCAACAAGATCACTTGGATCTCGCGACATCATATATTAAAATGCTTCAAGACAGGATTGAAAAATTGAAGCAAAGGAGGGAACTGCAAACAAGCGTTGAGGGAATTAGCAACGATATCAGCAGGGAGATGACAATAGGCATTAGGCTGCCTGTGATTGAAGTAAGACATCAAGATTCGAACCTGGAGGTTGTTTTGATAACTGGGCTTACAAGAGTTTCATGTTCCATGAGGTGATCAGCATCCTTGAGGAAGAAGGCGCTGAAGTTGTCAGTGCCAGCTTCTCTGCTGTCGGTGACAAGATCTTTCACATAATTCACTCCAAGGTAATCACAAGTTGCATTCCTTCTCCTTATTTGTCACTTTAATGGAAACCTTTGCAGACCTATGAAGATTTAAAAAGACAGAAAAGAAAAGAACCCTCCACATGATAGCAATTTGCAAATGTGTCTCATGGATGGCATGCACTGCACAAATCTTAAGGCAGCCGTATGCCTGGATTGAAAAGATCTACGTGCCTTAGGATTCGTGCAATAATACTTGCATTCCATGGCAACACCAAGAGAAGCTTAACCCTAAATGTCAGCATGTTTTGAATTGATCATCTTGTATTGTCAGCCCACCAATTCCTTCAGGAGCTAATGATCATCAGGAAGCAAACTTAAAAGAGTCCTGCTGAGTTAACTTGGTTTCTAGTAACCATGCCTGCATGACTTGAATCTAACAAACCTTAGAAATATGCCCATGGGCTTTAAATCCGAATTTAAACAAAAAAAAAAAAAAAAAGAGAAAAGAGTGAAAAAAACAGAGATACGAGGGCAGAAGAACAAAAATATCCAAGGGATAGTTGTAATTTTCTTTTATGGTTTAAACCAAACAATGCATGATGAGTACAACTAATGAAGTTATTCTTGGTTTGTGCAGGCAGTTAGCTCTAGAATCGGCATGGAGGCTTCAAGGGTATCTGAGAGACTGAAGGAGTTGGTTCACTGAGCAATTTTAGATCCTCAGGAAGCTGCAACCCTAGAAACCAGATCGAAAAGCAAATTCGATAGAAGGAAGAAACATGTCGAACAGAGTTATGAGTTATAATTGCCCTTGAAGCATGATTCTGATGGCGAAATGAGAAAAGCTTGTTGGCAACTGTACTCAATGACATAGAATATAGAGAGTAATACCTACTCTATGTTCTGTGTTATTGAACATAGAACATAGAGAAGGTATTGAATATAGAACATAGAGAAGGTATTACTCTCTTGTATTGGTTGTTTCGGCTTCAATGGTGCTCAACTTCTCTTTTTGCTCTTTAGAACATTGATACACTAGGAGGTTGTACCTTGCTCTGAGAAGGCAATGTGTATTAAGAAACTTTCCAAGATATCCCTGGCAGCCCTGTGCTCGAGATATAATGCCAACTTTGAAGCTCTTTAACTATGGATATGGCATGATTGATAAATTGTTAAAGCATCTGCTTCAATTGGACATGGAGGATGATCATGTGGAAGAGTACGCATTAACTCAGGCATATAACATTATGTATGTC
Source organism: Elaeis guineensis (assembly GCF_000442705.2). Lineage (NCBI taxonomy): Eukaryota > Viridiplantae > Streptophyta > Magnoliopsida > Arecales > Arecaceae > Elaeis > Elaeis guineensis. The sequence continues at coordinate 73,346,291 of NC_026007.2, read as the reverse complement.
CATGAAACTTATATTGGAGAACAATAGCATACACTCACATGGGTGCAAGTAACAAGCTTCTCCATGTTGACGTTTTTATCTACATGTGCCTGCAGATTAAGCACATCTATACATTAGTCATGCCACACTAGTTTGGATAAGGGATAGAGGATATCCGTAATCTTAATCATTTCCACCAGGGCTGTTAGGTTCTTCTCTTACTTGGTTAACATAAACTTCTCACTTTAAGGCCCATGCCTAACAACTTTGTTTTATTATTACCATTTCCCTCCAACTCTGGTTTACATGCAAATCACCATAATATGTTTGATGGGAGTCATACATTTTTGGGTTATCCATCTGCATGAAGACAACTGCATTGCTTCACAGTGTTTATCTATGATGGGTCTTGTGGGTATTTATCTAAACACTTTCAGGATGTATTACTGGTTTGGATTGTGGGTAGCTTTTGTCTGTTTTATTAGTAACTGCCTCTTATACTGGGTTGCCATTTGTCCCATTCCTTTGAGAAGAAGGTCTGTAAATTTGTTTCATATAATGTAAGAAGCCTTTGGGCCATCTTCTACCAAATAATAATAATAATAATAACTTTGCTTTATTAAGAAACATACTATTCCTGCCATATATAATTGTGAACACTAGGAACATAATGCGTGGATGGGTCAACCTGATTTACACTTTGACCTATATTAGTTCAACTCCATCCAAGATTTCCCATGTTGGACCAGGAGGCATCTAATTACATAGGGTCAGGTCAAGTCGAACCATTTATCTTCCATGATAGATTAGGTCCACTTTGATTGATATATTGCTTGGATTTGGATCCAGGAGGCTAGTCAATTGGTTGAGATTGAGCTATAGCCCGCTTTGCGTGGGATAACAAAAGTAATCATCTTTTTTTTTTATTACAAATTGTTGGTGCAAAAATCCACCTGCGTCGAAGAAGCTAGAGTCGAGGGAGTCGCGGTCGCCGTCGGGATCTGCAAAAGAAGTCTAAACCGGAGGTGGGGTTGCTCCGGCAAGACCCTCCAACGCTCAAGTCAGTTTTCTGCCTCAACAAGAATGGAGTGCTCGAACGAAAATTTTAGCAGAGTTTCTAGATAAAAATGAGAGCTTAGAGAATAACGTATCTGGGGTCCCCTTTTATAGGCGGAGGGAGCAACAGGCTGATAGCGATGTTTGTAACCGTCCGGCAGTGGGCTGCCTACGGTCAGGAGGAGTTTGTTGTGAAGAGTAGTGGAGTGGAATCGTGGCTATCATCGGGACATGTCACGTGGAGTCTGTCGCAGGGAGTGGAGCGGCATCCGTTGTCGCGACTTGCCAGTGGATGGAGGAATCACGTGGTATCCATCGCAGGAAGTAGAGCAGGATCGTGGCCATTACTGCGGTCTGCCAGGGAGTGATGGAGCCACGCGAAATTCGTCGCAGGAAGTGGAGCAGAGTCGTGGCCGTTGCTGTGGCCTGCTAGAGGGTCCAGGCCTGTCGGCCGGAGTTCGGCTGGAGTGTCTGATGGAGAGGGGTGGCTAGTTGCCCGTCTGAGAGGAGCTCGGAGTCCGGCTCTCGTGGGAGTTCGGACGAAGTCTTCCTTCAGTTGAAGTCGGGGACGAGGTCCGGCTCCCACAGGAGTCCGGACGGAGTCTTCCCGCAGCTGGAGTCGGAGACGAGATCTGGCTCCCGTAGGAGCCCGGGCGAAGTCCACCTGCAATCAAAGTCAGGGGCGAAGTCCGGCTCCCTTAGGAGTCCGGACGAAGTTTACCAGCAGTCGGGGTCGAGGACGGAGCCTGGCTCCCGTAGGAGTCCGGGCGAAGTCCGCCTACCGCCGGAGTCGGGAACGAGGTCCGGCTCCCGTAGGAGTCCGGGCGGAGTCTTCCCGCAGTTAGAGTTGGAGACGAGATCTGGCTCCCGTAGGAGCCCGGGCGAAGTCCACCTGCAATCAAAGTCAGGGGCGAAGTCCGGCTCCCTTAGGAGTCCGGACGAAGTTTACCAGCAGTCGGGGTCGAGGACGGAGTCCGGCTCCCGTAGGAGTCCGGGCGAAGCCTTCCAGCAGTCGAGATCGGGGACGAAGTCCGGACGGAGTCTTCCTTCGGCCGGAGTCGGAGACGAGATCCGGCTCCCGTAGGAGTTCGGGCTGAGTCTTCCTGCAATTGGAGTTGTGGGTGGAGTCTGGCTCCCGTAGGAGTCTGGACGAAGTTTACCTGTAAGTGAAGTCGTGGGCGGAGCCCGACTCCCGTAGGAGTCCGGGTGAAGTCCACCTGCAATCAAAGTCAGGGGCGAAGTCCGGCTCCCTTAGGAGTCCGGACGAAGTTTACCAGCAGTCGGGGTCGAGGACGGAGCCCGGCTCCCATAGGAGTCCGGGCGAAGTCCACCTGCAGCCGGAGTCGGGAACGAGGTTCGGCTCCCGTAGGAGTCCGGGCGGAGTCTTCCCGCAGCTGAAGTTGGAGACGAGATCTGGCTCCCATAGGAGCCCGGGCGAAGTCCACCTGCAATCAAAGTCAGGGGCGAAGTCCGGCTCCCTTAGGAGTCCGGACGAAGTTTACCAGCAGTCGGAGTCGAGGACGGAGCCCGGCTCCCATAGGAGTCCGGGCGAAGTCCGCCTGCAGCCGGAGTCGGGAACGAGGTCCGGCTCCCGTAGGAGTCCGAGCGGAGTCTTCTCGCAGCTGGAGTTGGAGACGAGATCTGGCTCCCGTAGGAGCCCGGGCGAAGTCCACCTGCAATCAAAGTCAGGGGCGAAGTCCGGCTCCCTTAGGAGTCCGGACGAAGTTTACCAGCAGTCGGGGTCGAGGACGGAGTCCGGCTCCCGTAGGAGTCCGGGCGAAGCCTTCCAGCAGTCGAGGTCAGGGACGAGGCCCGGCTCCCGTAGGAGTCCGGATAAAATCTGGTAGTTGTAGGAATCTACCGTTGGAGAAGTTCAGCCGTTGACGAAGTCCGGGGTAGCTCGGATTGGAGTTGAACCTGGCTGGAAGAAGTCTGGAAGGGATTCGGAGAACAGCTGATAGTCGTAGAAGGTCGGCTGGCGGCGGAGCTCAGTGAGCACTTGGGGCAGCTTAATAGATGACTGGGGGAACTCATGTTGAAGGAGCTCGGGTGGTGCAGTGGGAGTTCGTCCGTCGGGAGAATTCAGTCAGCACTGTGGAAATCCGGCTGTTGGAGAAGTCCGAAGAGATACCATCTGCAGTCGAAAGTCGGAGGAGTCCTGGGAGGGTCAATCCTGTCAAGAACTTCGGCTGAGGATATTTTATACCCAACACAAATTATTGTTAACAGATAAAATAAAATCATGAATAAAAAATCCTTAGCTTTTAAGATGCTATTGTTGCTGAAATTAATCTGGAACACTATTAAACATGTAAACTCATTTTTTTATATGATTCAGAAGGAAGTTAGACAGTTGTTATGTGAAGAGTCTTAGGTTGCCATAAGTGGCTAATAGGGGTCTTCACAATATGGTTCAAACCATTAAATCAAACTAGATCAAATCATAATATACTTTGAAAACTAAAATAATTTGGTTTATAATTTTTATATAAAATAATTAAACAATCTAGTCCGGTGTTGCAAAAATATTAGATCAGATCAAACCGTAAACCATAATATGAGAAAGAAAATAAAATTTTTTTAGAGAATAAAAATATTGCATCATATTGTATTTATAGATTTATGATTATACAAGAGTATCTTAATAATTTTAATTTTTATTTGGTTAAAATATTTTTTAATTTTTATTTTTAATTTTTGTATTATAATATATCAAATCATTAATTAAATCAGATCAAACTGTAATTCATCAGCTTGATTTAATATGTTTTGAGAGACAAAATAATTTGATTTAATTTATAAAATTGATAAATCATAATTTACTGATTTACTTTAAAGATATTCTTAAATCAGATCACACCTGACTGTGTACCACCCTAATGGCTAGAGCATCCCTCATGCAGACATCCGGCTGGACATATCACCCTATTAACTCCAGGAATTGATGACATACATGGTGTGCATTGGATGAGATCCACACCCTTCCATCTTTTATCCGTCATTTGATTACAGTTGTCAATTGTGGCAATCTAAATCACATTTGTTAATTTGCAACCAAGACGCTAATTTCATCCTTGGTGGTTTCTAAAACATTAAGATTTGCAGCCTCATACAGAAATTTTAAGCCATTAATGATTACAGTAATGACAAATATCATTTGCAAAAAAAAAAAAAAAAAAAAAAATCAAGGAAAACATAGAATCTGTACCCTGGCTGGGCCAGCGACATCCGGAGATCATCTCTCATATTACCTCATGGACGAAAAAGCCCCTGTTCGTGTTTTCGGACCTTCTAAAGCCGAAGGGCGTTTCCGTCATTTTGTACATCCGTTTCAATTGGAGAGAGAAATCGACCGTTGATACCCTAACGTTCCAATTTTCGCAAACCTTAAACGCTTTCCTTCTTGCTCTCCTTCCATGCCGTTAGAGTGGATCAACTCTCTCTCTCTCTCTCTCGTCGCCTCGCGCATCCAGTCCTTTCTCCTCTCTTCCTGCGATCTTTATCGAAGCAAGAAATTCTAAGTCGAAGGCTCCATGGTTTCCTATTCGATCTTCTCCAGTGTTTCTCCCTTCTTTTGAGGATAATTTTTTTGCTGTAACTTCTTCTTAATCAAGGTTTCATGGCTTTTCTGGTGGGTACTTGAGTTCGGTTTTTGATCTCTCGATCAAGAACTCAAGACATTAGGTAGCTTCAGGTCCGTAAATCGAGAACAGGGGAAATCGGCTTGCGTTCAGGTAAATATGTAGATGGATCTTCTTTGTTCTTGGTATTTGTTTATCGTTTCAGATCGTATCTATCCAAGAATCAGAGTCATTTTTCATTAGAACAGTCCATTCGACGAGTTTTTCTGAACTCTCTTTCTTGTGGGATTTCCAAACTTTTTTACGGGGATGGTACTTGGACACCCCATCGGTATGTCATCTTGATTTGGTTAATAGCAACCATCACCTTTCTGACAAAAATTCAATATGGTATTCTGGATTTTAATCTACTTCATATTATGATATAATCATTCTCAGATGGATAGTTCTTTGGTGGACTTTCTTGATTGTTCTTCTCCAAGTCTATTGTTTTTCTTCTCCTTCGCACAATTACGGTTTGCGAATGAGTTCCTTTGCTTTGCTGGCAAATCTTTTTGATATGCTAATCTTTTGCTTGATATTATTGTATCAACTGCAATTTTATTAATTTGCATCCCAACGCTGGAAATGAGAGGATTTTCTTGCATTCTGATGCCTGTTTGATTCTTTTCATCTTCTCCAAGTGCGCGATGGCGACGCTGGCACCAGGGATTCTATTGAAGCTCCTTGATGCCATGAACACCGGAAATGTCGCCAAACCAACCAGTGAGCATCGAAATGCTCTCTTGCAGGTGACCGACATCGTCCCGGCGGACCTCGATGAGAAGGATCTCTGGCCAAGGCACGGATTCTACATCAAAGTATCAGATTCCTCCCACTCGATCTATGTCAGCCTGCCATTCGATCAAGATGACCTTGTGCTCAGCAACAAGCTGCAGCTTGGCCAGTTCATCTACGCCATCAGGTTAGAGCCTGGATCACCAGTTCCAGTCATCATGGGGGTGAAGCCACTCCCCGGAAGACACCCTTTGGTGGGCACACCACAACCCATCATCCCATTCAAAGGGAACCACCACCGAAGAGGCTCATGGGGGCCGGACCAGAACCGGACCGACGGTGTTCCCTCACCGAAGGTCATCAAGCCGATCGCACTGGTATTCGATGAGAAAACCCCGATTAAGAATCGAGCACGAAGTATTCAAGCTTCGCCGCTGGTTAGTTGGAGAGTGGGGAAGAAAGGAAGCTCAGGGATGACCCCAAGATCGTCGGTAAGTGGAGCACTTTTGTCCAAGATGGCGGACTCAAACGAAACAAACTCAGCTTCACTAAGGAAAAGCTGCGCCATCTCCAAGTCCTCGAGGAGCACGAAGACCCTGTGCGAGCGCGATCCTAAAATCCCAAAGAGTCCCTTCCCCACTGTAGGTACTTGAACCAGAGCCAGTTACTAAAATTTTGTGGGTTATCGTTTGACTACATGACTAGTTCTCTTTGTGTCTCTTTTATAGGAGAAGAATGTAACAACTTTCACTACTAGATTGAGAAGCGCTGCTAGAGCTGAAGATTTCTCTTCAGCATCTGATGAGCAAGAAGAAGACAATTCAGTGACATCTAACCAGTTATACTCCCATTATGGAAGTAGTGCCACTTCCAAGCAAAGCTCGGGAAATCGCATGTCATTGCCTGGAAAGCTCAGCATACTAGGAAAGGTGAAGTGCTTGACCTCCTATGACACTTAATTGAAGGTATTTTATATGTTCTAGATCATGAAAAAGGTTGTACGCATTTTGAATCTTTCAGGAGGCGATTCAGCATAAAGAAGCGGCTCAGAAGGTAGCTCTTCAAGCGCTGCGAGATGCTTCTGCCACAGAAACTATAGTTCGGATCATCAAGTAAGTAAATGAAGACTACTTTGAGACCGAAGTTTATACTGTGCACTCTTTCCTTTGAGAGGGGCACAGGTTTCAGAAATTTTTTTGGGCTACTTGCAGGATGTTCTCAGACTTGAGCACTGCTGCGAGACCAGAAGCTCCAGCTGCTTGCTTCGATCAGTTCCTAAGTTTTCATCAAGAGTTTGTGCAGGCAATGAGTGACTTGGAGACAATTCAAGCAGCTACTTCAATTAGCGCCACAACTGAGGAGCCGACAGAAGGGAAACCAAGCGAGAAGGATGAGCAATCCGTCCTGCAAGAGAGAATACATAGTTCGATCAACAAACATGGGCAGGCAAATATGAAATCCAAGAGAAGAGCAGCTGTTTCCAGTTCAGTTTCATTTGGCCCTGAAAAAAGTGAATTAAAAGCAAGCCTTGGTGAGCATCGGAGATCGAGTGCGAACCAAAAGACTTCTTCAGATAGGAAAGGAGTGGATGACATTGATAATGATGAGAACAAAGCACCATCTTCTAGCTTGGGTAGCTCGATAAAGTTGGCGAAGAAGATACGAAATGAAGCTGCGCTTTGGTTTATGGAATTCTTGGAAGCGGCATTGGAATCAGGCTTGAAGAAAACAAAAGGTTCTATGGGTGTTGATGGACGGAAGTCAGGATGCTGCCGGCAGTCATTGATACTGAGGGTAATCAACTGGGTAGAGGTGGAGCAGAGTGATAGCAGCAAGAGACCAGTCCATCCTAGAGTAGCACAGATAGCAAGAAAACTAAGGATAAAAGCAAAGAATCCCTAATTCAAAAGTAATTGTTATACAAGGTGGAATAAGTGTCATAGATTTAGATTTTTTTTTTCCTTCCACTATAGATTTATGTAATGATTTGAGCCCATATATGTGCATTTCATTCACGTTTAGAAGGAATATGTACAATTCTTTTTACGATTGGTGTTGTAAAAGCTGTTTTGCTTAGACTTGGACTTCGAAAAGAAAATGGGCATGGTAATGCATAAAAAGAGGATATATGAGTTCAGGATGGATCTTTTGTTCAATATTATTGGTACAGGGCTTGTTTGTTATCATTGTTGTTTTTGTGTCTCTGTTTCTATGCAACTTGGTGAAATATCATATGGACATAATATTTATACAGAACTTCTACCATTCCTTGCTTTCATTTTTACTTTTTAAAACAACAAATCTTTATTACAGAAAGCTCTCAATTTTATGAAGGATTCTGAGAAAAACAAGAAAGTTTTATAATACTTTTTTTTTTTGACTCCAGTTCACTCTTCTTGTATTTTTGAAAACAAAAATGAAAAAGAAAGGCAATGCCAAGCAGGCCCATACTTTTTACCCCGTTGGAGTTTTGAGTAGATGGCTACATAATACTGAAATCACCAAAATCTCCATGCTGATTTTAGCGACAGATTTTTTTTTTGGTTTTGAAGGTTGTGATATTTGTGGTGGAATTTTGAACCCCCCCCCCCCCCCCCCCCCAAAAAAAAAAACCTGAAAATCTCTTGGATGTGCTCTCATATCTTTTCTTCTTTTTCTTCATTATCATCAACCACTTCTTCTTGATCACAATTCCGTTAGACTCTATAGAAGAATTGAGCAAAATTTAGCAATCAAATGTGAACTTGACATCAACCATCTATGGATTGGACAGACTATAAGGAAAGAAGGTTTAAATAAGGTTACCGGCCAATGACCATCATAATTCTTTTTGGCTTGTGTTTAGACCTAAATCACCTATATATTGGGAGGATTTACTCTTGGATATCTATAAAGAACTAAGGATCTTAAATAATAACTTTTTAGATAATTTTTTGGATGAAGTCCTACACCATCACAATAACAAAGTCAACTAGAGTTAGAACGTCACAAAGTTATCAAGACTATGATAAAAGCGTTATCTAATTTGAGAAGTTTGTCGGTCTACATGAAAAAAGGTAAAAAAATATATGATATTGAACCTGGGATACATAGAAAACTCCCCTTATTTTTATCTCCTTGGCTATATGCCTATATTACAAATTTTATAACTAAAGCTACTTGAGGCAATAAATTATGGAAAATCTATCCAAATATCTTAATATTTACATTGAATTTTGGAACCTATTTTAATATTATACTAAACGCAAAGCTTGCTACCATTTGCAAATAATTAAAATAATATTAAAAATAAAATAATTTGAAATTTAAAAATGAAAGAAAATTAAGAAGGCATGCTTGGAACGAAGCATGTAGGAATGTTATCATAAGAATGATCCACCTACTCATACATGTATGGTGAGACTCTCTACGAAATAATGAACCCAGCTTAGCTCAAAATCTTCTATAAGGAGCATAGTCAAAATCTAACTCAATACATGTGTAAAGCTCTCGAATGTCTATATTAGCTCAATTCAAACTTCAAATTCAAAATTTATGAATTATAATAGTGGATGAAATCTTTTGAAATCCGTAATGTTTACATCGCAGATTCGAGAAATAAATATGGCTGCGCATATGGCCAAAGAGCATACATATTCGTACATAGCATGACTCAACCAACCTGAGTGGAGCTAGTGTGCATACGGACAACCGAAAACATACAAGATCTAACGAGACCTGGAACTTATAGAAATACAAATCTAGTTATATTTAAATACCTAATATGTAATTATTAAGTAGGAGAGTTAAAATTTAAAATATTTCACAAAAAAAAAAAAAAAAAAAATCCCTGATGACAGGTCTAAATTTCTGAAGCTGTTAAAATTGTTAGAACAAAAAAACTGAGGATATGTCGGGAACAATCACCACCAATTTGCTCCACTCATAGATCCAAACGAATATTCTTAGGTGATGATCATAGTGGTAGGGATGATGGTGAGGTGGTAGTGGTGAATGGTGATGGTGATTGTGTGGTACTCCCATGGTGATGGTGGTTGTTATTTTGTGATGCTGCTAATGTGGCTATGATAATGGTGGCGGTCCAAACACCAACACCTCCCGTGTTTCTCAACGTATTATAATGGATTTTTTTTCTTTTTTTTTGGGGGGGGGGGGGGGGGCAAAAGTGGTGTCTAATAACGGACATTATTTTTTATTTTATTTTTAGTAGCTAACTTTCAAGATAATTTTTTCCCTCCATAATATTCTATGACCATCCAACATCTCGTATCATTGAATACTAAAATAATATCTTCTTGAAAGTAATGGCCTGGTGCATCAGCTGAATACTTAGAGAAATCTTCGTTCTCTAGAATCTTTTTTTCCTATAAAGTACCCGGGCAGGGTCTAAACCTTGTCTTTTTGGCTATGCTGCACATCGATCTTTGCATCTCCAATCGTTACCTGAACCTTGCACAAGAATTTTAGTGAAAAAGGAAAAAGTGCAACCATGCAACGAAATTCTATTGCTCTGATCTTCCCTCTAAATAGTAGCAATAAGCTGAACAACCATGGTTGTAGGTCACGATGATTTTTGAGTAAGAAACATGTGGAACAACTCCAATACCAAAAAAGCAAGGTAACAAAATGTATACACCTGAAGAATTTTAACTTGTAATCAATGACAGTGATTCTTCCTCAAATGCACTCTGGAATAGATCTATTGCTAACTACTAACCATCCAAAAGAAGTGTTATTCAGCTCGCTTTCAAGCATGGTTAGCTCAGAGGATATATTATCACATTCCCATCTAAACATTGACAAGAAATGAGACATGGAACAGATTCATGTGCGGATAATTATTGCTCCAGAAGTCGATCACTGGAGGAGATTGAGGCGTTCCATTAGGGCATCTGTGTGCTCAGGTTTCCCGACAGAAACACGAACATAGCCCTTTAATTCCTTGTTATTGTAGTGGCGAATCATCACGCCCATCTGGGCGAGGTCTTCCTGAAATAACTTCAAGAAATAGTAAAGGCATGGACAGCAAAAAGGAAAACAAGGAACATAAAAATGACGATCTTTCCCTTTCATGCTTTAACATGTGAAGATTTTTGGGGATGCTATTTCCAACATCTACCAACATTCCAGATAAAATGGATTTGTCAAATTTATCATTGCAATAAACCATATATTGAAGTATGCTTGATGCCAAACTGAAACATCTGGTAGGCTATCTACATGACTACACGTACAAACATTAAAAAATCTCCACATCATCCAGTAAAGAAGGAAGAAGATATCTCATTTTGAAACAAAAGGATTGTGCCAGAAAGCAGATTACAAGAGTTCTCTAAGATGTCATTCTAAAAATCACTAAAATCATGTTTCCATAATTCTACACCCACCTACTTCTAGTCCCGCCAACAATATATATATATATATTAAAATAATATTTCATGACAAGTCAAAAGGAAGCTAGATCATATAGAAGACATGCATACTTCAAAAAAGCTAGGATCACCGTGTCCAATGAAGCAGAAACAGAAAAGTTCACACATTAACCTTTAATATGATTGCCCCATTGTTATGGGCTGAGGGCTTTTGCCAATAAAGATATTTAACACTTCTTATACATGATATAGAAGATTCAAAATTATACATGGTCTGAGTTTTCTATGAACCTAAATGCTAAACTGGTAAATGGTGAAAAAGTTATAATCATGAGTTCTGAGTTCCCTACGAACTTAAATGCTAAACTGGTAAATGGTGAAAAAGTTATCATCATGAGTTCACTCTACCGTCCCATCTTCTACTTCACTAATCCTTTTTCAGTTATACATGACCACCGTGCCTGCTAGGAAAAATATCTTCTCATGGCTGACATATCTCAAGTCCCTTCTCACTTCTCACACCCTCCACAAAATATAATTCTTACAGTTCTATAAAATAATATTCAAGTACTTTTGCCTGTGTAGGTCTTGACAGTCTGTGAATAGTGATGTGTCTCATCAGCAGCTAAAAATGTGCCAAGCTCATCAAACGAAAGAAATATGTGCCCTGTTCTTTAGAGGTTATGCTCTGTTTGCAGAATCCACAAAGTATCTAACCGAGATTTGTGGTAAAGCTGTTTCTTCTGTTTTGCAGAAAGTGCACAAAATCTAGCCCATATTCATGCCGTAAGGACCAACCGTTCAAGGTATTTTTGTTTGTTGACTCTAACAACATTTTCACATCCTCCCAGTTTCCATGTGAAGTTGCATTTCTTTTTCTGTCTATCTAATTTTGTGATTTTTTTTCATCAAAAAAGTCCTCCATAACCCCAGTTTAATGCTCAAATCTTTATGTAGTCTTATGATTGTACTCTGAACAAAATATATCTGATCCAATTCCATCTATAGATAATCAGATATTTGATATAAATTATATACAAAACCGAATGTAGATTATATATCCAATATCTAGAGTTTTACCCATGCAAGATAAAGCAAAATAAAAGCCAAACAGATATACAAATATTTCTTTAACCCATTCTGATTACAATAACCGACAGCTCTACTTTATATTTTACTTCCTCCAAGTTCTATTGATTTGGATATTGGTGAAAACATCAACCAAAGTTCTTCTCGTTTAGCCTCTCTCTTTGTGATGCCTATATTTACATTCTCAACAGACGTGAATATTTCTAACATCCAATGCACAAATGCATATTTTTAATATCCACCAACATCCATCTTGTATATGTATCAATCAAATGAAGAGCAGATACAGATATAATTATCCACATAATCTGAACCGATACACCCACTACATGAAAGTTAAAGGCCTCCTCTCATGGTAAAGACTCAATCACCAGGAATCCCACAATGTATCATAATGTAAGTTGTACGCTTGTTATACACTCCTAATGCATGCCTTGAAAATTGTCCTAAGTCCCATTCTACATTCCCTATTGCTTTTCCTCCCTCATATACCCATTCTACATGCCTTTCTCATCATCCACCATATAGATTTCAGTACTTTATCATTAGCTTTTTACAAATTGCCTAAACCATGTTGAGCTCTTTTCTTTTTCCTATAATTACCTGAGCACCTTATAGAACCTGGTCATCTGAAGAAGCTCTTATTGTCATGTGCAAAGTGACAAGATCCATGGAATACCTAAATGGCCATCTTAAGTAGCATATGCAAGGCATGAATTAACCAACCAAAATAATGAAAACAATTTAGGCCCAAAAATCCAATACCACACAGAGATAAAAAAGAAAGATTTAACTCAAGTAGCAACGGAAATGAACGTGAAACATTTTCTCATAAAATTAGCGATCGATAATTGCTAGTGCACAACTATTTGGCAATTGATATCTATTTGCATGCCAGACAGAAATGAAGTATCAAGCACTATTAAGGCAAATATCATCCAGATAGCTGACACATCACCCCCCCCCCCAACAAAACCAAAATCACACACACACACACACACACACACATGCATATGCATATGTATATGTTTGTACATGTATAAACATTGAAGACATGCATCATATTATCATTTAGTTGGATAAGATGTCTCTAAGAAATTTATGATAATTTGAGCAGTAGAAGTTCATGTATGCTGTATGTTATAGTTACAATCTAAAAGGGAAAAATGGCTGCTAAGATTGTCCATTTCAAATTAAAATGGCATCTATCCCATCAAATTGGCAGTGTCTCTAATGAGACCATTTTTCCATGTCATCGACTCAGTGTCTTTGGAAAACAGAACTGTGAAAAACAGAGAACTGACTAACATAAGTACATAACAATCAGAAAAGTTGTTGCTATGTGCCAACTGAACAACTTTTAAACATTTCAGATCAACTTCTAAATAGATAGGGAAAAACAACAATTAGCTAGCAACTATTATTGTAAATCTTGTTTCGAAGATAAATTACCTTCAGTTTCTTAGCATCCTTTCCAGATGTAACCTCACAAAGAATGAAATTCGAATAACTTGGATATGGCTTCAGGAAGGTACTCCTTCCAGAAGATTATATAACCTTTGCCTTTCTTGCACAAGAGAATTTTTCACTCTCTGGGGAAAAAGATTGAGATGGAATATTGATAGCACAGAGGATTAGGCAATATTCTCACTTTCAGGATAGGATCAAATAAGAAAGTAAAACACATATTTCATAGGACAAAGTTACCTCCAAGTAACCAGGGTTCTGCAGAGCCGCACATGCAGCAACTTCTGCTGCCACGGACACATTATATGGCTGCTTTGCCCGCCACAGATATTCAATAATGCTAAGAGGAAATGCTCCATATCCAACACGAAGTCCAGCTAAGCCTGTTGCAGTTTCAAGCACAAATTACATCTTTTCACAGTTTTGGCTAATGAAAAAAAAAATAGATAACGAGAACTATCGCCGTTGAGGTCTTAATCAGAGAAAGAATTTCATGTCCTCTGTAGCACAGACATCACTTTCGGCACAACCCCCCCCCCCCCCCCCGAAAAAAAAAGGAAGTTAGATCATGATAACCATCAAGGAAGTATTCATGCTGAATCATATGCATCTTTAATTTGATCATTCCATTAAGTACTACCTTCAGAAGGATATTAGGGAACGCATATGACCTTCTCTCCCCCTCCCCCTCCCCCACAACTGAAGCGGCAAAAGAACAAGCAAAAGCCTTTATAACCTTACAGCCATTTGCCCATAATCTGCACTACATGTATGAATCATCTAGTCATCCCCGCAGGTGCTCTTACTGAGACAAAAAAATTTCCAGCTTCTATCAAGAGCAATTGGTCCAAATAATATCAGTAAAATGAATTATTTAGGGGATCTAATATTTTCATTTTCCTACAAACTTCACTTCAATAAACAATTTAAAGACATGCTATTTTACCTCTGTAATTATTTTACCTTAGTCTCCACCTGCAATTATATTTCACACTATTTTACCTCTCTTGTGCTCTTATTCCATTCTTCTCTGTCAAATCCATAGTCCAGAAAACAGTTACATGCATGATCTCTTTTAATAGAATTCTGCCCCCTGATCACACACTCCAATACACTCTCATAGGACCATTGATATTCTTCATTCTCACGTATTTGTAGATATAAATTGTATACTGGACTCTTGAAATCTAAATACTTGAATCTCATATCATGTGGCCAAGTAACATTACAGCAAACATTCATACTTTCTTAACCACTTCACCACCTGCCTTGGTCTCCACCTGCAATTATATTTCACAATATTTTACCTCTCTTGTACTCTTATTCCATTCTTCTCGGTCAAATCCATAGTCCAAAAGATAGTTACAAGCACTCAATCTCATTAATTGGAATTCTCCCCCCAAAAGAACACACTCCAATACACATTCATAATCTCATCGATATTCCTCATTCTCATATATAAAGATCCTCCATCCTCCATATAATCTATGTGTTCACAATTTGTTTAAGAAGTCTCCGATTTCCTATGACAAATAAGAGTGCAAACAATAAGGTCTAAGATTGGAACTATACAATTTCAAATCCTTAGCTTAAAAAGTAATCAGAGGAATAATAAAAAGAAGAGTTAGTGAGATATTTTCTTCTTTTGCTATTTTATTATTATGAATGACAGCCTGATGATATCTTTCATGTCTCCGCATTCCATCAAAATTTCAGATGTATCAGCATCTCAGAATGGTGATCTAGCATGTCCTTTGCAATTCATTCAAAGATCACACTGTTGGCTAGGTCTCCACTTCAATGAACTAAATTGATAACATGAAACTCATCTCAAACAAAGCAGAAACACTTTTAAGCCATCCACTCCAAAGTCCAACGCTGTCTCTAATTGACTCTCCACACTCATCATGTACACCGATCCTCCATCCTACACCTCAACCATTTGTCATGCCAGAAAAATAGTTTGCATAGACCTAAAGATATACATAATTCAACTTCTGTTTGTCCGCAGTTGATTTGGATCTTTTGCAATGAAAGATCTAAAATAAGTTCCTGGTAGTACCAATCCCAACAAGATAATGAATTCCAAGTTGGTCAAGTGGTCAAGGCGTCAAGCCATTGTTTTTAACAGATTTTGCAACTTCATCAGCTTTCCACCTGTCCTAAATTTATTGTTTTCTACCTTAAAATATAGAACATCAATTAAACATAATGCAACAAGGAAAATTCATAGAAGATTACAGAAACTTGGACTGCATAAGAAACTACAGACTGAAGTATTCTAGAGTTAATGGAAGAAGAAATACAATTCAGATATGGAACAATTATGACTTTGGTATGAAGACACCATAAGAAACGAGCCCATCTAAAGTAATAAAAGAACATCGAAAAAAGTCCCATCAAATAAAACGAAAGTTCTAAACCACTGGTAACATTCAGAATTTTTTTACATATATACAATATACAATATGACCAGCATGCATGCATGTTTTCAACATGAATGCATGCTAAGATCAAGGACAATGATAAGCAACATACTATCTCCAATAGATAAAAATGTGCAAGAATTGGATATTGAAAAGTACACAAAGCATTTGAGGAAAATAGGTTAGAACAAGAGAGTGATGATGTCAAACATGTTGCATCCACACCACGGCATATCAAGCCCTAGATAGAAATAAGAAACAGAGAAACATTTGCATACCTGCTCGTTTGCTAAATGTTCGGAGAACAATCAAATTCTCATGCTTCTTTACCCAATCCATCCTCGATGTCATACCAGAGAATTCAATATATGCTTCATCCAGCACAACCAATATAGGCAAATTAAGAATCTCTAGGAGAGCTTCGTCATTGATTATACTGATACAGAAGACACATGATGGCAAGGAAATGACGTTAGATGTTCTGAAGAAAATGTTTATGCCTCAAGCATTTGCATTTCAGGAAAAAGGAAAGTTGCACATAAATTTCTAATAAATGAGACTGTATGCAATTTCAACCAAAAGTTCAAGATGAGTTTTTCACAGCTTTTCAGTAGATGTACTGGTTTCTTTCATCATTGATGACATCATGACAATATATTATGAATCAGGAAAGGGAATACACCTTCCATCTGGATTGTTTGGAGAAGTCAGGAAAACACACTTTGGCTTTTCTTGTTCCACCACTTCAATTATCCGAGAGATATCCAAAGAAAAATCTGACCGCCTTGGGACTGAAATGCAGGAATGGCAATGCACATCTCAGAAGATTTTAATAGTCAAAAGATGGAATTTTTAGAAGATCAAGTAACAGTAGTTTATCTTTTGTTTGAACACAGAATCATCCAGAAAAACTAGTGAACTATTAAGAACAAGAAGACTTGACTGGATAATAGACAATACTAGATAAATGCAGTGGAGCATCCAAGTTTTTTAATAAAAACAACAGTTAAATAAAAGAAGCCAGTGGCATACCTTTGATGACCAGGGCCCCATTCACTGCTGCATCAAACTCATACATGTAAATGTTGGAGGGCAGTCTACGATTTTGTCACCTGGATCAAGTACACATCTGTAGGAAAGTTATAGAATAAACAAAACATGAAATGTGCTGATATCTCTTAAGGGCAAAGGAAAAAAATCTCTATATTCATAAGATAAAAATAAAATAAGAAACTGGAGTTTCAAGTTCTAACCTCATGATTAAGTCAATGAGCTCATCTGCACCACACCCAGCAAGTATATAATCAGAATCTAGGCCTGAATCTTCAGCAAGAGCAGCACGTAAGCGCCGGCTCTCAGGGTCAGGGTATACATAAGGAAATTTTAAAGCTCCCAAAGCATCGAGTACCTATAAAATATCTGGAGTTTATAGTTAGAACTCTGTATTGTTAATCGCTCTGTCAGCAAAATATATGGTTCTAACAAATGGTAAGAACCTTTTCCCCCATTTTTGCACTGTTTACAATTCATTGGTGTACTAAAATAAAAGGTTGCAGTGCCAGTAACGAAGATCGTGTAAAATGCCATCACCTTGTAGACTGTTTATATGTTTTCAGTGAAAAAGAATTATAATCCTTATCATTAAAGAAAACAGATTTTTTTTTAAAAGAAAAAGAAGTTTTAGGTGTCAGGTCCAGCATCCCTCCACCCATGCAATTTGAATGTTTATGTCTTCACATTTCGCATAACAAATTATGATGCCACCATGTAACCTGAAATGAGCTCAAGTTAATTATTGGGAAGCAAACTGCACTTCCTGCTAAATGCAATTTTTTAAACTTCAGCATGGTAAACTTTCCACAGAAATTTGGGTCTGCAAATGGCGTCAAACCAGAATATAAGAATATATCTACTCTCCCCCTCTATTTGGTTGTGACAACAAACAAAGCTTAGCCTGCACACGTTCCATATATGCCATAAGGTGTAACCTAAGGTTGATAATGCACCTCATATGAACCTTTTAATGTGATAACCTTCATGTCATAGAGTCTCACCAATAAGCCTTAAGGCAATAGATAGTTTTGGAGAACATAGTCTCAGGGTTTGAAGGAAGATGAGGCAGCCCTCAAATAACAAAATAATTGCAGTGAGACTGGTGAATCCACTTATGGTAGCCTATTACATGGTACTCCATGAGTACTCAAGCAAAGGAGGGGGAAAAAGCCTGAACTTGCCTCTGGAGGTGGACCATATGGATTTTCATTCGCATCAAGCTTGATTATGTCCTCAGGTTTTCTTCCAAGGCGTGTAGATAATACCTGTAAATAAATGGAAATTTCATGCATGCTAGTCCCAAAAATACACTACTTGGAAAATAGAAACAATGCCATAAAATGATGAACTAGTGAGGATACAACATCATCATAACATTTTACATATCCCAAAAATTATGCACAAACACACACACACACAAATAGTTATAACACACATTATTTAACAGATTTAGCGCTTCCAAATCTACATTAAGTTCAGTCAAGATAATATTATATGACATGCAAAACATCAATAGCTACTCACAAACCATTGGCCAAATATAATACGAAGAAAGTGAATCCTGCAACGTCCAGATTAATGAAAGTATAGCCAATTAACCATCATCAATAAGACACTGTATCATCGACTCCATGAATTTCTTAATTGTTAAAAGTCAACGACAACATTTGCCAAAAGCTCCCTTCAGAACTGAAGGGTAGACCCAAAATTTCATCTTCTCCGCACCTTTAGCGCCAAAACTATAGTCCGAGCTCCCTGAAAAGGAAAATCTAACACACACTTCACACGTACCCAACAAAGTTCCCAACTTTCTTCACCAAATTACACTTGAAAGGATAAGAGACATCGTGGAATTTAAGATAATGATGTCAAATGGCAGGATTAGGGTGATAATCTAACAAACACTTCACGTGCACAAAAAAGATCCCCACTTCTTCAAAGAAGCGTCACTAGAAAGACGACGAGTTGCTTCAAAGACTTACCTCAAAAGGCAGGATTGGTTGGTAGGGAGATAGCTTCTTCAGGTGAAGACGGATGAAGGAATCGCCCGTCACCTGATTCCGGGTTCCGTCGACTTGCTCCGTTGGCAGAGCAGAAGCCATGAAACGCCCCGAGTTTCTTTTGGAAGACCGGAATCCGTGATGGATCGTGGTGATCGACGGAGAAGGGCTAGCGGCGATTCGAATCACATCCATCAACACCTACAATGGCGAACACCAAAGAACCGCATCCATCAAAAACGAAGGAAAAAAAAAAAGGCCGAAGAAAACGATTACTACTAGACATCTTGTTACACTTACCCTTCCTCTCTTCGGATGCCGCCCTAGAAGCGCGAGAGGAAATGGAAGGACGGAACAACAGAGGGGAAGGGAGAAGGGGCAGAGAATGGGAAGAAAAGGAAAAAACCCTAACGGTCAAGGAGGTCAAATTTTTCTATTTATTACGGTGAATGGCTGCTGCTCCCGTCACCTCTGGACCAGATTGCGGAGTATTTCTGCCGGCCCGTGGAGCTGGTGGGGCCACCCCATGCGTTTTTCCCAATTGGCTCAACTGGAAAGATTTTTTTCTTTAGGAAAAAAAAAAGAAGGTAATATTATTTTGATATCCTTCTGATTTG
Organism: Elaeis guineensis; assembly: GCF_000442705.2. Classification (NCBI taxonomy): domain Eukaryota; kingdom Viridiplantae; phylum Streptophyta; class Magnoliopsida; order Arecales; family Arecaceae; genus Elaeis; species Elaeis guineensis. The sequence goes on along the minus strand of NC_026007.2, from coordinate 73,326,874 downwards.
CAACTATTTATTTTTCAAAAAATTCCATCCGTACTGCAGTTATTTCAGGAATGGAAATCTGGGATAGTAGAACCATTCATAGAAAATATATTCATGCAAATCATAGAGAATGATTAGTTCGACTTCTATGATTAAGTTACTTTAATATTCTATAATATCACTATATAAGTAATATCATTTATATTAATTAATATAGTTTTATATAATAGCATTATTATAAATATTAATATTAATATTGATTATTATGGTGGAAAATAATGCAAAATAATTAATTATATTTAATAGCAAAAAATCATAATGATGCTTCAGTTATAAAGAGGTAGGTGAATTATATATACTGTATAATATACCATGATAAATAATAATATCATTAATAATATATTGTGAGATATAATATAAAATATTAAATACTAATATTAAAATATAATAATAATATATTATAAATATATTGTATATGTAATATCACGATAGCTAATATTTTATTGTATATTATAAAAAATTTATTGTAATATATTTTCACTATTAATTAATTAATTAATAATATAATATGTAAAAATTATTATTATTCTGATATATGTCTAGAATTGAAGATTTGAAGAAAATAGTACCCAAGCTTGTTTTTGGGCATGGCTTTATCCTAAGCCAATGTGACTTGTTGGATTATTTCGATGCTTTCGGAGCATATATTTCATCGAGAAAAAAATAGTGAAGAAAAAATAAAATTTAATAAGAATTTAGAATATCAAAAAGATTTAAGAATCTTAATTCAAATCAGGATACGAAAAAAATAAAATAAAAATCGGTTGATCTCTTAACGTTTTTATTGTTTCAATAATTACTCCTTTACAAATGAATGAAAAGATCTTATCTTTTTTTATGGAAATGACAAGCATTATGTCATGTTTAAAGTTTGAGATAGCGATGCTTTCTCAAATTTGATCTTAGAATTATTTTATGGATATTTTCTCCATCCATTCTCAAAAATAAAGTAAATAAAGCCTATCTTTTTTTTTTAATAATTTATGATCAATTCTTTCCAAACAAAACTATACCTCATTCCTCTTCCGGATACCTTACTTTTATGTCTCCTTTTGGTCTAAAACTTTTGCATACATGCATGCAGCAATATCTCCAGAGGTATTTAGAGATCATAATGGTTTCATTCATAATCATACATGATGACTGATGGTCATTGTCTGCCAGCCATCATGAAACATTATCATGCATTAAATGTGTAGAACCATAATATAATAGTGGCCCATATGTTTGTGCAAACTTGGAAAACGTTATGCGAAAAATATCCCTACATCAGATTACATTCTCTTTGAGCAATTATGTAAACCAGCAAATAAATGCCCAGGTTGATTTGCTAAAATCAAGCAGCCCATGAGTCCAAGATTCGCAAGAGTGAGCAAAGAACAGAAGTAGAAATCCACGCAGCTTCATTATTTATTATTGACGTGCCGTCCCCCCGGAAGCTCAACATTCCAAGGTTGACGGCCACCTTCAGAAACGAAGGGAACGTGGATATGTCAAAAGAAGTGAAGCTTGCGCTCGAGTCCCGTGACCATGCGCTCGAAAAGTGTTCCCTATATGGATAGCGTCCAGAGAGAAAGGAGACCATTTCTATAAAAGGCTTGATTGAAGAGAGAGAGGATGGAGATCCGTATCCTTATATGGATCATGGAAGAGAGAGAGAGACAGGGGAAGGGATGAGAGGGGGAAGAAGGGAAAGGAAAAAGGAAGAGCAAGGGGGAGAGCAGTGTTAGCAGCATTCGCTATAGAAAGTATAAATAGGCGAAGAAGGGAAGAGACGAGAGAAGAAACGCGCCAAAGACTCCACCTTTTTTCCTGCTTGCTCTAGTCCTCTTGAAGCCACAGAGAGAGAGAGAGAGAGAGAGAGAGGGGCCAAAGGCTCCACCTTTTTTGCTTCCTTTTCTTCTTCTTTCTCTTGAAGCAGAGTGAGTGCGAGAGAGAGGGAGAGATGAGGGAAGGGAGGGGAGATGGGTTCGTTCGGGCGGACCAGATCGATCTCAAGAGCCTGGACGAGCATCTGGAGAGGCATCTAAGCCGGGCATGGACGATGGAGAAGAAGAAGAAGGAGGAGAGGGAGAGGGAGCGGGAGGAGTGGGAGATCGACTCCTCGAAGCTAGTTATAAAGGGGGTCATCGCCCGGGGAACATTCGGCACCGTCCACCGTGGGGTCTATGATGGCCTGGACGTCGCAGGTGAGCCCGATGCGACGAGAAAAGGGGTTTTGGATGCACATTTGTGTTCTCTTCTTGAATTACAATGCCTTTGATTGGGGTTTAGTGCTGCAAAATCCCTTCTTTCTTCTATTTTTAGAGACCCATTTGTGTTTCTTTCTCATTGAGAGGTGCCTTCGTAAAAACCTTTCCTTTATCTTGGTTTTCAATTGGATTTCTCTTGACTGTACCAAAAGGAGTTGAGGGAGGAAAAAGTATAAAATGGAATCCTTTTGGCTAACGAGATGGGCAGGGATGGTTTTTTAATTTCTTTTTCGCCTGTTCTTGATGACCATTTGGTCCTTTTTCAGTGCTCGTTTTAGGCGAGGAAAATTCCTCTTTCTTTCTATTTCTAGTTTTCTAATGGCCATTCGATTTTTGTTATAATTCATCTGCTTGTTGTGTGCTCAAGATGTGGAGATATATATTCTTGCATCCTTTAATTTTATCAGTGATCACTTCAAATACTCTTTGCTTTTGTTTCCGTTCAATTTTCTCTGGACAGATTGGTTCCTCCAGGAAAAAAAAAAAAGGTTTTTTGTTAAAAAAAATCCCTGATGTGAATGCTACCAACTATCGTTCTTCCAAGTCATCTAATACTACACTCCTTTGCTCTTGATGACCTGTATGCTATTTGTGCTGATCTGGTTGGAAGTTTTGAAATAGTAAAGCCGGTACAGTTCGCCTGTAAACGGTCGATTGGTCTATCCGTTATTACTTTCTGATTTGTGTCTGTAACACTTTTCATTTAGATTTGAGTACATTAAAGTTGCAGTTATTAATGGTCTCATATCTCTTTGATATATCTTGATGGAGGCCCGTGAGTTTCACATGTTCGGTTAAGTCGTTTCCATGACATTTGGAGAAGGCTTCTTTTCCTTCAACTTTCATGTGATCCCAACTAACCATCCATAGAAACCTGGTGTCCCACCATCATCTCTTGTGACATCTTTAGGTTGAAGGATGGAAAGCAAGAATGTTACTGAAAAATCACAAACTAGTTGCAAAAAGTCACATCTAAGGGGAAAAAAGTTTAGGCAGTTTGTTGCTATGGTTGATAACATGCAATAATCTTATCTGATATCCTTTTTTTTTTTTCTGAAGAAGAAAAGGGAAGCAAGGAACCACCCTGAATCTGATATCCTTATTTGACCTAATATTTGTTATTTGTAAACATACACATTAAAGTACAATTATTATTTTTCTAGATAATATTTTTGTATCTGCTCCTGAGGGTAAAAGTCATCATCTTCATGATCTGACTTGGAGTGGGAAAGTTGCAATTCAAAAGTCAAAATTACTAGCTGAATCCATCACCTTTGAAGCATCTTTTTTTCTTTTTTACTTTACTGAGCAAAGAATGCCAGAGTCTAAGCAATATAAAGTGGTAGTTCATTATACTGAGCGTTCTTCTTGAACATGATTAAGGAATTATGTTAGTCACTTGTTCACTTGCTTTTAATATCCATTTGCAACTTAAGTATAATTCCTTTTCACTCAGCCATGATGATCGCAATTTCTCTGTTAACTCTTCCTCTCATCCTGTTAATATGAAATGATGCATCTATCAGTCAAACTTCATGGGTATCTTGGTCCTACCTTCTAGATGTACAAGCTAAGTCTGAAACTAGTTTATCAATCAGATTTGGAAATGTTGTGTGTTCCCTGATATGTAGTTTTATTACCAATTACCATTGAAGCATCTCATGGTTTGATGTGCAGCCAAACTCCACGGAAAATGATTATGGAAATTGCTGCCATTTTCTTAAAGTACACTCCTAGTGAGGCAACTACTTAAGCTTTGTAGTGCCTTATTCCGACTTAAAATTTTTTTACATATCATATCATTGCATGTACCAGTATTCTCTTATAAAATAAATAATGATAAATAAGCACCTACTTCACGCCTAACTTCAACCATTTTTTCCATGAAGTATCAGTGCATTTGTGTGGAATTGCAATATCTACATCATTCTCCTGCACCACTTGCACTGAACATATGATGGTTTACACTAAGTAACAGGATGCAGTTCCTCTTTCTGGCATTAAATAAGTTGAAAGCTTCTACTTAACATGTACTTTCACCTCTTTGTATCCACATTCACATGGTTTTCAGATTAATGTACTTAAATCTTCATCCTATGCCACCATGTTTTCATTGGTATGCTCCACTACCTGTTTTCCTGGTCCAAAATGAATGGGTTTGCACCTTTATTTCTGCACATGAATAGAACTAGAGGCAGATATTGACACATTCACTATCTTTGATCCTTTTGTGCAAGGAAACTTATGGAATTTACATCATCTTGGCTTCTTTTTCCCCCCTTCAATACAGTTTAATTTGTTGTGATAAAAGTCTAACTATGTGCAACTTGCACCTGGATTTCTTCTTTTTTTGACATTGAGCTATCAGAAGAACTTGTTATATTGAACATGGTATTGCTCTTTTAGGTATTGGTAGCCTCAGACGTTTCCTTGTATTGCAGTGAAATTGCTTGACTGGGCCGAAGAGGGACATGGGACACAATCTGAAATTGCTGCACTTCGGGCAGCGTTTACTCAGGAAGTTTCTGTTTGGCATAAGCTTGATCATCCCAACATAACTAAGGTGCACTTCTTATCACATAAAAGTGTCACTATGTTGTAACTAGACTTCAATCAACATCGCTTAGCTCTGTCACACATTCTCTTTGCACTGTATATGGTATTTTTTCTCTGGTTGTTATTGGTAATTATTATGTTTATCTAGTGAAACAGTTCGCTGATGGTGGTGCAATTTGACTTAAAATAAAATTCAGTAGGGTAATCAAAAAATTGAAAGTTGACAACTTTTTGAGTATTGATTGATCTTTCTCCTTGATCCTTGGTCCATTCAAATCTTGGTTCTGTTAATTTGATTTAGCAAGTTTCTGAAGTAATGAGAATCACAGTTGACAACATGAGCTTTTATCTTATGGTGAGTCAACAACTTTTAGAGTACTGATTGATCTTTCTCCTTGATCCTTGGTCCATTCAAATCTTGATTTGTCAGTTAAGTTTATGAAGTAATGAGAGTCACAATTGTCAACTTGAGCTTTTTATATATATACATATATGCGCACACGTGCACGCACGCGCACGCACACACAGAGATATGAAATTGTGTAAGAATCTCTAAAGTTTAAAAGATTCTTGTTACTCTGCAAATTGTAGCATCACTTCTGGGTCTGCTGGAGGGAAGCTGAAACCTAAATGCTAGACACCTACAATAAGGATCAAAATATATATTCTCTAGAAAGTTGTAAAATGTTTTAGTTTTAATCCGTATTAGTTGCTTTTTACTGCATACCAGCAAGCTATTTTGCTTACTTTACCGCTGTTTTTTATAAATTTAGATCTATTCCATTTTATAAACTCTTTTTTTATGACTGTAGATCTAAAATATTTTCAAGACTGGTTGCTATTCCATTTTGTATTTTACTATGGCATTGTAGCCCAAAATATTTTCAAGATTGGTTGCTACTCCATTTTCTACGTTCTATGACATGGTAGCACCTTGGAATTGGTTTATCTTCAACCTTCTTGCTCCAGTTTTGTTCGGCATTTCTTCGTCTTAGCGAGAACTAACAAATTCTTGCTTTTAACATTTCTTTCATACTTCTTTTACAGTTTATAGGGGCGAAGATGGGTGCACGAGATCTAATTGTACAAACAGAAAATGGTCAACTTGGCATGCCAAGTAGTGCATGCTGTGTTGTTGTTGAATATCTTCCTGGTGGTGCACTGAAGTCATATCTGATAAAAAATTCGAGAAAAAAGCTAGACTTTAAAGTTGTTGTCCAGCTGGCTCTTGATCTTGCACGTGGGTAAGCATTGTATTATTTTTTCTTCCAGGAAGTGCTGTTTCATGAAGTACATATTTATTTGAATTTCATTTGCACCTCTGAGCTCAATGCTTTTTGGTTTCTGATTACCTTGTTCGGATTTCAGCATTCCAGTGGCTTTTTGCTAGCTAACCACTTTTAAGCAATTTTCTTTTATTTCTGTAGGTTGAGTTATCTTCATTCAAAGAAGATTGTTCATCGGGATGTGAAGACAGAAAATATGCTTCTTGATAGGACAAGAACTGTAAAAATTGCTGATTTTGGTGTTGCTCGTGTGGAAGCTCAAAACCCTAATGACATGACGGGTGAGACAGGAACCCTTGGTTACATGGCACCAGAGGTATACAATCCTTTTCTAAAGTGGAAGTATTTTGGGAATATCATACCTTTTCTTCCCCTGCTTTTTTATTTTTAACACATTTTTTCAGCAGCTTAAGTTGTTTATGCCTCATGGTTTACAAACCTTTACTCTCTAATGTCATTGATTTGCACAAATATTAGTTAGAACATTTTTCAGACCTTTCGAGCTATGAGCACAAGAATATCTCCTGCCTTGATATCACATGCACATCTTTTTCACTTTAATTTGCAATAGATCTTTTTCTTAAGATGCACACTTTGGTAATCAAAAATTAATAAAGCACTTTCATTCGTAATGACAATAGTAATAAATGCCTAGATGTATGGTATAACACATTGTTGCTTGCAAAGCATTTTTGTTGCTAGTGTAGCTTAGCAGAAGGCAGATGACAGCCAGATGACTCCATGAAGTCGGTTTTTCATTGAATGTATCAAATACAGGGGGGCAGTTTTTGGATATTGCTTGCCTGCTGGAGAGGGAATTACCTTTGAAAGCTCAACCAATGAAAATGGTTCTGGTCCAGTAGTAAAGAGCCTCTCCTGTAGAGAAATGGTGGTTCGAATTCTACTATGGCTGTGTTAACTTTTAAAAGAAAATAATTAGAGAGAGGAGAGAGAGAGATCTTCTGCTAAGTCTTCCGTAGGCTGGTACAGCTTATAATTAATATAAGTTAGTGGCAGAGTCTATCAAGAATGAAAGGTACTTAATCTTTGTTGTAGATATCAACTTGGGGTCCTTGTGATCTCTGCAAAAAGCCACTCAGACCACTGGCTGTGATAGCTTCCATAACCTATCATCTGGCTAGGTCCTAGAACATCAACTTCAACTACAATCAGCAGTTACAATGTCTATCCAAACTGATTGCAGGTGCTCAATGGCAATCCTTACAACCGAAAATGTGATGTATATAGTTTTGGCATCTGCTTATGGGAGATATACTGTTGTGATATGCCCTATCCTGATCTCAGCTTCTCAGAGATTACATCTGCAGTTGTGCGGCAGGTACACAATTTCTCAATACAACAGCTAGGATAAGAACATTGCAAGAGGAAACATTGAGCTTTTTTCTGTGAAACTGCAGAACTTGAGGCCTGAGATACCACGCTGTTGTCCAAGCTCTTTTGCCAATGTGATGAGGAGATGCTGGGATGCAAACCCTGACAAGCGACCCGAGATGGGTGAGGTGGTAGTGATGTTGGAAGCAATTGACGCATCAAAGGGTGGAGGTATGATACCTCTCAATCAGCCTCAAGGATGTCTGGGTTGGTTCCGCAGGTATCGCAGGCCTTGATAAGTCAAAACTATCTCGGACTTATGCTGCCAAGATGTTTTCAAAATAGCATAAAGCCCAAAAGAAAGGAAACGTGTTTTAAGGAATTTGAAAACAGGTAATTGTGCTGAGATATCATGGTCATACATCAATCAAAGAATTCTCCATATTTGTCTCTATTTAGGATGATGTAAAGATTTTCATTTTCATCTGTGATGGGGACCAGACGGTTGCTGAATTAGCTGGTCTTCACCTGTTTCACAAATGACCCTTATGTTTGTTTGCTATATCTCATAGTTATCTCTATACACGAATGTTTGAAATGTGCCAGTGGAGATATTCATCAGTGAGGGAGCAAATATTATGGGGTAAATAGCTACATGTTTATTAGTACTCTGAGTCAAATTAACAGGCGGATACCTTGAAAATAATCTGCTTTAAAACATCACTCATTAGGTTTTAGTGCTCTATAGTGCGCAATATGAACCTGTTTAGGCCACAATATGTTGTGATTTTTTTTCCCCCTCTCTAATCTCTATGAGCTGATGGGCTCTCTGAATCTTATTCAGCGAGGCCAGTCGGTGCAATGTTCCTGAGGTGCAGATTTGTGGAATTTGCACAAGATGCAGGGAGCCTTTTGATTTACACTACATCCCTATCAGCCATTGATAGTTACATAGCATTTACCATATATTGTGATCCAGAGTTTCCATGCCCAGTATCACTCCTTTGTAGGAACCTTCTCTCTTGTTCTTTTGTCTTTAATTCAAGGTTTGGGAGGTTAGCATATTGGAGGGAGGCTATGGATCTTTGACTCTTTCCTGTCCGTTAAAAATAATGCATTTTCTGAGAACTGGAGAAAAAATCCTTTTTAACACCCCCACTTCTTCCTGTTTTATCTGCTGGTGCACAACATTTTGCTTTCCTCTCCAAGGGTGAGATCTGTTTTGTTTTTTAATACAAATGTATTTTTGTAGCTTTGAAGTGAAAAAAAAAATGGCGATAATATCTGAAAGTGCTTCTGCTCGAAGAAAGAGTTCAAAAAAAGGAAAAAAAGAAAAAAAAGGGTATTTAAAATTTATTGTTAGGAGAAGTTGGAAGTTCTACTTTCTGACTCTTTCTTTTGCAAGAGAAACAATTTAAGAAACAGAAGCAATACCAAGCATGAGGGAGTGTTTTAAGAAACAGAAGCAATGCCATACATAACATAAGAGATAAGCCCTGCAAGTTCAAGATGAACAACTGGTTTTCCACATGCCAATAATCCTTCCTATGAGCGAGAGTATACCAGCCTCCAGTAAACTATCCAATCTACCGCAGGGCAGGGCGGGCACCAGTTTCTTCTCCAAAGTAACATCTTCATAGCAATAGTTGCATCAAGAAAATATCGATTATTTATTTTTCTTTCTCTATAAAATACTGTTTCCAATGTCCTGGAGATCGCATTAGAAAAGAAAACCTGGAAATAGCTAGAGTATGGTTAAATCTTTTATGGTTTTCTTCATCCAGATAAACCCCATCATTTTCTTCCAACAGCGCTGTTCTAAATTTAATCGTAGAGGGCCGACAAACCACAAAGCGCTTGCTTGGGTACAGCAGTATTGGGGGATTCAATTCCGGTCACTTTACAAAACCTCATTCTCGAAGCTTTAACTTAGTCTGCCTGGAAGCCTAGTTGGATAGCATGGTTTCAAATAGTTTGGCCCCTCTTAATCTTAGGAGATGTTTGGCAGGGGAGAGTTGGGATTTGGAACGGAAATGAATAACTTTCATTCTAACCATTTGATATTGAGAATTTCACTCTAATTTCAATTCTGGAGGGATTGGGATGAGCTAATCCCCCTAAAATGTAATCTTTTGAGCATTCAAATCTACATTCTATTTCTAATTTTGATCATAAACAAAATACTTCAGGGATATGATCATTCTTATTCTTATTCCAATCAACTCCAATTCTGATTTCGATTTCGATTGTGGATCAATTATCTCCTTAAATTAATAAATTCTGATGAAAAATACTGGGACTTAAATGTTTAGACATCATTATTTTTTTCAATTAAAAATGCCAGCTATCTATCTCTGTTAGAAATTGGTAATGCATAAACTTCACACGATAACCAAATAGATCTTTAATTACCTAAATATCCTTCTTGCTAAATTAGCAAGATGTCTTTAGTTTTGGCTAAAAGCAAAAGAGAGGGAAAAAAAGATCATGTGGTACTCGTATGATTCTCTGCTTCCTTCCTGTTTTCTTTTCAAGCAGCATTTTGTGACTCGATTTGAGAGAGAGAGAGGGCGAGAGAAACATAGAAACTGTCCCAACATAACTTCAACACTTTTGAATGCCAAAAAGATGTTTGTCTTGGGGAAGTTGGGTCATGGAATGGAAATGGAAATGGGTGATTCAGATTCCAGTACAATTAGAAGTCTCTTTCTAATTCTGATTCCAAAGGGAACAGGATGGCCCAAACCCTCAAAATCTCATCCCGACTCCCTCGATTCAAAACTCATTCTACCATGCATCATACCCTACGTGCGATTTCCAGCCGCATCATCTTAGGTGAAGATCCCCAACCTCGACCACCAGCCCCGCATCTCTGATTGTCTTCAATTGGTACTCCTTATGGTTGATCAAGCAGCGCTCAATGAGATCAACGGTCATGATGTTCCCAGTGGTGCACTCCTTTTATATCCCCATCTCCTTGGACTCCAAGGGATAAATCTTGCCGGTGGCGACGATGCCTAGGAAGGGGATGGGGAGGCCGGAGAGGGCAAAGGAGCCAAGTGTGCAGTACTTGTCGCTGAGGATCTATTCAATGCGATGTTGTCGCTGAGGATGTAGCAGAGACTGGTAGATGGTCGATGAGCGGAACAAAGAGGTGACGATGGAGCGGGGGGTGGCGGAGAGGAGGACCTCATCCTCATCTAATGAAAAATAAATTATAAAATTTAATTTATTTTTTTTTAAATTTAGAGTAGAAGATTTTCCATCCAATTTGAAAAGATGCCTCTGTAGTTTTTCCCTGAGGGGCAGACAGGATGTACGTATTCTGATACCACCGGTAGCCATAAATGCAAAATTCTGTTTGGTTGAGCTTTAAAAAAATCATAAAGTACTTTCTATCCTTCTAAAAATATTTTTGGATGATACACTCATGTTCGATAAAAAAATTAAAAAATTAATTTAATTTTACTAAAAAACTAAAAAATTTTACTTGCAAAAAACTTCACTTTCAAATTTTTTTTGAAATAAATACTTTCTACCTAATATCAAAAAACTATTTTAATTTAAATAATTTTTTAATGATTAAAATACTCACTAACAAATTTTATAATTACATCTCATATCATATTATATAATATTATATATTACATAATATTATATTATATTATAATTTATTATTAAATTATATTATAATCAATATATTATTAGATTAAATTATATGATAATAATATTTTAATATATAATATTATATTTATTATTCATTATTATATATAATATTTTTTATTTTCTAAATATTCTTTTTATTTTAACTATCATAAACATATTAAAATTTTAAAATATATTATAAATATAATTACTAAATAACAAATAACTTTTTATCAAAATTTTACTTTTCACAGGCTCCCCTGCCAAAAACTCAAAAAGCTGCACCGTCAACAATAATCTCAAAGAGCACCCCAACTTTACGTTAGTCCTCGTGTCGTAGACACCAGAAGTACCAAAAGTACTTTACCTAATTAATTTAAAAAATATATATTTATCAAAATAATTTAATTTTTAATTTATTTACCAGATTGATGTGAATGGAATAAAATATTATTTTGAATAATATTTTATGATGGCCACGTCACCCACCTTTTCATCCATTTTTTACATAGACAAGAAAAAAAAATTAAAATCACCAAATCAAATGGCGTTTTTTAAAACGCCATTTGAAATGGTGTTTCTAAAAATGCCATTCCAAATGACGTTTTTGAAAACACCATTTTATTTGACGATTTTAATTTTTTTTAAAAAAAATAAAAAAATAAAAAAATAAAAATTATAATTTTAAATTTATAAAAAAATAAAAATTATAATTTTAATTAAAATAAAATTTATCATTTCAAATTAGTATCTCCATTTCAAATTATCTTTTTAAAAAAATATCTAAAAAAATTAGTGTAAAAAAATAAAAAATAACATAAAAAAATTAAAAAAAATAAAAATTATAATTTTAAATTTAAAAAATAAAAATTTTAATTTTAATTCAAATAAAATTTATCATTTCAAATTACAATCACCTTTTCAAATTAATTTTTTTAAAAAAATATCATAAAAAAGAAAAAACATGAAAAAAAATAAAAATTATAATTTTGAAAAAATTTTAAAAAATAATAATTTAAATTTTAATTCAAATAAAAATATTATTTTAAATTATTTTTTCCATTTAAAATTAATTTTTTTAAAAAAATATATCAAAAAAATCTTAAAAAATTAAAAAAAATACCATAATAAAAGAAAAAATGAGAAAGAAATGAGAAAAAAATAAAAATTATAATTTTAAATTTTAAAAAATAAAAATTTTTATTTTAGTTCAAATAATAAACATCATTTCAAATTACTTTCCCCATTTCCAATTAATTTTTAAAAAAAATATGTCAAAAAAAATAAAAAAATAAAAAGTACCATAAAAAAGTAAAAAATTTAAAAAAATAAAAAAAATAAAAATTATAATTTTAAATTTAAAAAAATAAAATTTTTAATTTTAATTAAAATTAAAACATCATTTCAAATTACTTTTTCCATTTCAAATTAATTTATTTAAAAAATATTCCAAACAAATGAGAAAAATACTTAAAAAAAAGTCATAAAAATAGAAAAAATGGTAAAAATAGGAAAAAATTAAAATTAAAATTTTAAATTATAAAAAAAATAAAATTGTAATTTGAATTCAAAAAATAAAAGAAATAAAAAATGCCATAAAAAAGTGAAAAATGGGAAAAATGGGGAAAAAAATAAAAATTATAAATTAAAATTAAAAAAAATAAAAATTTTAACTTTAATTCAAATAAAAAATATCATTTCAAATTACTTTCTCTGTTTTAAATTATTTTTTTAAAAAATATCTAAAAAAAAGAAAAAAATTGGTGTAAAAAAATAAAAAATATGATAAAAAAAGAGAAAAGAATTGAATTGAAAAAAAAATAGAAACTGTAATTCTAATTTAAAAATAAAAATTATAATTTTGAATTTAAAAAAATAAAAATTATAATTATAATTCAAATAAAAAATATCATTTCAAATTACTAAATTAATTTAAATTTAATTTTTTAAAAAATATTCCAAACAAAGAAAAAAAATAGCTAAAAAAATTCCAAAAAAGATAAAAATGGGAGAAAATTAAAATGATAATTTTAAATTATAAAAATTTAAATTTGAATTCTAAAAAAATTGCCATAAAAAAGTGAATAAAAAGAAAAAATGGTAAAAAAATAAAAATTATAATTATAAATTTAAAAAAAATTAACTTTAATTCAAATAAAAAATTATCATTTCAAATTACTATCCTCATTTTAAATTAATTTTTTTATTAAAAAATCACATAAAAGTAACTAAAAAAAATTAAAAAAATTAAAAATATCATAAAAAAAGGAAAAAAATAAAAAAATGAAAGAAAATATCAAAGAAAATAATATTTTTGAAAATGCCATTCTTTTTAGCATTTTTGAACCATAAAACCCAAAAAAAAAACTCCCTCTCTCCCTCTTCTCCGACGTTTTCTTCTCTCCGACGGCACGGCGGTGAGCTCCCTCCTCTCTCTTTCCTCTTCCTCTCTCTCTCCCTCTTCTCTCCCTCTTCCTCTCTCTCTCTCCCTCTTTTTTCTTGGCCCGCCGACGACAGACTGCCGACGGCGGGCCGTGCACCCCCCCGGTTGGTCCGTCGGTGGGTCGTCGACAGCCGCCCCGCCCCTCTCCTTCCCTTGGCCGACCCCCTCTCTCTTTCCTCTTTCTCTCTCTCTCCCTCTTCTCTCCCTCTTCCTCTCTCTCTCTCTCCCTCTATTTCCTTGGCCTATCGGCGACAGACGGCCGGCGGGGGCCCCGCGCACCCCCCCGGTTGGTCCGTCGATGGGCCACCGACGGCCACCTCGCCCCTCCCCTTCCCTTGGCCGGCCCCCTCTCTTTTTCCTCTTCCTCTCTCTCTTTCTCTTCCTCTCTCTCTCCCTCTTTTTCCTTGGCCCGCCGGCGACAAACGGCCGGTGGTGGGCCCGCACGCCCCCCCGATTGGTCCGTCGGTGGGCCGCCGGCGGCCACCCTGCCCCTCCCCTTCCCTTGGCCGGCCCCCTCCCTCTTTCCTCTTCCTCTCTCTCTCCCTCTTCCTTCTCTCTTTTCTCTCTCTCTCCCTCTTTTTCCTTGGCCCACCGACGATAGCTGGCCGGCGGTCCCCTTCCCTTGGCCGGCGGCCGCCCCACCCCTCCCCTTCCCTTGGCTTGCCGCCCCGCCCCATCCCCACCCGCGGCGGCCCCTCCACGGCAGCGACGGGCCCCAGCGGTTGCCCGTTGCGGCTCCCCGGGGCGGGCCCCGCTGCGGGCCTCCGACGGTGGCCTCATGGCGCCCCCCCGCGACGGGCCCCAATGGCGTCCCCCCCGCGGTGGGGCCCCGACGATCGACCACGGCGGGCCCCGACGGTGGCCCCCCGACAACGAGCCCTGATAGCAGCCCCCCGACGGGGGCCCCGACGGCGGTCCTGCGGCAACCCTCTGATGGCGGGCTCATACGGCCCTACGGCGCCCTTCTATTTGATCTTTTTATTTTTTATTTTTATTTTATCTCATTAGATTTAGATTTATTTTAAAATTCGATTCGATCCTAATTTAAAAATTTTAAAATATATTGTATTTCAAGAAAATATAGACCTGTCAGTTGACCAATGTAGGATATTCTACGATATCCATATAAAATATATGTTTGATTATATATTTTTGTATGGATACCATTAAATATATACATTGGTCAATTAATTGTCCAGTTTGGACAGTTTGAGAATTGCATTTAATTCTATAGGTAATTACATTATTCGAATGATATGCGGAGGGTTCGAGAGAAATTGCGGACAGTATTTTTTTTTAGTTCTCCTCACATATTTTCAGTCGTGTGAGAAGAACTAAGTAAGAAATGATGTCGAAATTTCTTTCGGTCTCTTTGCATATCATTTGATTAATGTAATTAACCTATAGAATTAATGCAATTCTCGAATGGGATAGGATCTATCTGTACCTATTTGTTGATGATATGATACATTTATCATGTAAATCTTTTGAAATGATAAAATAATTAGTAATACTAAATTTTTTGATTTTGATTTTATCATAGATTTCTCTGAGAAAATGGCCAATACTCGAGTTCGTGTACTATTGTATTATGATGGCATGATACAGAATGACGAAACTGATGTGCAGTATAGTCACCTTGCAAATCGGATGATTAGAGTATCTTCATCATTATCACGTCAAGAATTATTGGACCATTTATACAGCAGTATTCCTGTAGACAAAAAAAATATGAAATAAAATTAAAATAAGAATCTCCTAATCTGTCGGGACAGTTAATGCAGAGCAAGTATATCTTAGTTCCAATTGATGACGATGAAGATATCGAAGAAATACTGACATTTCTTTTAAAATATTCAGAATATCGATTTTTAGAATTATATATTGAAAAAAAGATGTACCGAGCTTTGGATACTATAGTCGGCTTTTAACTCAAGCGACAATAATGCTGGGCCTTCCTCACCTTTCGTAACTCCTATAGTGCAAACCGATAGTGTTGAGGCTATATTTGCAGAACAATATTCTACTACTACCGGCCTAGTTGTCCAATTATTCAGAGTCCTATGGTAACTTTCCTGTGTCTTCTGTTATGGTGACTTCTCCTTTGCTAGAAGTAGTGGTAAGTGTGGGAGACGACACTCATATAGGGAATGATGACTGGTAGTCGGTGGAATAAATTCTGATAATCTGGCTTTGAGTCAGATGAAAGGGAGATGAAGACTATTGGATGGATGAGGACAGTAGTAGTAATGATGATGATGGTGAAGATGAGAATGATGATGAAGATGTTCAGCTTAATATTAATGTGGAAGAACCTCACCTCGTTTGCACGAACCCCCATAATTTTTTAACGATATTGATTTAGATGATGGTGGTTGTGTTAGTGCTGGTCGAAGATTGAACTCTGACTATCAGTTTTGGGATTCCTCGATGACTGAATTTTTTAAAGGTCTAATGTTTGAGAGTAAAGATTATGTAAGGAAAGCTGTTGATCTTTATCACATTATGAAGCATCGGACATACAATTTAGTTCAGTCGCATTCAAAATTATGGTCCGTACGATGCGCATTATCAGATAATATTCAAAATTGTAAATAGAGGCTTCGTGCTGCATTGTTGAAAAAATATGGATATTTTCAAATCACAAAATATGAGGTCCTCACACTTATTTGTTTACGAGGTTGAGTCGAGACCACAAACATGTCAGTGGAAGGATGATTGGCACACTAGTCTGACATATTTTGAGAAAGATCCCGATGTTAAACTTGAAGCTATTGTGGCAACCGTTAATGATCAATTTCAATATAGTGTCATACAGAAAAGTATGGTGTGGAAAGCAGAAGGCATTGGTTGATATTTATGGAGAATGAGAGCCGTCTTATGCTAAATTATCCTATTATATGGCTGCACTTCAACATGCAAATCTCGGTACAGTTATTTCATGAAATTTTTTTCAAACTGTGAATTCCAATGTCTGAGTTTTAAATTATATTTTTGGACTTTCAAACCATCCATCCAGGATTTTACGCACTATCGTCCTGTAATCAGCATTGATGGCACACACTTGTATGAAAAGTTTAAAGGTAAGATGTTAATTGCAACAGAAATTGATGCAGAGAATGAGATATTTTTATTAGCATATGCAATTGTGAATGAGGAGACGACTGCAAGTTGGAGTTGGTTTCTTTTTTAGCTCAGAATACATATCGTCAAAGATAGAAATGGAATATGCTTAATTTCTGATAGGCATCCAGATATATTAAATACCATCGTAGATGAGTCTATTGGATGGAGTCCACCATGTGTCTATCATCGATACTACTTAAGACATATCTGCAGTAATTTCAACACTCATTTTAAAAATGTGCAGCTGAAAAGAGCAGTATGGCAAGCAGAAAGCACTCATCAAGTTCGCAAGTTCAACTTTATCATAGGTAGGATCGGAACAGTGAATGAAAAAGTTTGGAGCTAGTTGTCCGAGATAGAAAAAGAGAAGTGGACATTGGTACATGATGATGGCCTGCACTATGGTATCTTAACTACAAATTTGTCGGAGATTTTTAACAGTGTTTTACGAGGAGCTAGAAATGTGCCAATTACAGCTTGTGTTCAAATGATATTTTATCGTCTTGTGAAATACTTCAATACGAAGCATGCCCAAGCCTTGAGATATGCAGAGGAGAATCCAAATAATCTTTTACTCCTCATGTTGCAATTAAGATTGTTGAAGATCCAGTTAAAACTAACCAGCACTAAATAACAGCATTTAACCTTCAAAGAGGCATATATGAAGTGCTTTGAGGAGAGCAAACGCAAGGTTACGAGGTGAAAAAAATTTTCATACCGTTACTTTAGCTGAAAGAAAATATTCTTGTGAAAAGTGGAGTATGTACAAATATCTATGTTCACACGTTTTAGTTGTGTCAAGAAATTACTGTACATTTTAGTGGTTTTGTGGATGATGCATATATAATTACAACATATATGAATGCTTCGAGCGGTGACTTTAATACATTACCACATGAAGATTATTGGATGCATACACGTATATTCAAATGTATTTCTGATCATCATCGTTTGAGATCCAAGTAGAAAGGTAGACCAAAGTCAACAAGACTACGAAATGAGATGGATGATAGGCAAATAAAAAATAAGAACCACTGGCATTTGTAAGGAACAGGGTTATGACCGCCGCTGCTGTCCTAGGATACTTCAACACACTTCAACTTCAAGCAGTGGAAGAAATTAAAAGCTTCGAAGATATATTTTGATCATTGTTTTATGTATTTCTGTAAGATTGTATTTGAATATACGTGTTTAATATCCAAAGATGAACTAAATTTTGTGTTTAAGTTGTATTGTGTTACAATATTATGTTTAAAATATATTTTTCATAAAATGAATGGCTATCATATTTCTTATTTTTTAATACACTTATGATAATATCATTATTTTAGATTCATTAGCGTATTATGGCTTACGATCCGCAGCATCCCATCCTCGAGACAGCAGTATTCTTACATTGCAGAAGCACCATCGATCATTGACTATTTTAGATAGCGGCGTAAGCATTCCAATCCTATTTACTATTTAATTTTTTTTAAAAAAAATTATATACATTATCTAATTATTATATTTTATTACAGGAGCCCAGACATCTTCGTTTACGATGATCCGATGCTGACTTCTGGAGGACAGAGGACATCCCACATAGAGTGCTGAATTATTTACGATATCTTGGATTCTATGGAATATATCAGATTGGTCGTATACAGATAGATGTTGGTCTTATTACTGTTTGCTTAAGAGATGGCATCCAGAGACATACATTTCATCTTCCATTTGGTGAGGTGACCATCACTTTACAGGATGTCAGCATCCTTATTGGACTACCAGTTGATGATGATCCAGTTATCGAAGTTGATCCCACACTTACATTTCGGAGTGGTAGGCTTTGTGCTTGCGATTGCTAGGGTTTGAGCCCGACGTCCAGTTTTTCGATCATTCATGACTCAAGATTGAGTATTTGGATGATCGTTATCGATATTTTCATATTGCGGATAATGCACCAGAAGAGATGGTGCAGCAATATGTTAGGGGTTAGGTGCTGCAGTTGTTAGGTGGTGTCTGTTACCCGATACTTCATCGAATAAGATGAAGTTGATGTTTTTGCCATTATTAGAGAATTTAGACTTCGCTCATAGACTCAGTTGGAGCAGTGCAGTACTAGCTTGCCTGTACAGAGCTATATGTCGGAATTCTTATGCTGATCAGAACGAGATTGGTGGTTATCTTGTATTATTACAGGTATGTGAATTAAAAATTTTTATTTTTAATATTCAATTATAGTTCACATTGGGTATATCATATATGATTTTTTTGAAATTTGCAGATTTAGATATGGGAGCGTATGCCGACTATCAGTCCATTACGACGACAGTTGCTCGAAATGCCATCAGAGCAGCATGATCCTGATGTTCATTCAGACTAGATGGACCATTGGGATATAGGTATAAAAATATTATTTTTTTTATTTAAAACTTACTGTTTTAAATTCGATAAAATTTATTTAACATGAGTAGATTGTGAAACAGATGGAACGTTGCATTCAACGTTCATCACGTATCGACGAGAGTGGCACTGATTTATAGGTGCCAGTTGGATACATTAGTTGATACATATAGACGGATAAATTTAATTTTTTTATAAATATCATTTTACAGTATTCATAATTTATTAAAATTTTAGTTTACTATTTTTTTTATTTTAACTCTATCAGTTTTTGTGGGAGTCATATACAGATGAGATATTGACTATATTACCGCAGATGTGTACAGTTGGACATGACATATGGACTGCTAGGGTGCCACTTATTTATTTTGATTTGGTAGAGTGGCATCTTTTCGATCGTGTCCTGCGGCGTTTGATCAGATTCAGGATATCCCAGAGCAGTTTGATACCAGTCAGGGACTTCATCATATTGATCGACGAGGGAGAGCTCGTATTGACTGGCATATCAGATATATAGAGTACATCGATATTTGGGATGTACGTCGAGATCACATTGCTCATGGTAATCCCATTTTGAGAGGCCGTTCATATACCGAGGACTACATGGCTTGATTTTTTAGCATTATAGTGCGAGTCATTGGACAACCTCAGTATGCAGTTTTCGGATACGAGGATGAGAGTTCTGCTGTGTGTCTTTTGGTAAGACTACGAAAATTAGTTTATGTTGTTTGTGTTATATTTTTATTTTATATTTTACAGTCTATTGACTGTTTTATTTTTATTTTGTAGACTGATTCTATGTCGGATCTTGTGTTGGACGCTCGTCGTGCTTTATCTATGACTGATGAGGACGAACGAATTCGGATACTACGTGAGACAGAGAGAACAAGTTCTGAAATATTGGTGACGATTGGTGTTGATCCATATAGCTGTGCGCCTTGGTATGGAGCAGCTAATGCTCAGATATGAGATATACGCTGTCACCATATGTTCCACATATGCCATCATCGCATATTCCGCGGATGTCATCACTAGATGCTGCATAGATTCCACCGTCTTTTGATCCACAGATGGCAGCGCTTTCTTCTTCCTACATCTCCCAGATGACATCACCGGATACCAGTTGGCCATATGAGTATGATACTTTCTTTTCAGGCCCATCCGTGTATCTAGATGAGAGGGTTGAGCGGGTCGCTCAGTCCGTAGATGATCCGACAGCATCAGTTATTCTGAGCAGCATGATCAGTAGATCTCCTCCACTGATATAGGGGAGGAGCCATCATAGCAGGAGCAGAAGCAGCCGTTGAGGACCTTCCTGAGAAGGTCTAAGCGACCACTGGCACCATGACTCTTTGTGGACTTAACTTTTTTAGATTTGTACTTAGTATTTTTGAAACTTTTATTGTATTATTTTTTGTACACTTGATATTTTTATTCTATTTAATATTATTAATTATTGATTTTATTTTATATTATTTAATTTTAAGTGATTGGATATTATGCTTTGTGGATATGGATACACATACTCTAACGTGTCTCAGAACATTAGGAGAGAAAAAGTTATGCTAAAAGGGCTATAAAAATTATAACATAAATAAAATAATATATCAGATAATTTAATTATATTTTTAAAATATCTAAAAATAAGTTAAATCAGACAAGTCGATGGGAAACCATCAAAATTCAAACCGATATATGAGATGAATCGACCGCACTTGTACATCTCGATCTGGTACGGGCACGAACAGCTACGTACGGTGCGGTATGAGAAAAAAATTAATTAATTTGAAATGAAGAAAGTAATTTGAAATGATATTTTTTTTGAATTAAAATTAAAATTTTATTTTTTTTTAAATTTTAAATTTTTATTTTTATTTTTTTTATTTCTTTCTCATTTTTCTTTTTTAATGATATTTTTTATTTTTTAAGATTTTTTGGGATATTTTTTTAAAAAAATTAATTTTAAATAAAAAAAATAATATGAAATTATATTTTTTTATTTGAATTAAAATTAAATTTTTATTTTTTAAAATTTAAAATTATAATTATAATTTTTTTCTTTTTTCTTCTTTGTTTGGAATATATTTTAAAAAAATTAATTTGAAATGAAAAAGTAATTTGAAATGATGTTTTTTATTTTAATTAAAATTAAAAATTTTATTTTTTTTTAAATTTAAAATTATAATTTTTATTTTTTATTTTTTTAAAATTTTTTACTTTTTTATGATACTTTTTATTTTTTTTATTTTTTATTTTTTTGACATATTTTTTTAAAAAATTAATTTGAAATGAGAAAAGTAATTTGAAATGATATTTTTTATTTGAATTAAAAAAAATTTATTTTTTTAAATTTAAAATTATAATTTTTATTTTTTTCATTTCTTTGAGATATTTTTAAAAAATTATATTTTAAAAAATTATAATTTTTTCTTTGAGATATTTTTTAAAAAAATTAATTTTAAATAAAAAAATAATTTAAAATGATATTTTTTATTTGAATTAAAATTAAAATTTTTATTTTTTAAAATTCATTCAAAATTATAATTTTTATTTTTTTCTCATTTTTTTCTTCTTTTATGATATTTTTTTAAAAAATTAATTTAAAAAGAAGATTGTAATTTGAAATGATGATTTTTATTTAAATTAAATTAAAATTTTTATTTTTTAAAATTTAAAATTATAATTTTTATTTTTTTATTTTTTTATGATATTTTTATTTTTTTATACTAATTTTTTTAGATATTTTTTTAAAAAGATAATTTAAAATGAAGATACTAATTTGAAATGATAATTTTATTTTAATCAAAATTATAATTCTTTTATAAATTTAAAATTATTTTTTTATTTTTTTTATTTTTTTGAGTAAAAAATTAAAATTATCAAATAAAATGATATTTTTTAAAACGACATTTGAAATGACATTTTCAAAAATACCATTTGAAATAATATTTTAAAAAATATCATTTGATTTGATGATTTAATTTTTTTTCTCATCTACGTGAATAATGAGAAAAAAAGATGGATGATATGGCCATCATAAAACCCATTCAAAATGACGTTTTATCCTATTTGCATCAATCTGATAAATAAATTAAAAATTAAATTATTTTAATAAATAATTTTTTTTAAATTAATTAAGTAAAGCACTCAAAGTACTACCAGCCCATTCCTGATATACATCCGATCAACCTTTTTGAGGTATATTAAAAAAAAAAAAATCCTTCTCAATTGATGCAACTCAAAAATAAATAAATAATAGAGCTTCAATTGCATTTCACACTTAAAACTCATTGCCTCACTCCCACCATAGCAGAACATGAAAATTAGCATCTGCACAAATGCCCAAGCAGAGACGACTAATGAAAAAGCAACAGATCAATGGAATGGTTCTACGAGCAGCTATAAATCTTCATGGGTATTAAACGTCCCATATACATTGACTGTACAGATTCCTATCAAAATTTTCACTTTACAAACTAGACCTGGTTAGAATGGAAGCCTAAAAGCCATCCCAATCAAGTCTGTCAAAGGAAAGAAGGTCATGCAATCAACTTGCTCCAACTCGCTCAGCAATGGCTGCCAACCATATTTATGCGGCAGCTTCACTTGATTCTATTACAACACAATCATGAGCAGATGCACCAGAGAGAAATAGGTTTGCAGCATTCATCAAACATTTTTACATAATTTCCTCTATAAGTTTTAATCGAGCCCATATAACTGGGAACGTAAGCGGCTAATTTGTCTGACCACAAGGGACACATGCAGCAACTGTTGCTCAACTGAATGATTCACATTCTCCAACAGCAATGGTGGCACGCTCACCGTTTTCCTCCAACAAGGTGGGACCCCACTGAGAAGACATCAGCGGAAGGGAGAGTTCATGGGCCTAGAATCTTTGCATTATTAAGTTCATGGGCCTCACTCATCCCTGTACATTAAACCTGCCCCATATCCTACCCTGGGAACTATCCCGGGATGGATTAAGTGGGCATCGTTTAAAGCATTGCTGGCAGACATCTTCACCTTTCAGGGGAACTACCAGAGGATGTTGCTGGTTTGATTCTGCCATTCTCCATCTCAGCACTCTCAAATACTTCAAGAAGCAGATCCCGTATTCGCTTTCTCAAGCCGGAAGCATCTTCAGGTTGAAACCACTTGCTACCAAACTATTAAAACAATGGGTCAATAAATCAAATAATTGAAGAACATTAAGTTCCAATGGTGTATGAATAGTCAGTTGCCTAACCATGGCTAGATCTTTTTTTCTGAGTCTTTCAGGAGCCTCTTCAATAAATCGCTCCATGAAGTAGAGTACAAATAGGCCACAATCATACTCATTTTTCTGCTGAGGAACCTGGTGGGAGAAGGGAGGTAATATCACGTGTAAGTATTTTATCACCACAGAATAAATTTCATAACTATTTTACAGAGAAGCATGATGAAATGTGACTGCATCCGCACTTCAAATCACTTACTGAAGAAGGAAAAAACTTTGAAAAATTTGAATGAGTTTATCTAACTTTCGACCGAACAAGCAGTTACACAGAAATATAAGGTGCATGAGATTATGGATAATTGTGCCAACCAACCAAACCATGTCCTGCTAAACAAACCATTAATTCCAGCTTTCTAACATAATTGATGATATTATAGCCTTTTTTGTCTATGACCAGGTAGCACTACTATAGTCAGTCACAGGCTTCAAGGAAAAAACATATACAGTTCATATACGGTAAAAAAAACATATACAGTTCATATACGGTAACAGCAGGTCAAAAGAGTCGCCAAGCATAAAATAAAAGCCAACCCCAAATACATTGTCCGTGGCTCTTTTGTTAGTGCAGTAGCATGTACTTCTCATATGGACAATAAAAGCTTTTCTGACATATGTGGCAGCTTATATTGGTACCTAGAACTCTAGATATCCAACAGAGTTGTAACATTGCATTAGTACCACGCTTATGTCAATGCAACACCTGCATGTCAAGCCCTGATGAAATAGGCGGGAACAGAGAGCTGATTGTAGGGCAAATAACTGTTAAATGAAAGCAAATCAATAATGGACAACAAAGGCTTGAAGGTAATCATCTATATTTACATACCGACAAACAACCATGCAGATATTTAAGCTAGCGAAAGTTAGTAATCATGGCCCCAAGCAATGACACAAGGTCAAGCCCAAAATACCAGATGATTAATCTCAACTAGCCATTGCACTCTAGCATTTAAAATACCGGACCTCAAATTACAATGTCAAATTTAACTTGCAGGTACTGATACAAAACCTCCTTTAAACTTCTTTCAGATTCTCTCTGTAAAGAAAGGCCTGTTGGCTTATTTCTTCTACCCTCTTATCTAAATGAATATGTAATGCTCTTATCACATCTCATCAATATAAGGAGATCAGGTGGTTTGAGGACGCCACTTCCCAGGATAGACCCCAAAATACAGTAGGTTCGTAACTTTGAGAAATACCATCCATCTTATAAGAACCTTGTAAAATAATTCAGCCTAGCATTTGGAAGCAACCACTAAAGCTGTTTTCCCACCTAGATGATCTATAATTTCCCTCAAAAATAAACTTATTCACAGTATGACCCTTTATGATCTTCTCAAAGGAGATTATACAACTGCCAGCACAAAAACAAGTCTTGCAAAAGAAACTTGATCATTCATTACTAAAATAATTTTATATTTAGAACTGGAGTCTTTAAGAGATTAATAAGTTACTCCTATAAACTAGATGGCAATGACAAACATGATGTTCTATAATTTACAAGTAGTTGCTTTCCGATAGAATGCTGATTAGAAAATCATACAGCATTAAGAAATAGTCGGTAGAAAACAGCTCAGACCATTTCATAGAGACTACTGATAAATACATGAATGGATTAGCATAGAGACTTACATTAATTTTTTTCTTCTCAATCCTTCGGGGAAGATATTTCCATATCCTTTTTGAAATTGGAACATCTGGAGGAGAAGCATTTTGATTTATGTAGTTCCATTCCTCTTTTAAATATCTACAATGAACAATTACAACTCAGGTTTGTGTAGAAGTTTTGAAAAGTTCATTTTACTATTAACAAGGAAATAATTATATAATATACTAAAAATATAGAAACAACAACAAATCATGTAATTTACAGCATAAACTAATCTAGCTTGGGAATATATTTTCCTAAATAGCATGTTCTCTGCACGTGGGATAGTACAACAATGACAAACATGTCAAGCATGGCACTGCCCCAATGGATATATTTTCAATCAACTCCGATAAATTTTTCCACTAAAAAAAAAACTTACTAAATTTTGATTCTTTTCTATGACAATAATATGCAAGGATGGCCTTGTTTCTAAGACATCAAGAAAATGCTACATGATCTTCAGATATTACCAGCAGAAGGTGCACATCATGCTTGATGCTCCCGCCATAAAACGATACTAATATTTTAGCTGAACCAATATTATATGGATAACCTCAAAGTCTCAAGCCAACCATATTGTTTGACCTCATCAACAGGGGTGATAATTTGAATCAAGAACTTCAAGCAAATTGATTCATTAACTTTTATATAATGCCTAACTTTTCCCTTTTTCCAAAAAAAAAAAAAAAAACTCATATAACTAATTTTATGTATTAACCTTGTGGTCTCAATTAGACAGGTTGCATCAAAAAGGTCAACTTGTCTAGGGAACACAGCTTCCTAACACTAACAAGAGGATCACCTGACTTTATTACTTACACGCATATGCATGCTTGTCTTCGTCAATTGTTAGGGTTCCAACGAGGGTGGTAAAATTTGGTTTAGATCATCAATCTTTTAGTCCATTACGCAATTTAGTTAAAAGTTTAACATCTAACTCAAGTATGTTGGGGCAATGGATGAAATTGATTCAATTCATATCAAGCACGTAAGTTAAGATTGCTTGGACAATGACTATCAGAAGGATGACATGATTGAATGTTGATACACTGAATCTCACAACTGCTACCTCGATAGAAGGTCAGATTAGCATTCCATCAAGCTTCTGAAGCAACATGTCATGAAAAGCACTTGGTGAGTCAAATATTTTTTAGTAATTGAGTTAAATGTTCGGAGGAATTGATCATCTCTTTTTTTTTTTTCTTTGAGAATTTCTCTTTCTTAATACATACTTTGAGTTTGAGATATTGAAACATGGGAAGTGCATCGATCAAGCAGGAAATAATCAATTCATAAGTGGAACATGAGGGTTCCACAGTTGGAGCTTCGAACAAAGAACTGATAGATGAATGTCACTAATATCAAGTTTGCAGGAAATCAGAAGAATTGAAACAAAAAATGCTTGTTAAATTTAACAAAATATATAGTATATGTAATACCATTATACATTCATACATATGCATAAATTTATGTATAAAAGAAAGTGCACATATATTAAAATAGAAGTTCACAATGATAATAACTGCAAACTTCTAAGGCAAATTACCTTCCAACAACACTAAAAACTGAATTACTACTGTGAATCCCCAATGAGTCCAAATGAAGTATGATGGGACCAGATTCATCTTCTTTTGCTGGTATAGAAATAATCACCAAGCTCCAGTGACAACTGATTACACAAAGCCAAAAAGTTTACCAAAGAAGTCAGCCAACATAACAACAACAATACTTCTGTCAAAGAGGAAAGCAGATACTTTCTAATCAATTATCAGGCCATGTTAATAGAATTTATCAATATAAAACAATGTTCCTACAAGGGCAACATCACAATAATACTAAAATAACAAAGTAGACAAGTAGAAATGTGAAAATTCCACATGATCAAGCTTATTGTGCCATTATTTGGAGCAATGAAAGGGAAGCCAAATGAAAAGCTGGACATGTTTTTCGAATGTCAGAGAAACCAAGGTGGCTTTATGCCAGGAAAGTCAGTTAGAGAACTTTTAATTAGATTCCTGATGGAGTACTTCAAATCAAAGGGGAAGGCTAACCAGAGTAATCAAAAGCTTATTCAATAAACAATGAGGATGGAAGGGATATAGAATGGGTTTAGTAACAATGTCGAAGACATGCACATGAGACCAATTTGCCGAGGAATACTTGTGGAGAGATTACTAGTTCTAACTGGCAATAAGACATCAGGGTCAACTTTGATTACTTATGTTACACTAGCTCTTTATGCAACTTGCTACTTGTAAATGACAACATGCTAGCGATGAGATGGATAAGGGGCGGCACTCAAATGAAGTTACAGATAATACTAAGCGAATCATAGTTGGGTGATCAAAATGCAGTGAGAACTGGGGATGCTGAAGGGAAATAATGTTAATAGTGAAGAAGGTTAAACTGATAGGGCAAGGACTGGTCAAGAAATCTGGGTCAAAATAAATTCATATTGCAGGAACCCTGAAATAATGCAGGGAGTTTGATATATGACATAATCAATGGTTAAGATGGCTTTAATATCAAAATTTCCTAGGCATAAACAGTGTAAAGAAGGAGCATGACCATTTCAGGAAAATGACAATGCTTTTCTTCAGCATCATTCTTCATATGTGCGATTACAAAACACAGACACAGGATGGCATAAATTACAAGATGATGGTTTCGGGAAAAAAATCATCAATTAGAAGTTTATATAATTTCATCAATTAGAAATTCTACTAAGCCTAAATCTCATGCTTAAGGTGTCACTGCTTTAGCCTGAGTAGTGAATTTTCATTGAAGAAGAAAGGAACCAAGAAACTTAAGATCTGCGACATGCACAATAAGCCCAGGCAGCAACAGCATGTTCATTGCATTGCACGCATGAGATGAGATGAACAAGCATCCTATTTTGCAAAGTGGCATCTAGCATTTAGGAAGCTTTTCAAGAAAATCTTCGTAACTTGTATGAATATAGAGTTATTTGCCGAAGGAGACTTGGAAACATTTGAACATACTTATCACTGCTGGCATTGTGATGAGAAGACAGTTTGGAAAATACGCTAGGAGGCATGCAATCCCCACCACAACCTATCTAAGTCTGACCATACTCCCTCATATAGCAAGGAGTGGGTTATATTCTTATATTCTAATGGCATCTAATGGTTAACCAGATCATCTGGCACACAAGAAGTTATCATGAACTCAAGAAAATATCATTCAAATCATGATTTTCGGAACCGTTCCGAACTGACCGGTCTGGAGCATCCCGAACCGTACCAACAGAGAACCAAAACGGTTCTGACAGAGAAAACGGCACACGCCGGTGCCATGAAGAAAGAGAGGGAAATAGAGGCAGAGAGAGAGAGGACACTGTTGGAAGCTGACGGTGGCCCTTTGCGGCCGTCGGAGGGTGGCGGAAGCCGTCGTGGCTTGATTCGCCCAATGGGGCTGCCGCAACGAGCGAGAAAGAGAGAGAGGGAGACCACCAGAGATGAGAGGACGGGACGGCAGAGAGGCCACCGGAGGTCTCTGGGTGGCCTGTAGGACCATCGGGCGGCGGAAGCGATGCGAGCGGCATCGCGCCTGCGGAACAGAGGCTATCGCACCTATTCACGCATCGGCCTTTTTTTAAAAACGGAGATGAACAGTGAAGCCGGCAAACCATTTGCTGGCTTCACTGTTTAAGAGGTTTTTTTAAAAAAATTAAAATCAGTTAAGAGATTTTTTTTAAAAAATTAAAATCAGTGAAGTCGGCAATCGGATTGCCGACTTTATTTTTTTAAATTTTTTTTAAAAAAAGCAAAAACAATGAAGCCAGCAAATGGTTTTCCAGCTTAAGTTTCAATTTTTTTAAAAAAACCCGTAAAACAGGGGCGTCGCCCCTGTTTCATGCCCGAGGCGCCGCACGCATGGACTGCACCATCCGGCGGCCACAGCAGCCAGCCAGAGGCCGTCCAACGGCCCCTCTGACTCCTTCCCCTCCCTCTTCTTTCTTCCTCCCTCTTTCTCTATTTCTCTCTCTATCTTTTCTTCTCTCGGTTCGCTTCCTTTGCCTTAGTCGGTTTGCATCGGTCCGATACGGTACGAAACCGTACTGTATTGTGCCACCGGCTGGTCGGAACAACCACCGATACCGGCACAGCAAACTTTGATTCAAATTATACTATCTTTTAGTAAAATCAATATCTATTTGTAGCAATGGCATTCAATTTCTGAAATTTCTTATTAAGAAATTTCATAAGTAATTGAGATGGATCAAGCAAACCCATGAATAGGAAGGAACAGCAAAACACCTACAACATCTAGCCAACTCCATCTTTTAACCTAATTAGCCATATCGCAATCATTAGTTATGTATTAGGCCACCGACATGGAAAATAGTTCAAGCTTAAAGTAATTAGGAGAAACACCCTTCGAACTCTTCAGGAAGCCTCATGAGAATTTTCCTAATTCATTTATTCATCTATTCTCATATACCTTGCCAAATTATTAAATTAAGGGGGGAAAAAGCAAGCACATTATAAAGTATGAACTTTTAGAACAGCAGAATAAAATGTTTCGCTTTTCAGATTTATAAATAAAAAGGAAACTTACTCTCCATGTATCGGCAAAAAAATATATGCTTTTTGAAATATATTTACACCTTTCCACCACCTCCTTAATTTCAAGAAACATGCATTCATATCACCCTACAAATTACAAAACCACAGAATTAGAAATACATAAGGATTAAACTTGCTTTGATTATTGTAATACTATTGAAATGGAAAAAGAAGGCTAGGAGTGATAAGTCACATAAATTAAGACAAGGACAGCTATAGGAAACTAAAGGGAAAAAAAATCAAGGCACCAAATTCTAAGTGGTGCAGGTTTATAGCTTCTGGAGAATTTCAAAATCAGAAAAGCAATTATGATTCTTTAAGCTGTAGAATCTAGTTATAGGATTATTACCAAAAATGTGAAAAAGAGAAATCAAAGATTGTTCTAATCTTCTTAATGCAAGATACCTCCTAACATAGCTATAGAGCATGAATATGATAACACACGAGCTGGATGATTTCTCTGAAAATTAATAAACAACAAATGATCCTTTTATTGTCAAATAATTTTCTATAAAAGGCTACTTACATAAATTCAGTCTTATCATCTGTGTTTGACATGAAGGATGGATTGGAGGAAGGATGGATCGAAAAGGAATAATAGATGAGGGAAAGGAAGGATGGGCCTTCCATCCATCCTCACGTATGTTTGGTGAAATATGAAAGAATGGATGGAAATGATTCCTTCCTCTATTTGATATAGGAGGAATGAAAAGAAAGATGGATGATATTTGTATTATTATCAATATGTAACATTTATTTATACTAAAGAAATAGGGCAATATATAACCTTCTAATTTTTATAATTTATAATTACATAAAAAATTATATAAAATGTGATTTAATCTAATCAAATTCAATAAATGATTTTATAAATTAATTATATATGAATTAATTTATCTGTATATTGATTATATAAATAAATAATTTATAATTTTATTTAAATAGTTAATTAATTTTTTTATAAATAGTTAACTAAAAAATAGTGAATATAAATAGAAAAATAAAAGATAATTCTAATTATTTACTCATAAATATGGAATCATGTACTAAATTAAAATAATTAGTAATAAAATTTAATAGTATATAGTTAATAGTATAGATAAAATAAAATACATTTATAATGAATGAAAAAGTGAAGAAGTGTTAGAGATTTGTAAAAAAAAAATTAATGAGAAATAATTTTGTCGATGTAGAAACCCATTCCTCATATGCTCCAACCATCCATCCTCGCATCCTCCCATTTTGTGGGGATGCAAATTAGTGAGCTAGGATAGATAGACAATCCCTCCTTTTTTATATATTCTTCCTAAGATTTTTTGAACCAAATGGTGGATGGGGCCATCCATTCTCCAACTTCTTCCATCCTCCCTCTCATAACCCCAACCAAACATAGGGTTAATGCACCATCAAGTTGAGCATTTGATGTCGCTTTAGGCGAATTACTTAGTTAATAGCAAACTCCTAATGAACAAAGAAAACCACCAAAGCTGAATTTTGGACCCTTCTTTCCAAAGGCTATGAAATGAAACACGGATAGTCTGAGATTCAAAGAAAATACAATGGACTTAGAAATGAATTTAAAAAGAAAAAGGCATGTTCTGACAGTTGGAGTCAAGAGGTACCACAAGAACTGGTAGTGTATAGACAGCAAAAATAAACTTCCAAAGTATTTTAAAACATGAGTGCTAAGACATCTCTTTGATTAACTTGAAAAAAGAGAGGTACCACAAGAACTGGTAGTGTATAATTTGAAACTGACAACCCCCAGAAGTCTAATTTCTTGTTTTTGAGAAAAACTCTAATTTCACAGTCCAACTTGAGCACAAGGTTCATATTACATGATTATAAAAAGGTTCAGAACCTGAAGATCATTGGATGTAAAATAATAACTAAACTCCTGGATGGGATCATGATAATATTAACACAATATGTCTAGCATTGAGTCCTCAATTTGCATGCCACTTAAATTACAGGAAAACATCTGTGAGCCTTTTTCATTAGGATGTTTACGTGCAAAGGCAGATTTCAACTGTCTAATCTCAAGGTTTTACATGATTGGTAAAGAACCCATGCACCTTCAGGATTTTATTCAGACATTCATTCATGCAATCACATAAATACCAAAGTAATTACAACTGATACTTCCTATTACTGCATTTATTCTGCTAAAATGGAACAGACGCATTATCACCTCAATGCATCGATTTTATATATACCTTGCATGAGAGAGCTTCCTCAAGTTTCTTATAAAAGTATGTGTTGAAAAAATAGTATTCCCCTCTCGGTCTACCCATTGGCGATACTGACCTTTGGAGGTACCTATAGAACAAGGCCTTCGTTAAATAAACAGAAATATGCATGTGCATGCACACATGCTTGTCTGCATTTAAGATATAGTGACAGTTCCATTAATAAACATATCAAATGCAAATGCAAAATAATGGAAAACTTACTAAAATAGACACCAAGTAATGACTAGCATATATGGTAAGACTGGAAATGAAAGATAAGCCTACTCCCATGAGCATGTTCTAATAATACTAGATCAGTGAAACAGTAAAAGATAACCATCTTGGAATTCAACAGTAATAGTAATTAGTCTAACTATAGAGCTGTACCCATAAAGTTTCACATCGACACCATTGATCAATAAAATGGTGCAGGCACATCACATGCAAGGATCCATCCCAAATTATACTGAAATATGTGAACTTTATCCCATCTACAATACATAGATAAAATCCAATAAGGAAACTGAAAAAGTTTAAGATCTTGGTTCATTCTGTAATTAAACATGAAGGTCTTTAGCACTTTCTTTGTATCACAGTTAACATAATGTTGCTAGTGTAACAAAGAAACATAACAATGAAGAGCACAAACAGAAGGCAGAGGAAGCAAGGAGGGAGGCTAAAACCAGCTGAGGGCATAGAATGACCAAAAAAATTGGGATATGCACAAGGTTTCATTAATTGGCATCAATGATTTTATCTTGAACTCAAGCCTCAGCCATTCACTCTATGTTAAATTAAGAATATTGCCAGATTTTTCTTAGATTTTTTCCTTTTCAATTATTTAGACCTAAGAGGCTCTTAGTTTAGACAATTTTTTTGTTTCTGTCAAAGAATAGAAAAAAACTTCATAATGGTTCCAAAATTAAAGACTGGCAATAGCCTTAAATCTGGGTTTTATTTTCCGAGTCTAAGGAATACAGGTAGCCTATCCCAATCATGCGTGTTTTGCTAAAAATGAAAGAGGTGAGCATGGAAATGATTATATCCATTCCACCATCTCCAACAATACTTGACAAATCTTCTCTTGTTTTAAAATAAAATTTGGTCACATAACATTAACATCCTAAATTTTTTCCAACAATGCAGTTCCAGATTTCCACAATAAATGTTTTTTTTATTGCTACTCACTTTAGAAGGGGTATAAAGTGAGAAAAGATTGTTTGACATAAAAAAAACGTTGATAGAAAGTTGCATAAAATCACACTACAACGATATGTAGTATAAAGCCTTCCAAAACTGTTTTGATTTAAGACATCTTTTTGTGTATGATGGCCATTATTTTAGCTTTAAGGCTGAAACTTAGTTTTGAATCCATAAAACAGGAAAAAAATAAGAAAGAAATAAGCAAGTTCCACCTCATCATATTTCTAGCATAATTGTACAAGTTGGTTTAATTTCAACCATAACTTTTAAAAGTGCAAACTAAACGATACTTACTGAATGTAAAAGTTCATAATGGGTGATGATAAATATGATTCAGGTTCAAGACATTTTAAGTCCGCATAAGAAATCTCAATAGATTCAGGATCATCCCTGTCCACAGAATAAAGACAATAGATCTAAAAATATTAGAATCTGGAGCTGCTATTGAGACCATTAATCAATAAGGACTCCAATTTCGGAGAAGATGTACCTCAAAGGATAATAGATCTTTGCCTCCTTCCTAGGACAAGGACTACATTCATTAATGAAACAGCCAGATCTCAAAAAAGATAACCAACATTTTATATATATATATATATATATATATAGATAGAGAGAGAGAGAGAGAGAGAGAGAGAGAGAGAATCAAGCTACAATATGCAGACAGGATGCTGCTCTGGATAATTTATTTACCATTTATCAGGGTCATCTATTTGTATCGGCTGTACAGGTTGTACTTCTTCATCCAAGAGAACCACCTCCTGAACCTTACATACACATAACACAAGTTGAACCATTAATGACCAACAATAACGGTAAATCAACCCACAGATACAAGAGAACCTATTTATTTTTTGTCCCTTAGTTACACAAACAATAAAACCTGGATCAGCTACAGCTAGAAGCCTAGAGCAATATCCATTATACGTTAATAACTGGTTCGGTGAAAATTAGGAAATAAAATGAGAATAGAAATGGGAAAAAAGTTGACATGTATCAGCTATACTTCATTTATTGCCCAAAGTGGTGTCTCAGTCTTTTAGTGTTTATTCTTCATATGTTCTTTTCCTTCCAAAAGAGATGGAGCAACACCATTAACAGAATCTTAAGTCTGCACTCTGTAGAGATCCATCCATAAAAACTGATACAACACTTAGAATTGATAATAGGGGTCCATTCATAAACATAAAAGCATCAAGGGACAGATGCAAAAATCTTCTCAAGCTGATGGCAAAGTTGTAAGTTGTGGAAAAACATATAATTTGACAAAAGCTGGATTTTTCATCCCCATGACCACTTCCACCATAGAGGCACTTGCGTTGTACATGTAAGAAAATTCTCCTTGCCATTGACAAATGCATGACCACTATTGATTGCTACAATCTTCAAATATTCTGAATCTTAGTAGACTCTGTTGAGTGAAACTATCTGGAAAACATATTGCATTTACCAATCCACAAATAAGAAATATCAGAAATAAATAAATTATCCCTGGTATTTGACTTTGGCCATTGGGGTTGGAGGCAAATGCTTTATAAAAGTAGTGATACGCAAGTTACATGGCAATAAAACACAGTAACAACCATGCAAACAAAAAGTTCAGCAGTGCTTTATGCATTTGCAAGGGCAGAACCAGAATTTTTCAATTTCGGAGCCCAGAGTTTAACAATATATTTTACTAATTTTTTTCATGTATAACTAGATAACAATATATCTTATTGTAAAAATTATAGTTTTCATTTATAACTAAATAATGTAAAACGTATAGAAATTGTTCTCCATTTTGGTATAGAGAAATACTTCCCATGGAATTTACCATAGTTGCTGATAAAACTAATTATGCTGAATAAAGAACATAATAATAGATGGAACAAGCATCAAAGGAACATCGGTGGCCTAGTTATTGAACAGAATTTTGTTGAAAAGGAAAATTAACACATTCTTTTCAAGTTTTTTAAACATATAAATTGATACATCTTTTTTTCTTGTTTTAAGAACTTACAGGCAGTAAAAATTAAAATCACAACTTTGACATCAAAAGGACGTCATAGATGCATATGTATTCAGCACACATGCACAAGTGTGTGCACATGCCCCAAAAAAAATACAAAAAATATCAAAGCAAAGCATTTTATATGTACAAAATAATAATTAAAAAAATGAAGATGGTAGAACAAAATGCTTTTGTAATTCTAATATTATATTAATATAAACAATTGAATTAAATATATCCTGGTACCTTTGAATCTTTGCAAAAGAAGGAAAGAAAGCATCATGAAGCACAAGAACTTGGCACTTACTTTTCCCCCGATAGGAACTTGAGATTTTTTTGGGGGGTAGTAAGGCTTTGAGAGGTTTTAGTAGGCCATTAGCCTCTCTATTTCTTAACAAAATTCAGATGCACCCAAGTAGAAACATAGACAGCTATGGTCTCTCCTGTAACTAAATCTTTACTGTTATCATTTATGGAACTTGATCAATTCATTCCACTTCAATTTAATAAACTCTTCTGTTTTCTTTCCTCAAAGTATGGGTCAAATTATATAGCAGGGTGGATTTAGCAAAGATAGAGCAAAGACAAGATAAAGACATGAAAAGTGGGCCACGTGAAAGGGAGTCTGAAGTTGATACAGGACAGGAGGTGGTTTGGATCATGACAGAAGTGGGAAGTTTGAATAGCATAATAATTTGAGAGGGTAGAAAATTCTCCCTTTCTTTATTTGAAATAAATATGATTATTATCCACAATTTTAGAAAGTAAGAAAAGGAGCAAATTTTTAGCATGGGGTTCTATTTTTGTTGTTGTTGTTTTGGGGTTGGGGGGGAATTCTATTTCTAGTTCTGACCTGTGATATTGTGATACGCTATGTGTAGGTCCAACCCCTCATGTACATGTTCAACATTATTACTGTGAGCCCATACTGGAGTGCAGAGGAGAACAAAGACTAGACAGCATGTGGGATTGGTTGAGAGTAAGGGTATAGGAAAAGTAATATCGTGTGTGTGTGTGTGCGCGCGCGCGCGCGCGCATGCATGCATATATGGAGACATATATATATGCATCCACATGTATGCATGCATATGGGAACTAATATAACAATACAAATATTCTCTGCTTCAGAGATATCTTCAAAAAAGAAAGGAGCAAAAAAAAATACCAACTAATTCACAAGCTTAAAAAATCAAATAGCGTTGTTCGGATTGTCATATCTGGATAGGGCTCCCAACATTGCCATGTATATCAATATGGCACGTCCAATAAAGTTGTCAATGGATAATTAATAAACACAAGTGCCTAGACAGCATTGCACATATGTCAACCAAATGATAGGTCAATGCCTCAAAACCAACCATCAGAATTAAACATGTGATAGTGGTAAGACAACATTTTGTACCAGTGACATAAATGTACACCTACATACAGCTAACAGTGATATAATCAAATTGATATAGAATCCAAGGTTTGCAAGAGACAGCAAATCTGTAAATACAGCTATAGCATGAAGCAAGACTCAAATAGAGTTCAGATATGTTCAATCAAGTAAGAATGGATTTAGGCCACTGGTGAAAACCTTTTTTTTTACAAGATATAGAGATCAATAGATTCCAAAGCAATGCAAAATTATTTCATCCCACAACAGCCATAGCAGAATACTATCTATAGATCACATTAATGAATATTATAAATGCAAAGTATCGTAATAAACATTATAATAAAACAAGTTTGAAACACAATAACTACATGATCAACAAGAATAAATAAAATATAATTGAGCACATCTTAAAAATCATCCCTACCTTTTTTGACTTCGATTCCAATGAATCTCCAGGATCAGAAGCTCTCCTCCTACAAAGGGGTATTAGACAACATGTTAGAGAAATATCTCTAAATGCATACACAATACAAGACAACCTCATTTTGTCAACTTGGTTGATGCAACATATGATCTTAAGAATTAACAAAACAAATAAATATCAACTATGCCTGACCATAATTGATATATAACATCAAGGCTCAAAATGCCGAGGACCAATACTGTATCAACAAGGGTGGGTACTGCATGTGCCATATCGAGGACCATGTCAAAAAACTGTATGAATGGTACTGCATATACTTGCACATACACCCTTGGCATGGTCTTTTTTGGACTCCATAATCTAGTTTTGCATTTTTTTTTAAATCATAATTGCTTGTCTAAATACTATACTTTTGCAAGAAATAAGGTGGGAGTACCAAGTTAAGAACCCTGATCAAGGTTTTTTTTGCATGTGAAGTCATTAACATGCATAAAAATCATATATAATCACATAAATTACAATCTGAAGTACATCAAAAAATATATGTATGTTAAAATTAGCAATTAAAACGCAAATAAACAAGAAAGAATATATTTATAATAACATTTAACGATAGTAGCAGCTGCACTTCAAAGTCACTCAAATGATTACTACTGTCATCAATTATCACAAACTTGGCACTAGATTATTTATAAATATCTTTAGCCATTTTTAATTTTTCAAATTTTTTTATAGCATGGACTGAAGTGTTCATTGCTTGCACTTCCTTAAACTATTTGCCTTATTTCTCCTCATTCATAAATTCATCTTTTTTGTCTATTTAACCATATTTTTTAACAGAGATACATTTTTAATTAATGTACATAATTAACAAGATATTTTTTATGAAAAATGCATTATCTATCTCAAAATGGTATTAAGTTATCTAACACTACACCTATATCTTTCAACATATTAATTTTTAAACATTTTACATGTAGTTATTTAAAATAATTATAACATTTGAAATTAGTTATGGAAATTATTTCTAATTAAGAGATTTTGTAAATTGGTCCCATATACACAATATATAGAAAAATCAACTTGAAGAAGGTGTTCTTGTTGGATTAATTTAAAAATTATAAATGTTTTGGCCTCTGATATTGGTGGAACTACACGTCATTGCACCATTGTCAATCAAATTTTGGTAGCGCATGCACGTCAACAATGCAACCGTGCTCTCTTTTTCCAAAAATTATTAATTTGTTTTAAAAATTAATCTTTATGAAAATTAATTTTAAAAAGTTTAATAGCCTAGAAAAGTTATTCCAATGGGATTGCAAATATGTCCCTTCTCAACAACATATTCGAAAATCAACTTGACATCGATTGCCCTGATAATTTTTTTAATTTATATGAATTTTGCTTTGTATTTTGGAGATCAAGTCAAAAAGTCCAAAATCTATCACTTTTGATCTTAGATTCAAACTCTAAAATACGAATACGATGATAAAATATGGTTTAATCTCGACTTGACAAAGTTTTCCGTTAATTTTGCTGATTTGTCATGTATTAGTGGTTGAATTACCAATGAAATTTTTAAAAAAAGGTGTAGGGAAGAACATTACCTGGTTAAAATGATTTCTAGCTCAAAAAAAGATCGTATGAAAACCCCTATAGTGGCTTGTCTCCTCTTCCTTCCTCCTGTTTCCACCTACAAGTGGTAGAAAATAGGAGAGAATCACCCTTTTTAGCCCACCACCCAATGGTACCCAAACATACCACTCGGTTAGGGAGCAATCCAAGGCTGGTTCAGGGTGAACTGACCTCAATCTGGCATCAATCTGCTTGATCTGCCCTCGATTTGGGGGTGGTTCAGGTAGTTTCAAACCTTTATATATAGGGTTTTTCACATATATGTCCCTGGAATAATCTTGATTTGTGGATCAATATCTCCATACTTCACACTAACATGTCTCAAATTGGTCTTTATCTTTCCCAATATAAGCTCGTATTACCTTGGATGAGCATCACAATTAGACATGGAACATTGTTACAGTTCCTGGCTAGACATTTTATTCCAATGGTGGAATGGTACACAACCTACCTTCTACAAGAGATAAAATAATAAGCAGAGAGGCTTATCAAACTCAAACAGAACAGTATACTCTTAAAGAAGATCCTGCACAAGATGTGAACACTTATAACTGCTAGAGCTGTCACTGTGATCCAACAGCCATATTAACTCAATATAGTATATCCCACTAAATAAAAAATAAAACTAATACAGTAGTAAACAAAACCATCATCAACACATTTTATACATCTATCTAATGCTAGCCTTGTACTTATAATCAAGGGTTTTCTTAAAACCTCTATAACCTATCAAATATTTTTCTACATTTCCCCTCTTCTCTGAACATTCTGCACAAACTTCGGCCCTTCATGGTGAGGTCATTGCCTGTTGTGCACCCACTTGTACATCTTAATCAGTTAGCCGTTACTAAATCCACCCAAAAGTTCCTCTAACAGTTATTTCTAAGTGTTTCTTTATTTTAAACAAACCATCACACAAACAGGAAAACATATTAGTTAACAAATGTCTTTATGAAAACAGCACATAATGGTCAACCCGAAATCTAAACCTTTTTAAAAAGGTTCTATGCCATATAAACAACGATAAGGATACCAGAGAAAGGAAGAGTCATGAAAAACAAAATGTCATAAAATCATAATATGACAACGAGAACCTTGTTACATCCTGCTTCATTCCTGGAAACATAAGAACAAAAACCTCTTTCTATAGAGGCATTCAGAAAGCCCAGACCTTAAATACCAAAAAGATAACCCATCATGATCTAACAACCACCGATAAAATTAACCATGAATTAATAGACCCTTTCCCCTTTTAAAGTATGACATCTATTGTATGAGTTCCTTATTAAATCTGAAGCTACTCTCTAGTGGACAATTTCCACTTTCATAGGAACAGAAATCTCAAATTTTCATATAACTATATGAAATTCAAGTAATCAGTAAGAATGTTAGAATAACACATGTAAAAGTTTCCATTTATGCGACATCAATACAATAAAAAACACAGAAATATGAAATCAGTAAATCCAATTTGCTGAGCATTACCAATAAGTGAAAAAAAGTGATAAATCATATTCACATACACATCTTATTTTAACACTATAAATAAGAAAACACAGCTAAGAAGGATAAGTTACATTTGAAAAGCCAACAATCAGTTCACCCACATATTTGAAATTACAGTTATGTAGAAAAGGCTAGAGATCTAAATATACTTGATTATTGTATCAGGAATCAAATAGGATAAGTTTGTATGGACAATGAAAGAAAGCATTTGAGAAATCAAACAACAGCTAGAAACCTAAGACTCACTTTCTACCAGAAAGGTTGGAAAGATTCCCCCGTGAATGAGAAGTGCAAGACTTGGGATCACCATTTGAAGATCTTTGTTCATCTTTGCTGGCAAAGGTGCTAGCACACAGGAAAGGTGAATCTCTGGAAGACATTGTAGCTGGTTGTGATGATATCTTAATTGACTGTCTTCTCTCATGCACTGGGCATTCAACTTCGCTTGAGCATCTGCACTTGTTTAGACTAATATCTCTC
Source organism: Elaeis guineensis (assembly GCF_000442705.2). Taxonomy (NCBI): domain Eukaryota; kingdom Viridiplantae; phylum Streptophyta; class Magnoliopsida; order Arecales; family Arecaceae; genus Elaeis; species Elaeis guineensis. The sequence goes on along the minus strand of NC_026007.2, from coordinate 73,286,438 downwards.
AAGTTCTTGTTAGGTGCAGCATCTGCCTGAAGAAAAGAAAGAGAAAACGCCTTCACCAGCAGAACTAGAAATATTAATTCTTTAAGCAAAGATAACCTTTTTACCTTGCTTTGTAACTTTTGGCGAAATTGGGATGCAAATGAGGGCTGTGAATGTGATTCAGATACTGTAAGGTTTTCATTGGAATCTTTAACTTTACCTGAGAGTAATAGACACCGGCAATTTCGATTACAAAGCAAGATGCATGATTATTATCAAAGGTATTGCATGAAAGTTAAAAAATAGCATTTTCCCTTTCAGCAAACATAATGGAACTTAAAGAAGAAACTTATTTGCCAATAGTTAAGGCAGTAATCTCTCTTTTCCATCTATGTACTTTTCTTATGTGTGTAACACAATCCTGCTATGGAAATAAACTTGGCTGAAAGCTTACTTTCCCTACTTGGTTAACTTATTTAATAGCATTGGCACAGTGGTATGGTTTCTCCACTGTGACCGGGAGGTCACAGGTTCAAAACATGAAAAGAAACTCTCCACATGTAGAGATCTGTGTAAATCTGACCCTTCCTAAACCTCAGAATGGTGGGAGACTCATATATTGGAAGACCACCCTGTTTTTATAGTTCACTTAATCAGTAGATGATTTATCTACTTATTTAACATATGCCCATGTCCTCATGTTTGAGCTTTTTAAGGTTGTCATTCAAATTCTTCAGCACATGTAGAAATTTACCACACATGTCCTGCATCTAGGTACACTGTCTTCACCAGACACTTGTAGCGGAGTCCATGTAACATGGATATCAAGATATTTAGTGATGAACTCAGCACAAACTTGACAAAGGAGAGAAGCAAAACTAAATAGCATGTCAACATAACAAGTATAAGAAAATGGCAATTCAGTCAAAAAGCTAACAACATGACAAATTGAAGAGACTGATGAAATTGATCAATGCAGCAAAAAAAAGTTCTTACAGGAAGGACATCCAATAAAGTACCTTAACAAATACATGACAAGTTTTTCATTTGCATGACTTCTTTAAGTCTATATGACACGGCAAATAGAGTTTCCTAATATCAGCTCTCATCCTTGTATTGCATTTTAATGGTTGTGAAGGCAGCGATTTTTTTTTTTTTAAAAAAAAAGAAGCATCAAACATGCAGCAGGAAACACCCCCATCTATTAGGGTTTGTTCTCCCCCCTCCTTTCTTTCCTTCTCATTTCATCCATTCTTTTAGTTAAACCAGGAGGTAAAATCAACTTCAAAATGAGTTAGCTTCTGTTTCAAAAGATGACAATAAAGGCTTGCCAAAAAATAATATTTCCTCATTTATTATCCAATAGTGTCCCCTCTATTAATACAAGTTCCCTTGAATGCTTTTCATAAATTAATCCAGATCAGTTAATGCAAGAGATTGTTTCTGGACTTTGCTATAAATAGGGCTGCAAACAAATTTAGCTATTCATGAACAGCTCAGGCTCAGCTTGAAAATAGGCTTATCTCATTCATTGAGGAAATGAGCAAGGTTCAATCAACTTTTGAAACTAACCTAGAAAAAAGCTGACCTTGAAAACTTCAGCCCTGTAAAAATACATAGAAGCTCACTTTGGCTTGGATCAGATGGATAACAATCTCTTTCAAAACCAGTTCAATGTACAAATGAGTCCTTGCTTGAAAATATATTGTCAAACTCGACTTGAGCTAGCTATGCCCTTCACGTAATGAGCCAAGACAAGCAAATTAGTACTTCACTTGACTCAGCTCATTTGCACCCCTAGTTATAGTAAGTAAAGCACTTCATAATGCAAGAGGTAATCTGGTGTCTTTTGTTTGTCAACATCTTGAGTTCCTTATGATGTACAACAATGTTTGTCATATATCTCCTACAACATCGCCATCTTCTCCAAGAGCTTCCTTATAAGAGATGATTAAGGGTGGAGCAAAGGCAATTCTCCAATTTTATCGTAGAACTTAATGCTGGTTTGCAATTGCCCAACTCTACAATATACAAAGACAAAATTACTGCTACCATCCACATATAAGTTGAATTTTAGACCCCTACTAGGGCTGCAATTGGGTCGAGTGGGTCTAGCTCTAGCTTAAGTCAGATTTAACATGAGTTAGCTTCACATATAAGATCTAAATCCACATCTCACCCATCCAGTCCAAGTTTCAGGTTGGTTTAGTGTTGTCTCTCTGTTTGTATCAGGTCCAGGGCATTCTCAATTAAGAGATCTGGGTCGTGTCCCTGTTTATTGAGTCTAGTTGGTCCATTCAGATCTACCATATCTTTGTCCATCAGCATGATCTATATCCAAAATTAAATGGAGTGTAAGACTTAGATTGGTTTAACATCCATGGGTCTGAACTTTAGTATGGGCCATGTCCAATTCAAGTATGGACCAGATTTGGGTCTTTCCAGACCATCTGCACGTCCAACCATGTCTGAATGAAAAGATAAACATAACACAACTACCATTTGTGCTCCACCACATATCTGATTAAACTTCTAGCCACCAGCATAAAAAGATGGGAGAGAGAATATCTCCCTAAACCATACTAAAATCAGAACATCTATGCGAGTACTTCAATAAAGATTGAGAAAAAGGTTATCCCAATGTAGTTTTAACTTTTAAGTTTCCCAATTTTGGGCAGAAACATTGTCAGAAGACATACGAGGGGCATCTCCATGTTGAACATCACACTAGCCTTTGCCTAGTCCATTTTGCAAGTAAAACCCTAAAAAAAAGCTACTTCTATTTCTAAGCCGAATACACTAACAGTCCAGTATAAAAATGATTCAACACTGCCTGCCATTTGAGAGCAATTTTGGCTGTAAAAGATCCAGTTCCTGAGCACCTTTCTTAATCTGGTTACAAAATTATCAAGAAAATATTGAACACCCTATTTGGTAAACTTATTGACTTAAAATCGAAATATACTCCAGTTATTCGATGCAGATGAAATTTGGACATTTGTTGGATTCAATTACTTAACAAATCAAATGTAGGGACAGAAATGATAACAAGGGATATCAATCTAGCATATGACTGTCTCAAGCATTGCCACTTTAATTTATTAGTCTTTAAATTCTCCTCCAATTCAGACACCTTTTCCTCCTTACATATTAAGTCCAACCATTTCAAATATCATTCTCCACAAATTAGAATTAACCAAATTTTTGATGCTATTACCGAATTCCAGGCTGTTGAAACTCAAGGGAGTATGCATTGTATTTTCTATCAGAAGTTGTCTTGCAAGGAAAACTCACAATAGCCAGTTTTGCTCTGTCCTAACCAACTTTAAAAAACAAAAAAACATTAACAGAATATTGTGCAATAATGCATTCTATAAAAACAATATTCTTTTAATATCAGGGATATACTAATAACTTTGTGCAATTAATAAGATTCATGATGCTAATGCCATTAGTTTCTGGGATTCCATCATTTGTAAATTAAGATCCAATTTGAATTTGACGAGTATTCCAAATACTCCAATACCGAGAAGAAATGCCAACATAAAACATCCAGAAATCAACACAAAGGTAAATAGGAGACATGCTATTCCAATAAACATGATAAACAAATAGAAATGTCATTTTTCCATTAATAGTCATTAATGATTTTTCAAGTTATGTGGAAATCTCAAAGCCCACCAGATGATTCTGTGGTTATTGACTGCACAGCCCTGTCACATTCTCCACCATTCTGAAAGAATGAAGAAAAAGAAGAAAAAAAAAAAATCCAGCATTATTTTTCAGAAACTAGAAAGTAAAACAAGGTAAAGCATTTAAAATGAGATTTGATGATCTATAATCTATATAGCAACTTTGCTCCTAAAGAGAATTATCTGGCAAGCTTTTATTTTGTCTTACTTTCTCAGCCTCTCAAGTAGCAATCTTGCATGCATCACCAACCCTTGTTATACCAGCTAAAGAGATTTATTTGCAAGAATACCTCAATCAGGTTTTCTTCCCCCCATCTTCTTTCTCATTTTAGTCTATTCTTCTACAATGTTCATGTCAATTTCTTTAAGGATTTTGTCTTACTCTCTCAGCCTTTCAAGTAGGATCTACATGCGTCACCAAGTCCTCACCTTCTTATGCTAACTAAAGAGCTTTATTTGGAAGAATCCCTCACTCAGGTTTCCTTCTCCCTATGTTTCACTTTTAACATTCTCAATTTATTACATTCTTCCCCTTTTTGTGCCAATTTCTTTGAGGATTCATTTCTCACTGCCGCCCCACCTCCCCTCCCTCCCGCGCGCCCCCCCAGCCCCCCACAACCAATTCAAGCCAACTCTATTCCATCTTATTGGATTTTCCAATTCAAAGCACTTCTTTTCAAGAATCTCCACTCCACGATCCTCGCTCCCTTAGTAGCTTGTCTCTTGTCCCTCCTAAAATTCACAAGATCATCACCTGTCCCCCAGGGACACCAGGGTTTCCACTCTCCCTCCATCTAATCATCATCCACCTCATTCTTGATCCCTATCTCCATCCCTCTCCCATCTTCCCTCCAAGCCGATCCAAACCCAAAACCTCAAACCGTAATCTCTCGCAACCAACGCGAAAGTTCAGATGTTTGACCGCCTACCTTGAGGTGCAGGGGGAGCTTCCGGCGGTCGAGCTCGTCACGGAGCTGCCGGAGGTGGGCGCGGAGTTTCACGCCCTTGTCCGGCAGCCGGCCCCCCATCCCCAAGGAGAGAAGATCCACCACCCGCTGGGCCTTTTCCTGGAGCTGATGATCGGAGAGCTCCGCCACAAGCAACGCCTCCGACTCCCCTCCACCGCAGCCGCCGTCTCCCGCAGCCAAGTCCACCGCCGCCGCCGCCGCCTCCACCTCCAGCATCGGCGCGTCGTCTTTTCCCGGCAGCGGCTCCCTCCGGTCGAGAGGGAGACGCTCCTCCGCCATCTCCGCCAAAAAACAGAGCGAATAGAGGAGAGATTAAAATAAAGAAGGGATTTTGGGTTTAGCAGGTTCTTGGCACTCACTGAGAGATACAGAAAAAGTGGAAAGGGGATGGACGTCCCCCGGGGAAACGCTTTCTAATTGTTGTTGATGCTACCCAGCTCGAGGGCATGACATGTGTTGGCTTGGGGCTGTGCCAATTTGCATGGGTGCAGTATGGGAGCGTATATTAACAAAAAAAAAAAAAAGGAAAAAAAGTATGGGAGAGCATTCTTGATGGTGCCATGTACAAGGATCTGCAAAAACTTGCGGACGACTGCACTCAAATAGTTTTTTTTTTTTTAATACATACGAACATCATATTATTTTAATATAAATATAATTCAAAAAATCAAAAAATAAGATATTCTGTAAAACCCACGGGCAAACATCGCCCTGACGCCAGGTAATAGTTTTAAAAATTTATAAAGAGATGCTTATATATTCTTATAATATTGCACTAAAAATCCTATAAAAATTGGATTTGACCTATCCTTCAAACTATCTGTACATATTGTATTTAATATATAAAATATGAGGTTCAATCTAGCTCATTCGAGTGGAAAAAAGATCCGATAAATTTTTTTTTTCTTATGAGATTCAAATCGGCCAATTTTGAAATTTTTTTTTATAAATAATATGAAATAATTTGTTTAGCCTACATTTGTATAAATCCTATGGCATTGCATAGAATTATCAAAAATAAACCCTAAATATAAGTCATAAATAAGTCTTATGCTTCTATCAAAATTATTAATTAATTTATTAGTTGGCGCGGACAGTTAGTTTGTAAGATGGTTGAATTTTTGGATGCACACATTTTGTATGGTATAGAGTAGGGTTGATTGGGATTCAACCCCACTTGATTGTCACTGCATGCTTGATTCATACTAACTAAATATTATTTTATTTTTTGATCATTTTAAATTTAATCTCTAATTTTTAAGACAGTTAAATATATTTGTATAAATATAGATATTTTCATATATTGAAACAAGCATGACTATTTTATATTATATAACATTATATTATAATCAATAATATCTTTTGTATTTTATAAATGGTGGTGGAAAGAGAGAATGTACGGAGGATGTTGTAGAAGATTCTTTGCACGCTTCTTCCAGACACATTTGAATTTATAATTTTTTTTTTCATTTTTAAGTATGCAAATGAAAATAAAAAAAAATTATTTTTATTCATATTCCAAACATAATAAAGAGCATATACCTACTAGCAAATAAGAAATATATGAGAGGCAGATAGATGCTAAAAGAGCTTCCACCAGAAAGTGCTTTTTTAAGCTGAATGTTGATCATGAGAATGATAGCTATGTCTAATCATAATCTAGATTCTGAAGTAATTCTAGAATTTTATAGTTTCATGCGAAATTCTTTGCAAAATGTAATATTGTACATAATATCCACTATAAGAAAAAAAGTTTTTATGGTATGTTTTGCTAATAGCCTGTATAAGCTATTAAAAACAAGCAATTTTTTACGAACTTCTTGAATTTGTCAAAACTATCTTAAAATATAATTTTAGAAACAAGATACAAGGGCCATTGGAAATAACAATTTTACTAAAATTTAATAAAACACATTCCAACTTGTATTCAAACCCTTATGCCATTGGCAATAGCAATTTTACTAGAATTTAATAAAACACATTTCAAGTTATATTCAAACCCTCATGTGTGTTCCGAGTTATATTCAAACCCTCATGCTTTTGTATTATCATCAAGATAATATTGATAATTTTGTACTTTATCATGAGATATGTTATATCATTAAATAATTTGAGCAAGGAGGCTTCCCTTATAATTACCATGCTTTATTATAAACATTTTTAATATATTATGCCATTAAATAAAAACTCTTTGGTTTGTTCTCTCATCTCCATCTCTCACACTTGATCTCCAAGCTCATTGTTGTCCTTTTGATTTCCACCATCATCCACCCTTTCCTTGCTGTCGAGCTCATTGAAGAAACCTCAAGTGCTTAATCTCCACATTTATCAACATTGGCTGCCCTCTTGGATCCTTTATTATCTAGAAGATGGAGACAAATAATGGTGGAAGAGGTAGGAGAAGCATAGTTTTTAAAATCAAATTGGAGATTTATCCTATCAGGGGTCCAAGTTATCTGATCATTAGTCCAACCATTAGGTTAATTAGTTTTGATATATCGACTTTATCGGATCATTATATGTGACCTTGAATAATAATGTTTGATGTATGAGAATATAAAAAGCTGATCCTAAATAGTCGAGACAATGCTATATGATAATATTTATAATTATGCTATTCTAATCTCTCCATAGGAAATAAACTTGTTACATCATTTGGCCATTTTAAAAAAACTATTTTTTTAGGATGGCTTCACTTTTTAATGGGCCAAACATCAAAGGAATACATTTTTGATTTGATATGGTTCTTTCGCTATTTATACTTATTTAATGAAGACTATGTATCAAAAGATCAACCAATTGGACTCATGAAAAAGTAGCATATGCATGCAAACAATGAATATTTGGTAATACTAGTAATTTTATAGATTTGTCTTCTTAATTTGGTGCTAATTGTTTTGTTTTTTTATCATTTATCTTTTAAGGAGGAGAGAATAAAGATGGGGAGAAGATGAGTTCTTCAATGTAGACCAACTCACAGGATATTCCAGAGCAAGCTTATTTGGAGTATTCTCAATGTGTTTGAATTGCGAAGCATGCTTGATTGATAGAGATAAGCCAATATAAAGAAGACTATGTATATATAATGCACTTATTATTAGTCTTATAGTTAGGCATGGAAGTATTGCAATGTTCTTATCTTAGAATCTACAACTACTTTTTCGATTCATTAATTTATCTTTAATTCATGACAATTCATATTTTTTTCATGCCTTTGCTTAGTTATGCTTAATGTAATGTACACAACGACAGTAAATTCAATATGCATCAATCTCAATATGTAAAAGCTTTAATCATCCATGTTTTTCAAGCCAACTACCATGTGTATACAAGATTTGTATTATTTATCATATCCATGAATGATATGATGCTTGGGTTGGATCAATGGAGGTCTATCGATAATGCATTCAGGATGATGAGGTCTTTCTAGCAAATAATCAAAGTGGAACTACATATACGTTCACATGAGTCCTCACACTTCATATGAAGTCCTAATATTCTCGCTAGGTTAAAAGTTCAAATTCATGCATCTATTCATAGATACCACAATCAGTCGGTGGCCAGCCTAATAAATCCATACTACAATATCTCTTAGTCCACATGAGTTAGAAATTGGATCCACTTTAATACTATTTGGCAATCTAGACTCATCAAAAAGACTAGTTGAAAATATTATTTGGATTTCTCGATATTTTATAAATATCAAAATATTTTCAATAAATAATTAATGTGAGGCTAAATACACATCTATGATCTCATCCAAAAAACTAGTTGAAAGATATTATTTGATTCTCGATCTTTTATAAGTATCCAAAATATTTTTAATAAATAATTAATATGAACTAAATAACGTCGTATGATCTTCATATAAATAGCTGCTCAAATATAACCTTGAGTGCATCTACCTCAATGTAAGAAAGAAGTTACCAATGAATTGCTAAAATAAGAAAAAATTACAGATCTGATAGACTTTACCCGAGCTGCAGAGCGCCCCTTTAGGTTATTAATCGAGTTCCTAAAGTTGCACGTTGAATGCATGGTCATCCCTCCATCCATTTCCCATATGACATCCCTTTAAGGTTTTCATGAGGCTTGGCCTGCTGATCTCTGCATATATCTCTTACACTCAAGTAGATTGTCTTTTCTTCTTCTGCCGGGTAACTTCAATGCTTCTAGGAGGATGGCTATTCTCATCTTTCACTTGGGTAAAAGATATTATATAAATATGGTGAACTCCTTCTCTGTGATGTCATCTATGTCATTTGGCAACTCTAAGGAACAGGGGATGAGTCTGTTGTATTACTTGTTCATGTGTTTTGGCCACCCCATTATATATGTATCCTGGGTTGTGGCTCTTTCAGTGTTTGTATGTTACTTTGGACTCTTTGTTTTTGTTTACAGTTTAATCTAGCATGCATCCCTTTCTAACAAAAAAAAAAAAAAAAAGAAAGAAATTCCCATATTCTTATCACCGCACCTTGCACGGCCCCACCTGCACCTCTTATCACCTATTTATTACTTGATTTATATGCATGTAATGTAAAGTGAATGTACTACTTACACAAATGTCAAAAGCATTCTCAACAATGATAAAAGACATCAACATTAGTAGCATGACAGCATCATCATCATCCGTGATGGATGGATGGATAAAATGGATGGATGCGGTCCCACACACATACCGCAGCAACAAAGGCACCAGTTGGTTTTGCTTCGTACAATTGAAACTAACCAACGAAGATGGTGGGAGCTCCTTCCTCCGCCTTGCAATTTGTATCCAAACAAAGCGTACCGGACAATTAAAAAGAAAAAAAAAAAAAAAAAAAAAGAAAGAGAAGAGGCTGGGATTTAGACTGCAGACTTTAGACGGCCGTGAGCCGGGCCTCGGACGTGGAGTCTTCCTCTGGGGTGCTCCAACAGTAGGTGGCGTACAAGATCAGCTGTATCAGCCCGAACAGCAAACCCATCCCATTCGGTATCTGCCATATGTAAGAAAGTTAATATGTAAATATTGCACGCAAAGGGAAATAAATCTTGTTTTTTTTTTCCCTTCATATTTTGCGATCTCTTGAGGCAGCTCATTACGATGATGAAGATATCGAAGCGACCAAGGATGGCGTAGGTGGTCCAGGAGACGCCGTTGAGGAAGCCGGCCAACGAGAGGGTGAAGGGCATGTACTTGACGCTCCTGGTCTGGATCACCAGTTTCTGTGCGCCCACACAACACATGTATGCATGCTTTAAAATTAATGACGAAACCACCACGCATCACCATCATCGACGAGATCATGATCATCAGAAGCAGTGCAAGGTTATATCTCATCCCTCGGACTTACCATGATGGAGAGCGGGGCGGCGTACATGCAGGTGCCGAAGATGACGCAGAGGATGCCGACGATGAGGGAGCGGCGCTCGTGGGTGTGCGCCGTCGTGAGGACCACCGCCACCACCGTCGCAATCAAGGCCAGCTCCGCCAGCAAGATCTTGACGACTTTGAGGCGGAGTGGTCTGGGGGAGTAGAGGAAGAAGATGGCGAGGTAGATGGTCTCGAAGGCGATGCCGACGGCGTTGATGCTCAAGACGTGGAGGGCGTTGGGGTGGACCGAGGGGAGGCCGTAGATGACCCACAACGCACAGTTGAGGAAAGTCGCCAGGTACGGGAATGGGGAGAACTGCTCCACCGCCATATTCCTCAATATCGTCCTGAACGTCGGCCTGAACCACCGCCATTAGTTCCCCAATTCCAAATAAATTCCAGATCAAAACAAATCAAAACCTCGTCAACGGGTTTTCTTTATTTTTTTGTAGGATTTCGCTAATTTTCTTGGAAACAGATCAAGAAAACCTAGAAAAAAAATAAATTAAATAGAGAGAAATGGATCTTAGTATATATCTTACCAGGGGGAGAGAAACAAGCCGAAGGAGATGAAATTGCCTGAGAGATTAATGTAGAACAAGAAGAAAAGAAGAAAAATATAATTAGAATGAGGAACTAGAAGAAGAACGAAGTTGTCAGCTGAAACTTGAAACTTTGCTGCATTCGGGAAAAAATGAAAAATTTTGCTTCGAAATTGTAGAAATACACCGACTTGGCAGCGGCAAAAACAAAGAAGAGAGAGAGAGAGAGAGAGAGAGATTGCAGATTGAGAAATGAGAAATCTGGTATATATATTTAACCTTTTAAGTCGAAATAATCATCAAGAAACGGCGAAATGTAGAAGAAAAACCCCAAGAAAAGAATAGAGAGAGATCAGTGAGGGATAAGGAACTAAAGGAGGGCAGGTCCAGGGTTAGAGCTTGATTGTTAGAGTTAGGATACCGATAATGCCGACGATGTTACGAATCTGGTATTTGTCCATCTTCGTCGCTCTCGATCGAAATCCAAAACCCTAAAAATTTAAAAGGAAAGGAGGGAAGAAAAAGAAGATAGATCGACGGAGAAATTAACGAGGATGGGGTCTACGAGAAGCTCGCAAATGGACAAGGGAAGGGGATTGAGGAGTGAAAATTTGACCCAAGAAGAAGAGGAAACGATTCCAGCATGGGGAATTTCTGCTCACTCTCCTTCTTCTCTCACATTCTCTCTCTCTCTCTCTCGCTTCGGCTGGTCTGCATGCATGGAAGCTGAGGCGAACGGGGCTTTTATAGTGGGTCCTGCAACGCCCGAGAGGCGGTTATAGCCACCCAGTAGAATGCCACCAGCTATGGGTTTATTTACGGTAGATGCCACCGTCTCCGTGAGCAAATGAAGGATGTCTTCGTCCACACACGCCATTGACTAGTTTGCCCTTGCCCTTCAAAAGTGGAATATGGCTGTCCGTTTTGGTAGTGCTGGCAAAAGTACGATCACATCCATTAATTTGATTTATATTTGATCTATTATAAATAATTTTAAAATTAAATTAAATAAATTTAAATTATAAATAAATTAATTTATTTAATTTATTTAATAAATAAATTAAATTTAAATTTTAGATATCTGATCTATTTAACTTATTTAATATTCAGATAAGATTGAATCAGATAACTCATTTAATCTGTTTAACATGTTTAATTTATTTCAACATATTTTATTCAATTTATTTAATCTGTTTAACACATTTAAGATCTGTTTAATCTGTTTCTGATCCATTTAATCCGATCTATTTAATCTGTTTAATCTGTTTAATTTAATTTAATCTATTTAATAAACATGTTAAACGGATTGGATCGGATTATCTGTTTAATAAACAGGTCGGATTCAGATTTGAATTTTTGATCCATTTAATAAACAGGTCAGATTTGAATTGATAATTTTTTATTCAATCTATTTACGATCTAATCTATCTACGATCCAATTCAATCTAATTGCCATCCTTAATTTTAAGCCGTGTTGTTGTAGGCTGGACTGAACAGGGTCGGTCATATGCAAAGTTATTAAATCCGGCCCTATTGGTTGCCCTCTTGGATTCTTCACTGCCCAGGAGATGGGAAAAAATATATGGTGGAAATGGTGTGAGAAGCATAATTTTTAAAGTCAAAAATAAATGCCGTCAAAAAAAATTATAGCTAGTGCCTATTTATCTATCTTGGTATTACCGTTCAAATGATTTGAATTATCCTCATCGAAAATGACACGGGCCTATATTTTACCACACTCTTCACGTAGAATAAATAGAAAACAATTATGAATCATATATTCTTGAATATTTTAAAAAATTAATATTAAAAAGCATGTAGAGCTTACTAATTTTTAGTTGTGTTAAATAGTAAGATTTTAAAAACAATAAAAAGGGTAACCATGGAAAGCTAACCTAATGATGAACATAATCAATATAACATCGTCCCAAAACTCCATCTACACCGTCATTGGTGAAGAATTGTAAGTTGTACACAACTACTAACAAAATTTGAGTAAACTCTTTAGGTACTTAAGTTGCACGATATGGTCATGCGTGTCCATCATTTAAGCCTTCCTAAAGATCATCCATGACACTTTTGTGCAAATCACTTTTGGTTAGCATAAATCTCGAGACATAGATATTTTTTTGCCTATATATATTGTTGTGGGCAGGTCACGGAGGACCTCTCTTAAAAAGTTCCACATCAGACAAACTCTTGAGTGTCATGTACTTAAGTAGTGCGGACTCCCTCTTGCCCATGTGAGGTGCCTTTTGCCCAGAGAGGTCGAGAGACAAATCGTGACTTCGGATGCGCGTGCGTCCAAATGACGGTGCTCCTGAAGAGAGCGGACAATACCTTGCATGCGGTGGAGGGGAAAAGGTTCCGTAACCTTAACACGTGTACACAACAGTGGCGCGCCAGGTAGGGGCCACCCGCCCCCTGTCCACAGCGTACGCCCTTCCGAAAGGAGAGCAATGACTCTCCAGAGTGGGGGCTATATTGTGGGCAGGCCGCGGGGGGACCTCTCTTAAAAAGTCCCACATCGGACAAATTCTGGAGTGTCATGTGCTTAAGTAGTGCGGGCTCTCTCTTGCCCATATGAGGTGCCTTTTGCCAGAGGGGCCGAGGGGCAAAACCGTGACTCCGGGTGCGCGTGCGTCCAAAGTGGCAGTGCCTTTGGAGAGAGCGGACAATACCTTGCATGCGGTGGAGGGAGGAAGGTTCCGTAACCTTAACACGTGTACACAACATATATTATGCAAATTAGGATAAGAATCAGGATGATAAGTCGCTATAGGTTGCATATTTTTTGGCTCTTCATGTATATATACATGGACATACATTCATATCTATACATGTACACTTCGATATTAATTCTTTGTATCAGCAACCAACAAAAAACATGATATCATCAATTTCTCCAATACTTTCGCAAGACCACTCATCTTCAGATCATGGATCGAGTGGAACGTAGAAAGACATGCATGTATAATGAGACTGCTTGAGGTTTCAACCTAATGGCTTAATAAACATTTTTCTAGTTATCACATTGTATTTAAGAGTTATGTTATAAATAGGAGAGTATTTTTATTGCTGTATTTCAAGATGGAGGTCTCTCTTTATGGGCACGCACATAATGAGAGAGGCAGGAAGGTCCCTTCTTTATTCCCTTAAACTCCAAGCAATATCTCAGGGATTTTTTTTTTTCTTTTTTTTGTTGTTGCCCCTCATCAGAAAAACTATACCTGAACCAACACGGATAGATCAGGATTTCCCATTTCAAAACAGATGCTTAGAGTCACCGCCTGCCTTTGTTTCGTCTTTTTGTTCCCAATTTTCTTTTCTAAGCACACTTGTGTCTTAATTTGTAGCTTCTTATCTGCTCTGGCCACAATCGCATAATGGAAAAGTATATGATGAGACGATGTTGCATGATGTTGATTAAGGTGGCATACCATGTTTTGGTCTCTAGGTAAGAATTGGTCACAATTCCTACAGCAATGGGGGTGTTATTCATCATTTCTTTGTGGCATATATATGATCAGAGGCTAAAATGCAGTGCATCCTACATCTTGCTTTTGTTCTTCGCATCAAATGAAAAAAAAAAAAAAAAAATCCCTTTTGTGGTAGATTTTTACCTATTTATTGTACTAGAGTGCAATTATTATGTAATTCATCCTTTCTGAATCTAAAAATCTTCTCTGAGGCCATTCTAGTCCAATTCACTCTTTTTCTCAAACTAATCCAAAGAGCCCGAAGGGAGTTGGGAAGAGGAGGTAGTCTGAGACTGGAACTAAAACAACCGCATCATAACCATGAAAGGAAACGATTGAAATTAGTAGTTTCCCTCGGTATATTTATAGGGATAGAAATTGTTGTGGTCAAAGGCTCACAGCTCTGTATACGAGATATTATTCACTCTGATTTAGAAATTTTATAATTTTGTCCATCTGGATTCTGATCCAAAAGACACCTTATATAAGATGGATGATCATCTTCTATATAAATCAGAGTTCTTTTTGACTTAAATTCTATTAGAACTAGAATTGGATTGGATCAAATCCCTAACTGAGCTCGGTCCGAAATAATTTTTCGTCGAGCTTAAACCCCATTTTTTTGGAAAAAGATTGGCCCGAGCTCAAGTTGGAGCCCAATCGGGCCAACCTGATGAATAAAGAAAAAAAAATTGCTCCATCTCCTTTCTTGCTACATGTCCCCCTTCTCTTCCCCGACAAGCCCGCCATGGTCGAATGCTATCTCCGGATAATTTGATGATGCCCTCAGCTTTGCTGACCTTCACTCTAAACTGATCGCCTGCACCAGCCCCATCTCTATCCACGCCCTCCATCTCCTCATGTCTCTCTCTGACGATCGCTGCCACGCCGAACCCTCCTTCATGCCCTTTGATCGTCGTCTCATTGGGCCCTATAGGTCTACGTCGGCCCTTTAAAAACTCATACCGCAACAGGCCCTTTAGGTCTTTGTCGACCCCTTAGGTCTCCCTATATAGCCGAATTTGGTGGAGGAGGAGGTGGCGGTAGTGACAGAGGTGTCGAAGGATGGGCGAGGAAGAGGAGGGAGAGGAGAACAGAACAACCCCCCTCCCCCCCAACCCATCAAAAAAAAAAAATGATTTCTATTGGTCGAATGGGGTAAATTTTAGCGGGCTGAGGAATAGGCTTGTAATCGTGCTCGGACTCGAGCGGGCCAATGGTATACCCGAGTCCAATTCGAAAGCAGAATGGATTATATATTCGAGCCAAATCTGATCTGATTTTGTTTGAACCTAACTTATAGTCCGACTCAAAATTAGAATGGTCCAAAGCCCATCGGATTGGCTCAAGCCCATTTTCAATCTTAAAATTTGTGTATAGGTGAGAGGAGCCCACATTCATAGGTTGATCCTCTTTGACTCACAATCAATATAAGACTAATGAAGAAATGATTTTTTGACTCATAATAAATATGGAAATGATGCCCTTCTTCTTACATCTTAATGAAAATATATCATTTATTATTAGAATGACAATGTTAATTACAGGTCAGCTATTCAGAGCTAACCATTGGCACATGCATGCTGTCGATGCACTGCTGCTTTCAATGTTTTGAGGATTAATTATCCTTCACGTCCTTCCCATCGACAGCCTCTCGCTACCTACCATTTCGTCTACCATTCTGACCCTCTCCCTGAGTCAAAACCACCGCCCCTGACGTTGACCTTCCCTGTTTCCTCTACGTCGGCGACGATGGATGGTCACCTTTACCAGCCCCCATTGCCAGTTTGCCACCCCTCGCTACTCGCCGACGTCGGCAACCTCACAAACCGCCAAATATTTGGTCTCATGCAATAGTACACGGCCGACAAATTGCAGCAATCAAAGCACTCTCCATTCCTATCTAATAAAAAAACGCTTTATAAAACAATACATATTGAAACACATTAAGAGTTAAGTCACGAGCAATACTACGTCCAGGACGGATTAACAAAAATAACTGCATGCGCGTGCATGCACGCAACTTTTATATATATATAAATATAAATAAATAAAAATTTTTATTTAATATTTTAAATTAAAAATAATTTTCATTTAAATTTAAATTAAAAGTAGCTCTCCATTTCAAACATAAATTAAAAACAACTCTTCATTTCTAACTGAAATGACCGTTATACTCTTATATCCTCGTATGGTTATACAACAAAACAGTATTATTTTACAATAATGCAATACTGATTTATAATAAGACAATACTATTTTCTAATATGCAGTATTGTTTTATAATACGTAACGCTGTACTGATTTATAATAAGACAGTAATATTTTCTAATATCGTAGTGTTGTTTTATAATACGACGGTACTGTTTTATAATAAAATTATATTATTTTATAATAGTATTATATTACAATAAGACAGTACTGTTTTATAATAAGGCAGTACTGTATTATAATAAGGAAGTACTATTTTATAATATCCTTACATCATAATAATGTAGTATTGTTTTACATTAAGACAGTATTACTTTATAATAAGGCAGTACTATTTTCTAATATTACAGTATTTTTTAGTATTGATTTATAACTGCAGGGGTGATTTAGTCATTTATGCCAATTGGGGAGTTGCTTTTAAGTGAAACTCAACTGGGAAGCTACTTTTAAGTTTAAACTCAAACGGAGAGTTTTGGCTAATTTACCCTATATATTAGTAAACTAGACAAAAATCCCCATTTAATGTTTCAAATTAAAAGCAGTTCCCAACTCGAGCACACACACATATACATACACGCACACACATGCATATAAAAGAATCAAGAAT
This sequence comes from Elaeis guineensis, assembly GCF_000442705.2. Lineage (NCBI taxonomy): Eukaryota > Viridiplantae > Streptophyta > Magnoliopsida > Arecales > Arecaceae > Elaeis > Elaeis guineensis. Next base: position 73,269,604 of record NC_026007.2, on the reverse strand, counting down.
TTTATTATGATACTTTTCTATAATATTTTATTATAAAAAATATTTAAGACATTACAGTACTATTATTTTTAAATATATTTTATTATTTTTAATCTTTTTTCTTCCTCATCGACTACATGTCTCTCTACTGTCGTCTGTCTTTCCACTGTTTGCTTTCTCGCCAGCGGCCTTCCCATTGTCAGCCTTTTCCTCTACTGCATGCTGCCCCCTTCTTCCTCCTCCTCCACTCATCTCTCCGACGTTCGAACTTGTCGCTGCACATCACCCTCCATCCTCCTTCTCTATCCATCTCTCTGCGTTTGAACTCGCTGTTGCAGCCACCCTCCCTCCTCCTCCTCCATCCATTTTTTCGCCGATCTGACCCATAGCTCACCTCCCCACTGTCCATATTGTCCCCCTTCCTCATCTTCCTCCATCTACCTCTCTGCCGCTTGCTTTCTCATCGTCGCATGTTGCCCCCATTCCTCCTTCTCCCCCTCCATCTACTTCTCCATTGCCCATTTCTCATATCCTTTTTGTTCTTGTTGGGTGGATGTCTAGCCAGGATACCACCTCCCAAGATCCTTTCAGTACCACGTAATGCAGCAGGAAGAAAGAAGAACAAAACAAAACAATCAAAATACGTGGATCAACCACAAAAGGGCTCACCACCATGGGACATGCAAACTTCACTATAAAAAAAAATTACAAGAGGAGACCTCACCCTCAACCCTTGTACACCCAATTCTCTCTCTCTAGAAGTTTTCCTCTTAAAAGCTCTCTCTCTCTTGGAAGACCCCTTGAACCTTTGAAGTGACTGGCGTCCGTGTCCAGGAGCCATGCTCCTTCTCTCACAACAGCCTCACGCCTCTCTCTCTCCTCTAGGTCCCGTACTGCTCCGTATGGGCATCTTCAGCAAAAAACTGGATCTTCGCCTTCTCTGTTGCCTCACAGGCCTTTTAAAGGGCTTAAACAGCGTTTAGATTAGGTTTAGGAGTCCTTAATCAATCCAAATCACGTCCCAGACCATCGGATCAAGATTGGGATGTCCCTGGGCCCTCCGATCGTGCTCCGGTCTACGGAATAATACCGTGGACCCGAGAAACTTGTAGGAAACGCCCACGCGGTCCATAGGCCCACCCATGGACCGCCCGATCCATGGTGAAATGGAGTACAGGGCCTAGGCAGGGCGCCTGGGCCTGGGTCGGCCAGCGCGCGCGGGCCCGCGTGTGGGCTGGGCCACACGTTGGCCCCGCCTGGACCGCGCGCCGCCACCTGTGGCCGCATCGCCGTCGCTCCGCCGGCGGTCCTCCATCGCCTCGAATTTTATGCCGACTTCAAAAGCTCGTATCTTCTCCATCCGAGCTCCATTTTAGGTGATCTTGATCTCGTTGGACTCCATTTTTTATCGTGAACCTTGCTGTGGGCTCAATGTGGGCTAAATCTTGAGGTATCAAATCCTAACAATCTCCATCTCGACTCGATATTCGACCTCCTTCAAACTCCGAGAACTTCTAGATCTCCTCGCCTCCATGCTCTAGGCAATCGCTTGCTGATCATGGATGGACAAACATGAGAGTCGAGCCAGATTGCTCGATCCCATCTCCATCGTATGCTGTGCTCCTCCTGACCTGAGACCTGCTTGGGGCATCATCCTGCGGCAATAGGAATCTTACCTTGCGACGTCGCCTCTAGTCCTCCCGAGTCTCCTGTCTCGTGCCCGATCCGCCTCTTGGAGCTTCATCTCGCTCTGAGCTCCATCTGGCTCCCGAAGCTCCACCTCGCACTGGGCTCTCCGTCAGGTAATAATGTCCTCTGCTCCCCTTCTTCCCTTCCAGCACAATCCTATCACCGTGTAGCACCCTCAGGATTTCTCCACCAGCTACCGTCCTATAGCCTCTCGAATCCAGTCTGCTAAGTGAGATAAGATTCCGTCTGAAATTAGGTATGTATCGGACCTCCCCCAATCTCCTCACTGCACCATCAAGTGTCCTCCAGTTGACCATCCCAATACCTCTGATCGCACAGCTCGATCCATCCGCAGATATATCGGACCTCCCCCAATCTCCTCTCTGCAACATACATGATAGGGGCATGCAGAATCTAATATCCACTGCTGGGAAAAAGTAGATACCTCATCAGATATCTCTAGGACATCTCCATCTGAATCGCTGTCGGCCATCGCTACAGCAGCCACCGTCCAATTTTTAAGTTAAGGACAATCTCTGGCTAGATGCCCCAACTCCTCACACCGATAACACCTGGTTTTGCTCAAGTCCCTCCTAGATTTGGACCATCCTCGTTGCGATCTCCTGTCGCTCTGTCTACCACCTCCTGCTTCTCCAGAAGCCACCAAAACTGAACTACCGCCACCTGAGCTCGAAGCTGGGTTCTCCCTCTTGAGAACCTCGTTCTGGAGTATCGCCACGGTGACCTCATCCATCTTGATGGTGCTCTTCTCCACTAGAAGAGCAGTCACCAAGGACTCGTACGAAGGGAGCAGCGACGCCAGCAAAACCAGCGCCATAGTCTTCTCCTCAACATTCTTGTCAATGCTGAGGAGGTCGGTGAGGATCTTCTGGAAGTGGCTGAGATGCTCCTGTATGCTTTGTCCCTCAGTCATCTGCAGTTGGTAGAACTATCTCCAAAGGAAAAGAGTATTGGTGAGAGACTTCGCCATATACAACTCCTCGAGCTTCGACCACAGCACCGTCGGGGAAGTCTCGCTCAGCATATGGATCACCACCTCATCCGTCAGTATATGCGGATGGTACTCACCGCTTGCATCTGTAGCCGTTTTCAATCCTGCACCTCCATGGTAGTCGGCTTCTCATCGCATAAGAGAGCATCGATCAACCTCTGTTGGATGAGCACGTCTTTTACCCTTGCCTGCTACAAGAAAAAATTGCTCTTACTATCGAACTTGTTGATCTCCATCTTGATTGTTCCTGTCTTCTCCATCTTCAGTCTTACTCACCACCGCTGCAATCTGCATTCTTATACCACCTTGCTTTGATACCACTTATTGGGTGGATGTCTGGCCAGGAACCACCTCCCAAGATCTTTTCAGTACCACGCAATGCAGCAGGAAGAAAGAAGAAACAAAACAAAACAATCAAAATACGTGGATCAGCCACAAAAGAGCTCGCCTCCACGGGCATGCAAACTTCACTATGAAAAAGAAAATTTTACAAGAGGAGACCTCACTCTCAACTCTTGTACACCCAATTCTCTCTCTCTAGAATTTTTCTCTCAAAAGTTCTCTCTCTTGGAAGACCCTCCAAACCTCTGAAGTGACTGGCGTCCGCTGTCCAGGAGCCCTGCTCCTTCTCTCACAACAGCCTCACATCTCTTTCTCTCCTTGGGTCCCGTACTGCTCGTACGGTGCATCTTCAGCAAAAAATGGATCCTCGCCTTCTCTGTTGCCTCACAGGCCTTTTAAAGGGCTTAAACAGGGTTTAGATTAGGTTTAGGAGTCCTTAATCAACCCAAATCACGTCCCAGACCATCGGATCAAGACCGGGATGTCCCTGGGCCCTCCGATCGCGCTCCGATCCACGGAATAGTACGTGGACCGTGAGAAATGCAAGAGAAATGCTCATGCGGTTCACAGGCCCACCCGTGGATCGGAGTATAGGGCCCAGGCAGGGCGCCTGGGCCTGCACCGGCCCGCGCGCCGGGCCCGGGCCGCGTGCCCTGCTGGGCCGCACGCCCGTCGGGCCGCGTGCCCGACTGGGCCGCCCGCCCGTCGGGCCGCATGTCTGCGCGTTGGCCCCGCCTGGGCCGTGCACTGCCGCCTGCGGCATTGCCACCGCCGCTCCATCGGCCCGCCGCCGACGGTCCTCCGCCGCCTCGGATTTTGTGCCGACTTCAAAAGCTCGTATCTTCTCTGTCCGAGCTTCGTTTTGAGTGATCTTAGTTTCATTGGACTCCGTTCTTCGCCGCGAACCTCGTTGTGGGCTGAATCTCGAGACGTCAAATCTTAACAGTTCTCCTCTTTTGTCTACCTCTTTTTTGGATCATCGTCTCTTTTTCTTCTTCCTCTGCAACTAGGGCCTGTCGCTCGCGTTCTTACTACCATACGCCAATTTTCGACGGAAAAGAATGGTAAGGAGGAAGGAGGGTGAGGAGAGGTGCACTTTTAAAATACGACATCGATTTTTTAATTTTTAGATGGTATTTAAAATTTAATTTATTTACTGGACCAACCATCTATATAGTTAGTTAAAATTAATCACTGATAAATAGATCAATACCGTCTATGTCAAAATAGAGGGTCAGAAAAAAAAAATAATAAAATGGCTAAAAGAGTCGGGGGAGCACTGTACCAAAGCAGCAAGTTTTTTACAATCATGCCCAACAAAATATCCGAAGCTCTTCCCATCCTCCTCTCAAAGAACGTCAGGATTCTGCAGAATCTCTGAGTCAGGGTCCCCATCCAGAATCTGCTAGTCCCTCCGTCTCCATCCCTACTCAACCACGAATTTCCGAATAAAACCAGCAAAATTAGAGGAGGAGTGACTATTTCCTAATTGCGACCCGAACATATAGATTAGATTATGTTAGATTAGATTATTTTCGGGGTATGAGTTAGATCACCGATGCAATCCTGGATTTTCCACAGAACCGGAAAGGAAAGATTGCCAAAAAAAAAAATCATAGGATCCGATTTGTAAAGATTTCCAAAATTTTTTTATAGATTTTCCTATTTTTACTTTCTCATAATTTTATAAATTCGCACCATTGGAGGATGAAAGAGGAGAAAAGAAGTGGAGCGAAGAGAGCGTGCGCGGAGATCAAAAGAGTTCAATGGAGGAGGGAACGGTATTCGATTCAGACTGGGCCCCAGTCATGGCAGACATCGCACATCCTTTCGACCAATTCTTTGCGGAGAATCCGGCTATTTTGGTTAATTGTTTTCGTCATCTAAGCTACCATCCAATTATTTTCATCAAAACTTGTACATATTCTGAATTAATTTTTCATTGTACAACACTGATTTTTCTTTCCCTCGATCTCATGCAGATACCAACAGTTCAACATGATACAGCGAGGAAGAGATCGTACTCGGAGCCCTCGAGTTACACAGGCGGATCGGAGACCACAAAAGATACCGACACTAGTGCTGAAGAAAGGCAATTAAGAAGGTAAACGTATATGGTTTTTTTGTTGATATTTTTATTTTGTAAGTCGATGAGGCTTCTGCTGCCTACTGTTGTCTGTTAAGCTTGCATTAATTTAAAACTAGTTCCTTAAGCATGTTATACTTTTTCTTTTCTAGCATAAAATAGTATTAATATATTAATATAATCATAAGGCTTCTAAGTCTGTGATGTCGCAATTAATAAAGAAGTGAGCATGTCTTTCTTTCTAATCTGATGCGTTCTATATCAAGTAGGAAGTTGGTGAATCGGGAATCAGCAAGACGAGCGAGGCAGAGGAAGCAAGAGTTTGTTGCTGAGCTTCAGCAAAAAGTAAGATGCTACATTATTGTTGTCGCTCCTTCCAATCTCTGTCAAGAAGCAAGCATGTCCAGCAGTAGTACATACATATTTTTCACTTTTATTTGCTCAGATCATTAATTTAGAAGCTCTTATTGCCTATCTAAATGCCGTAATTGGATACTCTGATTAGATAACAGAAATGCATATCAAAAATGAAGACCTGAAAGTGAAATATGAAGCATCAGCTCGAAACTACGAACAAGTTCTTGCTGAGAATACGACCTTCAAAGCTCAGGTAATTAATGTGATAACTTCTTATTCATCGGTATAAATGTTGCTTACATCAGACTTGTCAAATTCATGTGCAATGAGTTTGTATAACTTTTTGACTAATTTCCGTGATATGCGATCAATAATTTTATGAGCTTGATCGATGGAAATTGCTATTATGGGGTGGACGTTACCTTATAGGAAAAAGACTCCCTCTTCTTGGAGTATTCATAAGAATTAATTAATTTGATATTTTATTATTGTATTGCATATTTTTTACTTTTATTTGCCCAGATCGTTAATTTAGAAGCTCTTATTGCCGATCTAAATGTTGTTATTGGATACTTCTGATTAGATAAAAGACATGCATGGCGCATATGAAGACCTGAAAGTGAAATATGAAGCATCAGCTCAAAACTACGAACAAGTTCTTGCAGAGAATATGACCATCAAAGCTCAGGTAATTAATGTGATGAACTTTATTCATCAGTGTAAATGTTGCTTACATCAGATTTGTCAAATTGATATGCAATGAGGTTATATAACTTTTTGCTATTATTATGGAGTGGACGTCACCCTATAGAAAAAAGACTCCCGCTTCTTGGAGTATTCATAATAATTAATTAATTCAATATTTTATTATTGTATGATATATTTTTCACTTTTATTTGCTCGGATCATTAATTTAGAAGCTCTTATTGCCTATCTAAATGCCGTTATTGGATACTTCTGATTAGATAAAAGACATGCATGTTGCATATGAAGACCTGAAAGTGAAATATGAAGCATTTGCTAGAAACTACGAACAAGTTCTTGCCGAGAATATGACCTTCAAAGCTCAGGTAATTGATGTGGTAAACTTTATTCATTGGTGTAAATGTTACTAACATCAGACTTGTCAAATTGATATGCAATGAGTTTACGATCAATAATTTTACGAGCTTGATGGAAATTGCTATTGTGGAGTGTAGCATTACCTTATAGAAAAATAACTCTCTCTTCTTGGAGGATTCATAATAAGTAATTAATTCCATATTTTATTTTTGTGGAAAAATAACTCTCTCTTCTTGGAGGATTCATAATAAGTAATTAATTCCATATTTTATTTTTGTATTATATATTAATAAAAATCAACAAGTATAATTGAAATATTATATGGATATAATATTGTCCTAACTCTGCAAAATAAACTTGTTATTTTGTAAATCTTCCAAATGCTATGCTTTTAAATGCAATTTTTAGTCTATGAAGAATTCATTCTTGATTTGACACATCAAGTGCCCCTATATTTTTGATTTGTTCAAGATTTTTCTAAGAAGAATATCTTTTTGATACTTATAATCTAAACGTAATAATCTTGAATATGATTACTGATTATTGTTTTGGCCTAAATTGTGGCTTTTCAACAAAAAATAAAAGTATATACATTTTTAAGGGGTTTAGTTTCCAGACTTTTTTTTGCAAGTGTTTTTAAGTGTATGCTTTTGTATGCTGTATTGTGAGAATATTTAGTTGGATTAGTTTGATAGGACATAATAAATGGCCTTAAATAGGAATGCTTGATGAATGGGAATCTAAAATGCTAATCCTAAATAGCTGAGATGATGCCTTATGATAATATTTGTAATTACGTTATTCTTATATCTCCATAGAAAATAAATTTGTTACATCATTTCATCATTTTGATCGAAAGCCATTTTAAGATGGCTTCACTTTTTGATGGGCCAAGCATCAAAGAAATACATTTTTAATTTTATTTGACCCTTTAATTTGCTGTTCATACTTATCTAATGAAGACCATGCATGCACCACAACAACAGCTATCTGGACTTCATAAATAAGTAGCATCTATGCAAACAATAAATATTAGATAATTCTAGTAATTTTACAATTTTATTATCCTAATTTGGTACTGATTGTTTTTTTTTTTTTTTTATCACTTTTCTTTTAAGGAGAAGAGAAATAAAGATGGGGAGAAGATGAGTGCTCCAATGCCAACTAACCTAAATCACATTCAGAAATCGGCCTGTGGCAAGCAGAGCTACTTGGAGTTGTTGCAAAATGATGATCTTGATCCATTTGAACTTGGAACCATATTTGATTGGTAGAGATCATAAGCCAATATAAAGAAAGACTATGTATATAATGCACTTATTATTAGTTTTGTAGTTAGACGGGGACGTCTTATATTGGTCCTTATTTTGGAGTCTATAACTCTTTTTTTCCAGTTCATTATATAAATTAAAGTTTATCTTAATTTCATTACAATCTGTATTTTCTTCATGCCTTTGTTTATGTATGCTTAATGTAATGCCAAGTTGCCAACACAAGGATAACTCGTTCCGTATGCACCTACCTCTGGATATGAAAAAGCTTGAATCATCTCTATATATTTTTTGAGCCAACTCGTGTATACAAGATCCGTATCATTTACCATATCCTCAAATGATATGATGCCTATGCTGGATCAATGGGGTCTGTTGACAATGTATCAAGGGTGATAAAGTCATTATATCATAAGTTTTTTATTTTTTTTTCCTTTTTTTTTTTTTTTGTGATTTTGTATTATAAGAAGTGAGTGTGTTACTTGCACACCAATGTCAAGGGCATTCTTAACAATGATAGGAGTTATCAGCATAAGTAGCATAACAGCATCATGGATCATCATCCATGATGGATATGGATGGATGACTGGATGGGTACCATGCAGTCACATATACAACAATAGCAACGAACATCATCACTTAGTTTTGTTTGTACAATTGAAACTGAGAACCATGGGAGGTGGTGGGAGCAACTTCCTTCGCCTCTCAGTTCCCATTCAGTACTTGCCATGTGTAAGAATTGAAGTTAATATGTAAATATTGCACACAAAGGGAAATAAATTTTTTTTTTTTTTTTTTTTTTTAAAACTCATCTTTGCATTCTCTTGAGCTAGCTTATTCGGTGATGAAGATATCGAAGTGGAGGAGGGCGTAGTGGTGACCTATCCAACCCTCTTAATTTCATTCATCAAAGGATAGCCACCATGAAAAGAGATGGGTGCAACTCTAATATTGAGTATTATTCTAAATTAGAAAACCCATCCCTAAGAATCCTTCTACTTTATATTATCAGTAAGTGCAGGAGTTAATAATGTCTGTACAATAAAACAAAGTCTGTACTTGGAATGGGACATTGCAACGTTTTCTTTCCTCCAGTCCATAGTTATCTACGAGGCTAATAGCATCCAATATTTATGATTATAATTGCATTTTGCGTAAACAAAAAGTGTACTTGCACTATAATTTTTCCTATAGATTCCAGCATGTGGAGACGCTATCATTCAGTATTTAAACTCAGAATCTTTATAAACTAAATAGAGGGGTATGACTATTAGGACTAATCCTAACTCCTGTCCGGAACCACTACTTACATTGTGCCAGGCATGAGCCAAACTTGCATGCATGTTTCCGACAAGAAACGGATTGGTCACTCTTGCACAAACAACAAGAGCTTTATTTTTGGTGCACGAAGACGGGTCTTGAAATTATTTGTTCTTTGGTAATGCCAATAACATTGCTAATTGATGCTTCAAATATAATATTTCTATTTGATACACTCGCCATGCATCAATTTTATACCTGATGGTGAGGACAATGATTCCTTTTCACAACAATGTCAACCTTCTTCCTTTGATAATGGAAAGACAAAATTTCACTCCTCTACCTGTTTGGAGAGGGGGCAAAAAGGGATTAAAAAAACAAAAATATATTAGTGTTGTATGTGTTAATGCTACTTTTCTGTGCCAGATAGCAAATGTGGATAATTATTCATCACCTTTCCTTGTGATCAATCATCTTATTCGTTATCATGATATCGCTCTTCTAGATTAGCAGAAAGATATCTGATTAATTTTATAATCCTCAAGTGCATAGTTTCGGACATTCCACTATAGTGAAAATGATCATTACCACGCTATTAAGTTATTTTACGACGCTAATAAGCGTCCCATTAAGCTTTACGATGCTTCAAAAAGCGTCGCCTATGTAAGAGTGGAGATGAAAAGCGCCGACGTTTTTTAAAAGCGTCGTTATTTTTTAACGACGCTTTAAAGCGTCGTAAAATTAAATTATAACGGCGCTTATAAGCGTCGTTAAACATATTTCTAACAACACTTTAAAGCGTCGCAAAATTTAATTTTAACGGGCTTTTTTAGCGTCGTTAATGACTCCGCATCCTCCACTCTACCAAGACGCTTTTCAAAGCGTCGGCTTTTTTGTCTTTAACGACGCTTATAAGCGTCGTTAAAATTATTTTAACGACACTTATAAGCGTCGTTAAAGGTTTTAAGAGAAAAAAAAATACAGATTTTATATACAAAAAAAAAGAATACATACATTCCTGTACAAAATTATATCAATTATTCTAACATAAACCTGTACAATCACCACCATTCACACCTGTACAATCACCACATTCACACCAAAAGCAAACTTAAATAGCAAATTTAATCAAACCAAAAGATATTATTTTATATAAATAAAAATAAAATACTAATCGTCCATTACAATCAAGAGTAATATAAATAAATATAAGAATATAATAAAAATAAAATAATGTCAATCCGCAGGCGGATGGTCGTCGTTGTCTCCACGTGACGTGCCGCTGTCTCGACGGGTGCCTGATGTGCCAGGAGCTACAAAAACATATCAAAAGCATGATTTTCATATCTATAAATAAAAATATATAAATCATTAAATTAATACAAAAATATATATTTAATAATATGTGTTTACCTGAGATGGACCATACATATCTAATAAAGATGTAAGGCGATCAATCTGTCCCTTCATGGCCTGCATCTCGGCACGGCTCTGTCGCATCTCCTCCATCTCAGCGGCACGACTCTGTCTAATCTCCTGTATCTCCGCCTCGAGTCTGCGAACGCGTGAATCTTAAGCATCTGCTGCAGCATGCTGCGTATATCTACTAACCTCAGATAACTGAGTGGGGGTGACTCCTACTCCATAACCCCTCACTCGGCCGTAGCGCTCTGGTCCCATCAACTCTGTGAACACCTCGGCTTCTATACGGCTATACTGTGTAGATGCTGCGGACTCGTCGTCACGCTCCGTAATGAGAGATGTAGCCCTCTCCTGTATTTTTTTTGAAAACAAGAGTTATACATTAATAGCTAACAAAATTAAATTTAAATCATTACAAAAAATAGAATATTAATAATACCGTACATATAAATCTCTCGACTCATCTCGAACAAAAGTACCATCCTGATGAGTATGAGTCATCCGGTAAAACTCCACTTGTCCGGGTTCCCTCCCATGCTCATCCACCTACACAAATAATTTCAATTTTAAGCAAACAGTTATAATAATTTAAAAAAATATATGAGTATCATGATACAGACATGGTCCACGATACATAATGATAGTAGTTATATAAATATTTCAACATAAAAATTAAAAATTAATTATGAAAGTTTAAGGAACATACAAACTCCTGTCGGAGTCGTGCATAACTCTTCGACCCCGATGTATGAGGAACAGACTGAGCTGCTCGTGCAGCTCTACCAATAGCAGAATAAGTCTGTAAAATAAAGTAAAGAACTTGTTATATATATAATATATAATAAAAATCAATATTTTTATAAAATATTAAAAAAAAAGATAATAAGCAAATAATATACCTGTGCCCTCTCGGAGAACCAATAATGAACCAACTCCATCCACTGATGAGGGGGTACATCAGGAGGACAATTCCTAGCAACCTCCTCCTCTGTCATACCCTGTCTCATATAGTCCTTCCTCAATTGTGCTCTATATTCTTTCCATTTGCGGTTGAGAGACTTCATTACAAAATCATGAGTGGATGGAGAGAGAACAAACTTGCTCTATAAAAAAAAAATTAAATGAAATAAATTATATAAATGATTAACAATTAATATACAGTATGAACATCAATTCATTACCTCTATAACTCGGAGGAGCTCAACTTTGTACGTTGGAAGCATGTCATTCCATTTTGCATAGCCCAACGGACATAGCTGAGGCCTCCGAGCAACAGTCCCCAAAAATGAAGTCAATAAGCAGGCAGCTTTCTTAATTGGCTGACCTAGCTGATTGCACTCCACAATAATCCTCTCGCCCTCACGCATCTGCCACACATCTCGTACTACTGTGGGTCCGCGTCTGGGGCGTACTCTCCCGGATCCGTCTGCAAAAAATACATAAAAGTAACTATATCATAAATATACATAAAATGAAATAAAAATAAAATTACATGAAAGACAATATATATCCTGCACGTGTATCTCATCATCTGGCTGATGAACAGGAGGATCGTGCTGTGCTGATGATGAAGGACAGGGCTCAGAATGCTGTGCAGCTGAACTGGCCTCAGGCTGCTATGCTGAAGAAGACGTACCGGCCTCTATCTGTGAAAACTAGAACTGCACACCAGCATATCGTCCCCTGCGATGCATGATGTCACCTAGCATTTATATAAATAAAAGGTAGAATCAGTTAATATATGGAGTAAAATAACACAATAATTAATGCAAAATATATACATCATAAATAATTATTACCAGTAACAATCAAGCAGTAGTATTTCCTTCAAATTCTGTTCTAACCAACGTCGTCGTAGCATTTAAATCATCAGTTGGCACAAAATTGTAGGGCATACATTGTGTATAAGTGTCATCGTCATCATCCTCCACTTGATTTCCCATATCATATAAGTCTCTAGGTTTTGTTTTGATGACAGTAAATCAATCTTTATCTTTTGCGTCTTGTACATAAAATACTTGACGAGCTTGAGGTGAAAAAATGAATGAGTCATCCTTCAATAACATACCAGTGTGTATCAACCTTGAAAAATTTACAAGTGTAAATCCATTTGCATCTTGTTTCAAACCCCTTGGTGAGTTTATGTCTATCCAATCACATCTTGTTTCAAACCCCGTTGGAAGCATCAAATGCATCAACACCCTCCCACAACTGTTTCAATTCCTCTATTAAAGGCTGTAGAAAAATATCAATATCATTGTCTGGACCCTTATCTCTTGGAATAACCATTGACAAGATAAGTGATGATTGTTTCATGCACATCCACGGTGGCAAATTGTAAGGTATCAAAACGACTGACCAAGTGCTGTAGGTAGAATTTAGGGTTCGAAATGGATTGAAGCCATCAGAAGCTAAGCCAAACCTAATACTGCGAACATCAGAGGCAAAATCAGGATGCCTATCATCAAATTCTTTCCATTGAAGACTATCTGCTGGATGTCTCAACATTCCATCCTTTGTACGTCCTTCATGATGCCATCTCATTGATGAAGCTGTTTTTGATGATGCATAAATCTTTTTCAATCTAGGTATAAGAGGAAAGTAACGCAATACCTTGGCCGGTTTCTTTTTACTCCGCGTTGCATCCAATTCATTCAGTACATCGTCTCGATCTTCTTTTTGTGTTATCCATCTTGAAGATCCACATACATTGCATGACTCTTGATTAGCATTTTCACCCCGATATAACATACAATCTTTCGGACAACTATGAATCTTTTCGTATCCAAGATCCAATTCTTTTACTACTTTCTTGGCTTCATAATACGATGGTGGTAAACGAGTACTTTCTGGAAATGCATCCTTTAATAACTTGAGCAGCATGGTAAAACTTTTTCCAGACCATCCATTTTTTATATTTTATATGAAATAAATATATAAGAAAAGAAATCTTAGAAAATTTCGTACAATCCGGATATAATTCTTCGTCTGCATCTTTCATTAAGGTATGATAACGAGCTGTCTCATCATTAGATGTATGTATAGGCTTCTCAACATGCATACATTCCGTATGCGTACATCCATCAAACATCCCAACTGTTTCTTGTATACTACTGGATTCTCCTAAATTTTGAACACCAAATCCAAAAGCATCTGTGATCAAACCCCTTATATCATCATCTCTTGCAGAATTGTCTTGTAGGCTAGTGGATCCAAAATGAGTCAGGGGTTGGTTACATGATGATGGCAACATAGATTCTCCATGAAAAATTCAGTCGGTATAACCTCTTAAAAAACTATTCCATACCAAATGTTCTTCAACATTTTGTGGATCTAAAGAAGAACTATTTATACATTTCTGACATGGACATAAAATCTTTTCATTCAAACTACTTTTCTCCATACCAAATTTAATGAAGTCATGAACTCCATCTAAATATTCTTTACTATTCCTTGATTTATTTATCCAACTTTTGTCCATTGTAGGATAAAAATGACCGAACTTGCAATTTATCTAAAAATAAAAAAAATTATACAATCTATATTAATGCAATGAGTAAAAAATATCAGTCATTTCATAAAATTCAAAAAAATAACAGCTAGATAAAGTTTACATAGTAAATGCTTGCTATCATCAACTAATAGGTAAAGAAGGTCCTATCCCATTCAGAAAATGCATTAATTCTATAGGTCAATTACAGAAATCAAATGATATGCAACAAGAGCCGAAAAAAATTTCGACAGCATTTCCCTTAGTTCTTCCGTATAGGAAGAACAAAAGAAAAATATCATCCGAAATTTTTTTCGAACCCTCAGCATACCATTTGATTATGGTAATGACCTATAGAATTACTCACATTTTCAAACTATCCATACTGGATAATCAATTGATCAATGTACATAATTCTTTTATCCGTACAAAAATAAATAAATGTATGGATACAATAGAATATGTATATTAATCAAAAGATGGATCTATGTTTCTATGCAATGCAATTTTTTTTAAAATTAATTCATAATTAACTTGATTTAATACCTGATATTAACTTGGAGAGTAGTGGACAAAGAAACTTGGCCCAGCTTAATCCAGATGCTTAGTCTTCATCAGTCACGAAGATAAGGATAACGTAGGCCACACGATATCAGGGTCCAGCCACATAACGAGCGCCACATGTCAGATAAGCAATCAATCAGGATTCATGAAACTATGAAATTATCCATTCATCAACCATGTATCACAATCTTAATTAATTGTACTATATATTTTCAGGTGAACTCATAGAGAGATACTAAGAGAGTGTGGTTGTAAATTGATCTAGCTCTATATCATTTATTTTATGCTATACATGTTTACCATATTTGATAATTTAGGAGAGGTGTGGATGAAGATGATCATGACTTGTACGTTCGCTCCACAAGTACATATGAACCAACCATCATTCGATATTAGATTTTTTATTTGTTTGTCATTATCTTTAAAAAATCTCAATATTATTCTGGTTATGTGCTATCATGTGCTGGTTTTCTGTTCTTTTTCACCCTCTTTTTAGATCATGAAAAACTTATTACACCAACCAGATAGTGACCTACTCAGTATTTTATGTAGTTAAGCCAATTTTTATAATTAATTTTCCAAATCATGTCATTTTATCCTCTATCTAGGCCAAATAAAATCGAAATCTAATTAGCATATATTTAATTGGTGCTAGTTTTCTATATGTATATGATTAATTCTATCATCAAGAGCTATAATATATTAGCTTTGCTGGTTGGCACCACTTCTGTGTATAATATTTTTTTTATTTTTATATTTTTGGTAAGAGCTAGGTTGAAGTTCAAGTCCTGATGGTGGTGGCATATCTTCAAAAACTGATTCCTCCTTTGAACAATCTACTATTTTCACTAAATTATAAATATTTTATCGCTGCACAAAAATGATCATTACCACTGTCAACATGATCAGAAATAACAAATAATGGCGACATCATATACAGCTAATTTATCAAAAACAAAATGCAGTTAATTACATATAACACTATTTCTAAAAGTCAGAATAATAACTCAAAATAATATTGAATTTAATAGAGAATGATGATGTATCTAGAATTCTAATCAAACATATGAAACCGAATATTTTATACCGTCAACATACAGGAGACACCATAAAGCATGAAGAAAGTTGTTTTCTTTTTGCCCAAAAAGAAGGCCTTTCTACTTGAGGTTAAAGGCCTTGGGGAAAGACTTTGGGAAAACCATTTGAGATTAAATCTAAGCTGGAAATCATTTCATATGGACAACACCTAGTCAGCTGCAACAAAGTCCACGTTGGGAACTTTTAAAACCCACAAGAAAAGATGGAAAACTGACACCCCAAAAAATGAAAAAATAATTCATAACACGTAGAAATTATTAGATGGATATCCCCAGTGGACCGATTCAAAGCCTGGGGCAAATGTATGGTGGATAACAGGATGAATTGTCATCCTTGTTTTAATCTTAAAGAGTATACACACAAGAAGTAATATTATGGTGAGTGACAATTAGATTGGTCCACCGGACCTGATCATTCTAATAATTCCTCCAAATACGTATAATATCGAAATCAAAATCAGCCATTTACATTTCCAAACCTAGGAAGTTCATGTTCCAAACCCTCTACACCAGCTGATCTCCAGTAAGTATATAATAACCCAAGAATCGAGAATATGGAAAGATCAGAAGCATTCCATGAATTCAACCCAAATCATCAGTCCAATAGGGGCAGTTGAAGTAAGCAAGCTCATGCGCATACAAGTCGACGATAACATTAGGTCTCTATCCCTGTAGCTTACAGGCTCCAGGGTGATCCATGCTAAATCTACCGGCTCTACGACAATCAAAGCTGCTAACAATTTCAAGCTTGCATCCCAAAAATCCAACAAAAACCCGCTATTATATAATTAAGCTATTGTGCGAGTAGTCACACAGAATGCATCAATTGATCGTCCATTCTCTCTTGCATGGCCTAGTGCACATATGCAGAGGAAAGAAAGTGTGCAAGCAAATTTAATATGAAGATGGCCTGTGTGAGCAACAGAGGTTCCTTAGGTGATGGATGGATTCGAGAGAGATAAAAATTTGTTAAGATTAGAATTCTCTTTTCCTTTCGAGTGAAATATCAAGCACTCATGAAAAGAAGAAGGAACCAAATATATTCGAGAATCCTCGAAAAAAATATTGAAAATATTTTTGTCAAGTATGAATTATCGTTACTCAAAAACTTTACAAATATCAATCCTCCAGAGTATTTATTTTATATTCTCCCTTCAAAAAATAAATATGAGACTCATTAATTTTTTTACCACCTCTTTTTTATTTTTTATATTAAATATAATATTTTGATATAAAATTTATTTTTTTATACTAGATTAATTCCAACCAAACGGATCCTAAAGTTGCCATGGCGGCGGCAAGGTTGGACAAAGCTTATTTATTTTGCCATCCTAACTTCTGTTGGCCATAGAAGATGGCACCAATCTGTTAAAACTGTCGACCATTATGCGTCCTGGAACCTGAGATGCTACTTTTCTCCCATCCATCAAGAGCAACATTGAACAAGTAAAAAATATGCATCAAATTATAATTAAGATTGCATTCAAAATCAGATCCTGATGCTTATTTTTTTTCCAACAGATGCTAACTATTTGACGGTTTACATTTATCTGTCTTCTTCCTTCTTCAAATTCGGAAGACCTGAAGACTTGATCCAAAATCCAACCAAAATCCAAAATCCAACCAAAATAACGCTCGGAGAGGGGGGAAACATGAGAGAAAAGATAAAAAGTGAGGGAAGGAGGGAGGGAGAGAGAGAGAGATCGAACCTTTGGGCCGAAATTTAATCGGTGGAACACGAATCAGTCCGCGCCAAACAAAATCCAAGAAAAAGTGCACGGCAATCGAAGGGAATCGTGATGGGAAGATGGCCGCCGGGAGGGGGGGAGGAGGGCCGGTCGGGTGGCTGTTTCCAGGAGGGCGGACGGCGTATGGCTTGGACCGCACGGGCGCGGCGTCGACGGACGCGGCAGCAGAGAGGAGCGGCGGATGGAGGTGAGGCGTGGACGGCGGGTGCGCGTGGACGGCGGGTGAGGTGCCGGCGGCGGAGATGGGCTGGGGTCGGCGGAGGAATGGATGAAAATTAAAGGAGCGGCGGTAGATAGGTTAGGGCACTGGAGGAGGGGGTATTAAACGAACCTACCGATGCTTTTTAGCGTCGTTAAAAAGCGTCGGTATTTTCTTTATTTAACGACGCTTTTGCTAAAAGTGTCGGCGTTGACAGTGCTCCAATGTTACGACGCTTTTAAGCGTCGTTAACAAACGACGCTTTTTAAAAGCGTCGGCAGGTCAGCGCAACCTGCCGACGCTTTTCAAAAGCATCGACAAAAAAAAATCGATAATTTAATATTTTTTTGTAGTGTTCCTCTTGATTATTTCTCCTTTTTTTTTTGCCTCCCTGTATATAAAATCTCTGAGAACTCTGATGAATAAAATTTTCTTGCCATGGAGAACTGGTACCTACTTGGATGCCAAGAAGAGTGGAGGAAAAAAGAAGTCTTAAAAGAGAATCATTTGGTCCAGGCGAATCATACCAATACCCTTCACAAAAGAGACTGCGTTGACAATTTATATAGTAGGCATAGGAAATTAAAGGCCCAATCAAACGTGGTTCCTACGTTACACAGATGTTCTCCATCCTCGTGTGCGAGTGTATATGTCATTGCCTGAAGACTTGCAGACTGCCTACAGGTTGGAACAAACAAATTAACATTATTTGTGAAGCAGCTTTCAAACCAACAAATATGAACCCTCCTGATCAGTCCAAGCATCATTTTTTGTAAGTCAAACATTCACATGAACAAGTCCAATTCATCCCACATCTTATTCAAATTAGCTTAGGGGATGTTTGATTCGCAACCGAAATTAGAAAGAAAATGAAAATCGAAACGGCTTGGAATTAAAATCGAAATGGTCAAATTTTCTAAAATATTTGGTTCGTGATCGGAATCGGAATCGGAATTAGAATTAAAATGAAAATTTGAATTCATAGAGGAGAGTAGGGATTGAGTTCTATATAGATGGAGCCATTCTCATTTTACTCTGAAATCGGAATCGGAATAGGACTCCTCCCAATCAAATAGTTGGAATGAGAGTCATCCATTCCAATTCTGATTTCAGATCACCACTCTTCCCAACCAAACATTCTTTTAGTTTCTTCTGACATTCAGATCCTACTAAAAGTAATATGCATGCTTAGCTTAGTCAAGTTGGGTATTGTCAGACCCCTGATCCATGTATTGGACTTATTTTGCATTCATAATTACGTTATGCATAAATGAGGATCCTTTTGAGAATACACAAATGAGAAAATCACCTTCTTGCATGCCATGAATTAGGATGCTTTTAGTCAAGCTGGATCTAGGTCATCCAATAAAAAAAAAAAAACAATATATCATTTATTATTGAAAAAAGATATCCTGTTATCCAAATTTGGTTGAAATTTTTGAATGAAAAAAATTTCACTGATTGGTCACCTGACAACTTTTGCTGTTTCTAATGAAAAAAATATCTACTTTCTTGGATGATACGATAGTTTCTTATTGATCCATTGATCGGACGTATAGTAAAGTTGTTCTAATCAATAATTTTACATAAGCTGCGTGTAGGATATCTTCTAACCATAATGCATCCAATAATGATGCCACATGGAATGTTCCACAAACTTTTATCCCTATGCAATCACCAATACCCTGTTTCACGTGAAGCTGGAACTTTTTGGAATGATTTGATGATTAAAAGGTCGCCGATACTTCCTTCGCGTTTGAAAAAAACCCAAAGTCAGGATATGCTTGTATGATACGTTAATAGTTTATCACATCACATGGTAATAGGATTCACTGCCCATTCGGTTCCCATTAAACAAAGTCCAGGAAGACGCGTATACCAACGGGACCCACACGCTGCGAAGAAAAGCCATGGTGCACGTTCTTTGAGGACTTCTATTCTCCCACCATTGAAAGAGAGATGCTTATGGACTTCCTTGTCTAATTTAAATCATCAGATTTAGTTTTTTTTAAAAAAAGAAAAGAGCTTTATGTATCCTTTGAATAGTTTGATTGGATTTCTTTTTTGAAATGCTAGGGATAAAAAGGGATGCTAAAGTTCATCATAAACCACCTATCTGATTTGAGGTATGCACCCGAAGGGGTATGCCAGGCAGTACTCCAAATGAAACAAAAATAAGTGCATTGAAAGCAATGCATTTTTTCAAACCAAGGCAGCCACATTCATGAATGGAAGTAGGTTTTAGATTTCAACAAAATTACTTCAGTTCTAAGGTACTTGGATCCAAGTCAGAGCAATTCCATAGGTGGGGCAGGTCAGGTTTTCTCCCTCTTCAAAGATTAGATTTATTTTAGAAGGTTCGATCATTGACAAGGATCTTTCTTTGTCTGTTCTAACAAACTTGTTCATGTTTTGATGCACTTGGATTCATCCCAAGTCTACCCGACTTGATTGGTGCAGCGCTGGCTTCATTAGTGGTCAATGGCTGCACTCATCCAAGTCTATATACTGATTAAGATATTTTTTTTACATAATTTTTTTTTTGTGAGTTTTTAACTTCCATGCAGCAAAATCTTCATCAAATTATTCAATTATTAGTTTATGGAAATCTTGACGTGAATGTCTAAGTAGGTTTAACAAACTGGAAATTTAAGCCTAGTCACCCTTTCTGTTACCTGAAAAAGATCAGTAGGGACAGCTCAACTAATACTTTGTATATCTGACCTTTGCTATTTATTAATTTCCAGCATTTAGTTACCAAGGAAACAAAAGAAAAAGTCTATAAAAAAGGCAAATATATATTTAAAAATAACAAATATTATCAATATTTATATTTAACTATGAAATTTAAAACAAGCTTTTTTTTTTTCCTGGGTTTCCCTCTCCCACTGGCTTCCACTGAAAGTTTGAAGTACGAAACTCGATACTGACAAAGAGCAATGTAGAAGTAAAATAAGTAAAAAAAATTAAAAAAATTGATCTAGATCGGCAAACTGATAAGGGAAAATAGAAAAAAAAATTGTAATAGAAGGAAAGCAGTAGGATTTATATTCTATTTTGCAACTTGAATATTTGTATTTACCAGAAAAAATAAAAACTTGAACGTTTAATCATGCAGCTGACCGGATCCAGAAGAAGCTACTGCCTGTTTTAGATATGGACATTAATTCATTAAAAAGGAAAGATCAGGAGGTAAGCTCACAGGCTAAGTGCTCACATCCTGGCGCTTGTCTGGGCACAACAGTAGTATTGAGGGTTTTGAGAGAGAGATTTGGTTATTATATTCGACTGAATCGAGTGGACATTCAATGGACAGTGGCCGAGTCTTTCTCGGGGTTTTGTTAAGATCTCTTCTCCATCGCTGACAATGGAGGAGCCGACTAACTTTACCCTTACTTCTAAGGTATTGTTATCAAAGACAGTATATAAGCTGGTCTTTGTCCAGCACAACAGAGTTCACCTTCTCCCCATGCCAACCAAGACAACTCATCAGTCGTCGTCACGTTCCCCTTAGAGCCCCGGAGGAGGGTAGGAGGGAGCCGGAGAGGTGAAGGAGAAGAGGTGGCGAGGTGGGTCGCCTTCTTCAGCTCTTGAAAATTTGGATCTTTTTTATTGGCATTTGGTCGCATTTGGGCTGGCGGGTTTGGGGAGATCGGTTTAGACTTTTTTTATGATCTTGGTTCCTCTAAAGTTTGCATTTCCGGGTGGATTTTCCGAAAAAGTTAGGATCTTGGGCGCTTCTTCAACAAAAAGTGGAGAATTTTGGGTGGAGTGTTCGCCATGTTGCGTCTTGGAATGTGGTGCTTGAGTTTTGATTTGAAGATTTGGGTTGTGATTCAGTTTTGGGTCGTTGAAATTATAGACATTGGAGTTGTAGTCGGGAAAAAGACAACTTGAATATTTGGATCTCGTCTCGAAAGTTTGATTTCATGAGTTTTTGGAGACTTGGCTGTTATCGATTGGGCCTTCTAGGAAAAGAGTGGATTTATTTTTTGGAGCTTTTCGAAATTTTTATTCCTGCACGGATTTAAATTATATTTTTAAAGAGCGGTATATTTAAAAGTTTGATTGGATGCCATAAGATCTTGAGGACCTCTGGGTGCTGCTGATTTCGAGATCTTGTGAAAAGGAGGAAGCTTTGGAGCTTCTTTGTTTGTTAAATGAGAGGATTTTGATTTTGGCCATGGTGTTTTGAGTTCTTTAGGAGTGTTCATGGATCATTTGGGATTTTAGTTGAAAGGGAGGAAGTAGGGGCTGAAGCTTGGTGAATTATGGCCTCCATTCCTATGCCCTCTCCATCAGTGCTCCCACCATTTCCGTCTGCCTCTGCTCCACCACCACCTTCTTCCACTTCTCCTCGTCCTGCTGGTTCTCCGCCGCCGAATTTTCTGCCCAATGCCACCTCTGAACCACCGACATCATCGAATGCACCACCTCCGGCAACTGCCCCTCCCCCTGCTTCCCCTGCTCCCCCTGCTCCTCCCCCTTCCCCTCCTCCTTCGCCGCCGCCACCTGTTCCATCTTCTCCACCGCCAGCTTCCCCTCCACCTGCAGCCTCGCCACCCCCACCTGCTGCCGCTTCCCCACCGCCAGCTTCCCCTCCACCTGCTTCTGCTTCTCCGCCGCCACCGATAGTGTCATCTCCTCCACCTCTTGCTTCTTCCCCACCTCCCACATTATCTCCTCCGCCACCTGCTGCGGCTTCCTCTCCACCATCTCCCTTACCTTCATCACCTCCATCGACTCCTAATTCACCTCCACCATCTTCTAGCCCTCCGTCTGCAATTGTCCCGCCACCATCGCCCTCCAGGCCTCAACCGTCACCACCATCGTCGGATTCACCTCCACCGTCGCCATTGGCGAAACCACCCGGGAGTTCACCTTCACCACCAGTTCGATGGTCACCTCCTCCTTCTGTATCCCCAGGCCCACCTTCCGATCCATCAGCATCACCACCTTCTCTTCCTTCTCCTCCTCCAGGCAATCCTTTTAATGGTGCAAGTCCATTTACCCCGGCTCCACCCTCTCCTCCTGCTTTCCTGGTGGTTTACCCCCTCCTACCCCACCATTGGAGGACATATCCAAGCCGAATTCATCACAAGGAGGTGGTGGGATTAAAGCTGGTACTGCAGTATCTATTGCTGTGGTATCTGTTCTGATACTTAGTTTAGCAGGACTAGCCGTGTGGTTCACAAGGAAGCGTAAAAACCAGATTGGTGGATATAATGCAGGGCTTGTCCGGCCTTCACCATTTGAGTCTTCAGAAATGTCAGGTAACACCTAAAACTTTCCCATGTAATTTTTTAGCATTTTATTTGACTATTGTCCTATAATTTGTTCATGACACAATCTTTTTCATTGGGAAATTCTAGAAGCATTGTTAGAAAACTTACCAAGAAAATGTTTGTGTATTGTCATGCCATTATGGCCATTTAGTTGACAGTGTTTACTTTTGCTCATTAGATGCATCCCATCGAAGATCCCCATCAGCTCCTCTAGTATATCACCATCATACTGGAAGTCAAGGAGCATTCATGAATTCACCATCTGAAGCAGGGTTGGGCAATTCAAAATCATATTTCACATATGAAGAACTATATGAGATAACCAATGGCTTCTCGACCAAGAATATTTTAGGAGAGGGTGGATTTGGTTGTGTTTACAAAGGATGCTTCCTAGATGGAAGGGAAGTGGCTGTGAAACAACTCAAAGTTGGTGGTGGACAGGGTGAGCGTGAGTTCAAAGCTGAAGTTGAGATTATCAGTCGTGTGCACCACCGCCATTTGGTTTCTCTTGTCGGGTACTGCATAGCAGAGAACCAAAGATTGCTTGTCTATGATTATGTGCCTAATAATACACTTCATTATCATCTTCATGGTAAGATACAACCTTCGCGTGTACTCTTTTTATAATAGTAACTGATCCTTGTTTGAGATTGATGGAATTTTCATTTCTCAAATTATGCGAAGAACTTCTGTTGATTACGAATTTGCATTTGCAGGGGAAGGAAAGCCAGTTATGGATTGGCCAACCAGGGTTAAGGTTGCAGCTGGTGCAGCTCGTGGAATAGCATATCTGCATGAGGATTGTAATATTTCCATCAACATGTGCTTTTGACAAATTTGCCATCATGAATAGGCATTTATTAATTACTGGTCACTTGTTTGTTTCTCTTGGCTGTTTTATTGTTTTTGGTTAGGTCATCCCCGGATAATTCATAGAGATATAAAGTCCTCAAACATTCTATTGGATAATAGCTTTGAAGCTCAGGTTAGCCTCGATATAAGACTGTCTGTGATATATTGTCTTGATGCTCATCATACTTTTGATACTCTTGTGATTAACTCATATTTATGACCTAGGTTTCTGACTTCGGGCTCGCAAGGTTAGCTATGGATGCTTGTACACATGTTACTACTCGTGTAATGGGAACATTTGGGTAGGTGAACCACATACAATGGTATTTTTGTTACATGCTGAGTAGAGGATTCCATAAAGGTTTCATCTGAAATTTATGATGGTTTTGGCTTAAGATAAACTGAACTTATTTGTCCTTGCAGATATTTGGCTCCAGAGTATGCATCAACTGGCAAGCTGACTGAGAAATCTGATGTTTATTCTTTTGGGGTTGTGCTCCTTGAGCTTATCACTGGACGAAAACCTGTTGACTCATCACAGCCTTTGGGTGATGAGAGCCTTGTTGAGTGGGTAAGCTAGAATGGTTAAGTATTGGCATTTATCATACTGTATTGTATAAACACATTGTTCTATGGGCTCATATTTTGAGCATTACGAAAGTAATGCCACCACAAAGGTTTGAATCCTAGACCTCTCACTTGAGTGAAGGCTTGAATCCGAGACCTCTCACTTGAGCAAAGAGAGGGTGCACATTACTGGACTAAAGTCATGTTGGCTTATGCTGTGGCTTCATGAATCCTTGAAATCCACTTAATAAAATCATATTTTTTTTAATATATTTTCACATAAGTTTTATAAGTGGTATGAACCTAATTAATGCGATTTGGCATGGACAAGTGACTGGTTTTTCTAGCAGGGACATTTTTAACTCTTGATATCAGATCCAAACAATCATTTGACCCTCATTTCCTTCTCTCTCTCTCTCTCTCTCACACACACACACACACACACACATTTCTGCCTTATTTTGTCAATCACAAGTCAATCTTTCACTTAGATATAGATATAATTTAGTGTTTTAGTTCATCATCAGTGTTATCCTTTGAAAGGTTCGCAAAGTTTCAGAAGGTCAGCTAGCTCATGTTGGATAAATTCCTTCCTTGGACCTTGAAGAAATTACATAAAATTGATGGTCATGGCCTCATAGGTTGATAGATGACATTAAACTGGTCGTAGATTTCAGAATCTCAGTGAAAGCAGAGAGCATGAGGCTGGCAATATTCTTGTCTGATTGGATTGATATATCGTTTCCTTGGCACCAAAAATTGAAAAGAATTTTCCTTGGCACCAAAAAATGAAATTAAGAAGACTTGGTTCTTGTTCTTGGAAGCACCTAGGATATTTGTCCAATACTTTGAGGGATGAGGATGATGGCTTTCTTTTTATTTGATGACTGTTAAAGTTTTGATGATGGATGATTAATTTCAGAGTTTGCGATGTTACATTATAATATTGAATATGTATTGTGGTCTATATTATTTCTGTAATGAGCAGGTGATGGATTTGTGGATTTTAATGTTATTTTCTGAAGTATGGGCCATGTTATTGTGATAACTCATTGTGCTTTATGAATGTTCTTTTACTTATATCCACATATGTGTGTGTGTGTGTGTGTGGTTGTATCCTATCCAATCTGTAGCATATTTTTTTTCACGAATTGCTATATCATCATATTAATGTCATGTTGCATCCGTATCTATGTCCATGTTTCATCGGCAATAAGGTTACTAATAAACTAATCACAAGTATCAACTAACCTGTAGACCATGTAGGAAAATAGTTTGATTTGGAGTTTAAGATGTGAAATATGATCAGGTAAAGCAGCTTATCTTATGTAACTGTATCCTAGGTTGAGAGGGAACTCATAAGAGAGGATGAATAAAATTTTCTTACAATTGAGATTGGACATTTTCTATATTTTTTGACACCAGGATCTGCATCACTGGTTTGAAACACAACACTTAGGCTCTGCCTCCCACTCGAGAGCTCTGCAGTGCTTTAGGCTTTTAGTTTTGCAACCCGATAAATTATGCATAGATAAATTTTTTTTCTTCTTAAATATATTTTTTCTCTTTCTAAGCAGCAAAGTTTACTACAAGAGAAAATGCTTGGAATCTTGCAAACTGAGCAAATATTTGGCAGCACACAATGTGAAAAATCCTTGACACCCATTCTCCACTCCAAGGAAATTACTGCCCATAAAAAGTCCTGCTCAAGCATATGTCATTTCTCATTTCCACTCAAGTTTCCTCAGATTTTTTCTAACTTATCATTATTCAAATGATAACCTCTGATTTAATTAACTGCAAATGTAATATTTCAGGCACGACCATTTCTGGGCCATGCACTTGAAACTGGAGAGTTTGAAGAAATACCTGATCCTAGGCTTGAAAAGAACTATAACCAAAGTGAGATGTTTCATATGATTGAAGCAGCTGCAGCATGTGTCCGCCACTCAGGAGCAATGAGGCCTCGAATGAGTAAGGTATAATTTTGACAATGGAATCAAGGTTCTTATTTGTTAGAGGAACGTTGTACTTCACATGCTATTTTAACCTATTCTTTTCTCCCAGGTTGTGAGAGTCCTTGATAGCTTAGCTGACAATGACCTTAACAATGGTGTTAAACCGGGTCAAAGTGAACTCTTCAATGCACCACAATCAGCTGAAATCAGACTATTTCAGAGGATGGCATTTGGTAGTCAGGATTACAGCACTGACTTCAGCCAAACTAGTTTCAGCCAAGCTAGTTGGAAGAGTCGATCAGGGTTGTAAACAGGTTACTTTTGGCCTTAACATCGAGACTATTTGTTTTCTCTTTTTCCTCTTTTTGTGTTAGTTATTCTTTTATACAGAAGGATCGATGTCTTATGGATTTTTCCGTATTCTTTCTATAGTTAATAAAGTGTTGGCTTTTAAATTTTGATAAAGTTAGGCGCTTTTAATGCCCGCGTCTATAATTTCTTCTTCATTTCCTGATACTGCATTCTGAAGGAGGCAGTAAAGGCTTGTCTGCATGAAATATTACCGACTGCAGTGCCAGAACTTAAACTGAGTAACAGTTTTTGGACATTATCACTGTGGTGAGTCTTTGGTGTTCAAGTAAAAACAGTTTGAATTGTGCAGCCTGCATGAGAATTTTCAAAGGGTTTTATCAGGAGTTTGAAGGGTATACATGCAAATAAACCTTTAGATTGAGGAGAAGTTATTTTCCGGCATCCTATGAATACTATCATTTCAATCGTTAACCGATGCTTCAGTAAAGCATTCTCCTTTCAGAAATTTTACCGGTTACATTAAGGGTGGCCCCTGCAATCCCACCTTACTTTTTTGATAGTATTTCCCTTATTCATATTTCTATATAGGGCTGCTCGACAACTTGATCCTCTGCCTCAGAAAATGAATGGTTTCCTATGTTAAAATCTTGTTGCATGAGCTTCAAGTGCATAATGTTAAAGATATAGTTTACCATCAACTTAGTTTCAATGTTTCACGAGAGGCCTCCCTCCTGTAACAAATGACCTCACCGAGTAATCAGCATGGATTTGCAAAAATTTGATTCCAAGTTCAGATAACAACATGAACTGCTCGTGTAGTTTTCTGGTGAAGGTTTTACTTCGAGTTTCGCTGCTAATCTACAATTGGTTTGGATGGCTAACCTACGTGTCTCTTTGCATTGCATGATATTGCTGGCCGTTGAGCTTAAAATCTCGTTCTTGAGATTCCTGCAATCATCCACAAGTATTGGCACTGATAGACTTGTATTCACAGGACATAGGTATCAATTGTCCTTGTTTTTGGTATCAACAAACTCATAAAATATCATTGCAGTATTTGCAATGAGGACCTGCCAGAGGTCTTGATGCAAACTAAAAGTTACATGAACATTTTTTCCCCCTAGAGAAAAGTAATGTTTCCGGAACTGGACCGGCCAGGTCGACCGGTCGGACTGAGGACTGATTTTAATTCTAGAGTGGAACTTGGGTAGGACTCGTTGATCTTCAACCTGCAAAAAAACCAATAAAAATCAGTGAATCAGTTGGCCGTGATGAACCGGTCGGGCGATGGGTTAATCATTGGTGGATAAAAAATCACTGAGGATATTCTGGATCAGTTCCGACTCTTCGTCTTTGACATCTTCAGGGTCCACTACACCCATCCAAACCCACTGCCTCTCCTCCCTGAGCCTCAGATCTTCTATCAAAACCATCTTTTCATCTTCTTCTCTCTCCATCTCAGAGAGACAATCTCGTGGGAGAATTAGAAAAAGAATCCAAGCTCGCAAGAGTCCTCTTCTCAGAGTCTCTACAGCAGGCCCCTAGTCTACCCCTTCTTTGGTAGAAACAATTTCAACTGGTTCGGAAATCCCCTCCAAGATGATAGCTTGGCTATACGACGAGTACAGGGTCGCCAGTGTCTTGCAGTTCGACGAGAGTGTCTCGATCCTGGAGGTGAAGGAAGATCTAGTCCTCATCAAGGTGGTAGTTGCCACTCTCAATCCGATGGATTTCAAGAGGAGGCAGGGAAAATTCAAAGCAACTGTTCCTCTCTTCCAATGAGTTTCACTTTTTATCTTTCAATCTTTGTCTCTCTTTACTCTGAGTCAGTTTTATTTTCCTCTTTTTAGATTCTTGTCCATGGGTTTATGGCTCCAAATATTTTGTTTTTCCCATATGCAAAGAGTACTTCTTTATCAAGCTCTACTTTTATAAGAAGTATAGAAGTAGGATCAGATATCCTTACTGATCTGCCTCTCTATAATGTATTGTAATATTTAGCATGTGCATCAGCAATCATTACCACAGACAAGGATGGAAGCCTGATGTTTCAAAAAGAGAACTACAAGAAAAATGTGTATATAAATCTTACTTCTGCATTTCTTTTTGGCGGAAGGATGATTTGCTATTTTTTTATATAAGATTTTTTCATGCCATCCCTTTTAGCGAGGAGAGAGATGAATATTATTTATTTATTTTTATTTTGATGATCGAGATGATTTGCATAATTATACTCCCTTCCTCTCTTTTCCGTCCTTCTCCATCGTATCATGCTGAGTATGGATCAATTAACCGGGCCAACTGGTTGACCCGGTTGACCCCGATCTTTTTTTTCATTCTGATCCGTTGTCCGGTTCGATTTTGAAAACGTCGAAGAAAAGAAGGTTTCGTAACACCAATTACCCTTCTCTGCCACTGCAATCGAGTCCCATGACAAGAAAGCCAAAGCCAGTTAATAACTTCCCCGTCCTCGTTGAACTTGGCCTTGGCTTTTTTTTTTTTTTTTTTTAATAGGCTCCCTACCCGGACCTAATCTCTTGATTTCTAAGGTTGCCAACCTGACCTGACCAAATCTGAACAATATTTGCACCAATGAAGCTAACCAAATGTGAACCTCATTTTGACCCAAATCCAACTTGACTCCACCTAATATGGCCAGCCCCATTTGTGTTTTAGTTGCACTTTTCTCCAGGTAATTGGGTCATTTCTGGTCAAACTGATCAAGGGTTTACCGCATGGCCGGTGGGACCTTCCGCTATCAAAATTAAGAACGTAGGTTGCATCTTGCATGTCAAAAAGTGTGATCAAGGAGAGAAAATGTTGGATATTTCAAAATAATAAGGTTTTAGGGTTTTGTTTTTACAGTTCATCCAGTTAATTGTTGTGGTGCTGATCAATGGCGGTCCTTTTCCAAAACATCCAGGTTCAAAACCTTTGGTCAATATTTTCTAATTTATTGGTAATGACTAAACATCCCTGATGACAAACATGTAGCTTAGAAGCGTCAAACAAAGCGATATTTTTTTTCTGAGGCAAATCAAATGAAGCAATACTTTAAAGCCGTGCCATTCTTTCTCAACTCACTTCCAAACAAGCCTTTAGCCTTAACAATTATGGTCCCTCGTTGCACCACCTTGGCACTTTCTAAAGGCAATGGAGCAATCCCTTCTTCTCTTCCTCTTTCTTTCTCCTGGTGTCCTTGGAGGAGTGCAGCCTATTCGCCATGGACGACTGTGCCGTGGTATATATATGTTGTTGCTGCCCTTGCTTGCTCCTCCAAATCACAGCATTCCTCTTCACGAGATTACGGCGTTTTATTGCAGTGAAGTTGAAGAAAATTGTGCTAGCAGAAGCTCCAAAAGAGATTGAAGGAAACAGGAATAT